>NC_133352.1:22971790-23305124 GCF_030506205.2 Paramisgurnus dabryanus
TCTAGGACAACGGCAGCAGACAGGTAGATGGCCATCTTGACACACACACACAAAGGAGTGTTTTTACCTCTGTAATCAGTGAATTCCTGAGAGTACAAATCACTCAGCGAATGAAATTACTCTAGGCTTGCTCTTGTGTGTGTAAAGGCACATGTATAAAGTCCCATACAGGTCTCAAGGGGAAGATAAATGGACGCTCATTCACACAGGTGAAGAGGAACACAAAGGTTCCTCTGTGTGGAACTCTTGACGTTCCTTGTCAGACTTCTCTCATTAAAGAGTCTGTCTGGGCTCACGCTACAAGCCGACATCAAGGTCGAACGCATTAGCTCTCATTTAGCTCCATTATCTAGATTATCTGAGCTGATCTAATGATAAGTATTAGTAAAGTTCAGCTTTGTGGTCAATGTTAAATAACTTGCAGACTGTCAATAACTGCTCGGCTGGCATTGAAGCCGCATGCTCGCCCCATATGGCTTTCTTAAGGCATATGTCTACCATTACTTTAATGGCTACTGATTAGTGATTAGCAGTTCCGTGTTTGGGCATGCTGTTAGGGAAGAATTTCCGGTTGGCCTTTAGGCTGAAAATGCAGTGGAGACCAGATTCAGCCGCAAATCCCGAGAAAGAAAAATGACAAATCCAACAAGATTTAATAGCACCATTTGTAGAGTCTGGCTGGTTGAGATGCACAGGTAGTATTACATACAGGTTTTTTTCATATCTAACATTTTAAACAAAGTTTAATATTCAGAACGTCCAATCTCTCATTAAAACATTCCTCCTGGATATTTCTCGAGTTTGCTAAAGGCACTACAGGCACACAAAATGTTTCTCTCTCTTTTGCTCCCCTGTCACTTTGCTCTCGTGGGCTGTCATTGTTTCTGGACGAGGTGTCGTCCACAGTGTGGTGACTGCACGTTTTGCCTGCGCGACTGCAGAATCCGACTGCTACTCCACTTCTCTTTTTCCCAGAGGGCCCATCCACACACCCTGGCATTGTCAGGCAACATCTGCTGAAATTACGCCTGGCTGTCCCCACACACACACAAACCTACTCACTCACACACACTTACTCCCCAAACAGGCGCTGACAGCGTCCATCTTTATAGGCCCTGACAGCGGATGAATAAACTCGCTCAGACAAATACACACGCGCAGATGTGCACGGCTACGTGGACGGAAATTAGCCTCATAATCGTAAAAACGAACATGAAATCCAATCAAACCCTTCATGTGCACAGTCAACAGAGTTTAATCCCTTTATTTATGCATTCGCTAGCTCTAAATTCCAAAAAAATAGGCTTCGCTCTGCATAGCTATTAGGAACATTTTAGTCCAGTGATGTTAGCGAGATTTACACGGTGCTTGTTTATGGCGCATTTAGCGCTCGGCTCTTCTGCCTCATGAGGCACTTGCTGTTCTCTGTGTCTAGAGATCTGCTTTTAATTTCACAGAAAAGATGGAGAGATACGGAGAGAAGCAGCAATACAGGCCCTTGTGTGCCTAATTAGCGTGCCAAGACAAGATTGGGGAGACGATTGGGGAGTCCTGAATTAGGAAGTGAGCATGTGTGTGTGTTTACCTTTGTTTTTACATTCCTTAGCTGTTGTGTGGTCACCCACTGAGAAAGGTCAGTCCGTGCTGTCATGTTTCTCAATTATATTTTCCTTTCTGGGCAAACATGAAGTCAATCACGCGGTAACGCTAATGTGACAGACGGACACAGGAGTACAACCGCTCGTAATAACAGACACATTCACTCACATGTGTATGCATGCGTATCAATGCTAACAAGAACGTGTATATGTAGCCATTATAGTTGTTTACCTAAAGATTTAATAATTAGAGCAAATCAAGTGCTGCCACTCAGCACGACCATACGGGAGAGCAAAACTGGCCGTAGGTAACTTGGCTAGTATCGCTTGTTAACGGCAATGACAGAACAGGTGTTTCTTAACCTATTGGCACTCGCATACATATGACACAGAAAGACATAAACATCACAGATGGTCTAATGGCTTACTCTATGGTGAACGTCCATGTGTGATGTAAATTGCCTAGTTGCATTTTTTTGGCACAACATGGCCGACTGATGACCTTTGACCTGTGTGGTGGGCACAGTACATGTTGCAGGCATCTCTTTTGAGTGTGCCAGGCTGTTAGCAGGTGGCACGGATCTGCCAAAGTTTGTGTTCAGTGACCTGTTCCACAACCCCAGACACATGCCGTCTGTGGGGGTGTTTATGGATACTGATACATGAGGAATATTTTGCCATTCAGCGCACATTATAATTATTTGACATACTTGTTATCAGATGAAGGAATCTTCTTTTATGAGACTTTGCCACTTTCTTAAGCATGTGGGTGAACCAAGGGATACAATTTTTAGAGCATATGGCAACCTTGACATTGGTAATTTTTTGGTCATTGGTCTTAGGCCACCACCACTAGACTTGTTGTTTTTATGTCGATCCATATTTATTTTTCAATCTATTTTATTAAGAAAAAAAGCCAAAAAAAAAAAACATTTTCAGGACTAAATGTCTTCTTTAGGCATCGGGGGTGTTTAGTGTGACCTCTCTTGGCACTAAACACATCTTGAGCATTTTTGAGCAGAATGAAGTAAAATGAATTTCTTTAAAATTAGAAATTAGGATTTAATTGTATTTAGGTTTAAGAGATCCTGCAGTTTCCTGCTATTGCATAAGTGGAAGGGGAGTTAAGCCTAAAAACATTTTTATACAGTTTTTAATACTACATACACATTTGCTGTATTTTCTGGATGCATTCTATTAAAGAGACTGAAAAACAATTATAAATGATCACTATAACATTGCAAAAACAACAAATCTAATTCTGGTTGGTGGCCTAAGACTTTTGAACAGTACCATATAAAAAAATCCATTGATGTGGTTGTGAGTTCGAGTCCGAGGAAACACACTACTAAAATAAATGTATTGCTTAAATGCGACTAAGTCGCTTTGGTTAAAAGCAGCTGCCAATTGAATGTACTTTTGTATAGGCCTATATGTATTTTGTCATTGTAGCCACACTATATATCTATTATTAAACATAGTTTTGGTAAACCATTCTCTACAAGCACATGAAAAAATAGGTGGTTAAAATTTGTCTCTCCTTGTGATGTCATAAGGAGCTCTTATAATAATAATACCACCTTTTAATCTGCACTACCCAACCACAGCACTGCCATTAAGTGTAGAGAAAAATAGAGAGAGAGAAAATAATTCACAGCACAATTGAGTTTCAATTGCAACAAATCACCATCATTGTGATCAGTGTTTGCACTTCATCCGCTCATATTCATTTTAAAGGACACACCCAAAATGGCACATTTTTGCACACACCTACAAAGTGGCAATTTTTGCATGTTATAATAAATTATTTATATGGTATTTTGAGCTAAAACTTCACATATGTGCTCTTCGGACACCAAAGATATTTCACATCTTAAAAAAGTCTTGTGCCATGACCCCTTTACGGTAGTGTGTACACCAAAGCGTTTAAATGTGGCGGAAATTTTAGGCGGACACTGACTGTAGGTGCTTAGCGCTTTGGTTACTATGACACTTCTGCTTAGTTTTTCAGTCATTGAATGATGCGCCGGTTGGTTGTTGTGATATTTGTCCCGCCCCCTTCTCACCCAGCATTTCAAGTTGAACATTATTCAACTCTTGGCCCTCATCGCTAAGTGCGAGAACCTCGCAAGCTGCTGCCATTTTTGAAAACCGCGCCACTTCCATTGAAAACAATTGTGAATGCCCCATAAGTGTGGCTAGAAAAATGCTAAATTTTTGCTAGTAACACTGTGCTTTGTTAGGAATGTAGTGTTAAGTTATGTCAATGTTAAGAATGTAGTGAACATAGATACACACATGCAGGCACTTCCTTTCACATTCCTGTTAAGATGAAACCACAGCAAATCTCTGATTCTGTTTCCCTGTGTGTCTATCATACACAAGTACACACTGACTGACTTCAACTTCATCTCAAATCTGCTTTAGTTTTGAGTGACAAGCAGCTGGACTAAGGCACCAGGGCATGCAGCACCAGCATACCTTAGAGGAGCCATTAGTCATGTCTATATTTAACCTGGGTCGGCACTCGTACCCACCTTTCATGTACCAGCTCGAAGAGAATGAAGTAAAAAAGTTGAAGAATGAGAGATCACGCAGAGCATTCAGCAGCCGCCGCTGACTTCACCGACAGGGTGAGAATTGGTCTTGTGGTTGGTTGCCGTGAGAGTCGAGCATCGCTGCATACTGGTGTGTGATTGCAGTTGACGGGGGGTTGGATAGATGAACAGGAAATGGAGAGAGGTGGAATCTTGATCGACAAGTTCTTTTTGCACAGGAAATGCATTTGGTAAGTGAATGGATGAGGAAAGAGTGATTTATGAAACTGAGAACAGTGAGAATATTTAAACTAGCATCTTAAGTTGTGAAATAGAGATAATGAGATGAGGTGATGGATGAAAAATTAGGTTGGGGTTTCTATGAACGCTAGAGGAACTATCTCTTACTCATTCATTGATCTCACAATCTATCGGTCAAACTTTTACCAGTCCCTGTGGGGATCCATTGCAGCCCTGTGGCAACACTGATCGACAGTGAGAAAGTGAACCTTAAATCCATACTGCCCACATAAGCACATACATAATTTACAGAACCAGGGGACCGAAATGTCACCGTTGTTTAAATGTGTTTGAACGATTTCTGGTTCCTTGTTTTTCTGTTTGTCAAGGTATGTCATACAATTTCCCACTTTTTTGCATTTAAAATGATATTTCACCCAAAAATGAAAATTCTGTCATCATCAAAAGTCTCATCCTCATGTTGTTCTAAACCTGTATGAATTTCTTTTTTCTGACGAACACAAAATAGACCTTTCTCACAACTTCCGTATTTATGACCGAAACTACGCAATCGTCGCGGAAATCTACTTCCTCCGCAGTCAAGGCAATGTAAAAAGCCGTATCTGTTCCGTCAATTCCCTGTTGATGGTGAAGGTATACAGAAGTGGATTCAGGCTATCCGGCGAGACTTATAATGTGTCTTTTTAGTTAACAGTTCAGTAACAGTTATACTCGCTCTCTACTTACCTAGAAATGTATTGACAAATTCTTCATGGAAAAAGTTTTCCTCCATTAGTCGTGTCACATCAGCAAATGTAATATTTGGCAAATCCGTTAACGAAGTTTTGTAAACTCTTTGATCCATTTTAAACTTGCCCGGGTTTATGTTTTTCTAGTGTGTTGACGCTTGACAGGAACTCCGCTTACACGACGATTACATATTTCCGGTTACTGTGAGAAAGGTCTATAAATGATGATAAGCACACAGCTGATTGTGACCATTGACTTCCATAGTAGAAAACAAATATAGAAGTATTGTGATAAATAATGAAGTTATTTTGCTAAATGATTGTAAGCACACAGTTGACGGTACCCATTGAATTCCGTCGTATTTGTTTTTCCTACTATGGAAGTCAGTGGTTACAGTTAGCTGTGTGCTTACCATCATTTATCAAAATATCTTATTTTGTGTTCATCAGAAAAAAAATGCATACAGGTTTAGAACAACATGAAAATGAGAAAATCATGACTGAATTTTAATTTTGGGGTGAATTATGCTTTTAAATGTGTGTTTACATTGACATTTTTGTGTTACATATATCAATTCAGACACTGATTTTTGACTTCCCCCACACAAAACTTTGCTTATAAAAGTAGAAAAGACTTATTTGTGACTACAGCAGTTGTACGAGTGACTGACAGAGTCACCTCGGGGGAGAAAAACGCTTGGGTCATTCCTCTTTATCCAGGTCAGAGTACATGTGAGCGAAGCGTGGAATAGGGGGACAGCGGCACGGGTCCACACGGGTCATGGTTAATCCTCTTCTTCTTCTGCTTGACTGGACGGCACACTCAGTGAGGTCACATCGCTTTCCAGGGCCGCTTTCTCCATCTTTCCCTTTCTTCTCTAGGACTCAGTACTGGCCTGCCACTAAAAGTGACTCTACCAGCACATATCCTCAATTTGCTCTGTGTGGGCTCCATTGTGCCCCTCTTTTCTTTCCATTTTGCCATTTCTGGCACTCTGCCAGCACTTTTCGTGCACTTTGCCACAACTGAGACTGCAAATACACCACATCTGACCAGATGTAGTCGACCATAAGAAAGGAGAAGAGATTTAGCCATATTAATTAGGGAACTATTGCTGAACATTTGGCAGAAACTTCCTATTCTATTTGTGCTACTTCACAGTAGGTTACTTCTAAAAGTTGGTGTTCCAGTACTGCAAGTTGCCCCTTGTATGATAAATTGCCATGATATTCCACTTATCGCTTCGATAAAAGCTTATTTTATACAACTAAATGAAAAAGTTTAAAACAAACTGGTCCCTATCAGCGCAATGTGAAACTTCCCAAGAAAAAACTATTTTTTCAAAGGTTTTCAAATCTCTTACCAAACCATAATAAATGGATAGGAGAAGAGAGGGGACAGCGGAGGAGAGTGGTTATAGCCTTGGGTAGCTCCGAGTAAAACTACAGTAGTTATGAATCATTTGCCAGTGACAGGTTAGCTTGAGGTTTTCGGCTGACAAGTGGGAGGTAATGGGTTCTGACTGTGTAAATAAAGCACGAGATGAATGTAGATATTTTCCCATTAGAAACACTCCACTCACCTTCATTAGTATTCCCCTTTATCAGTATAATGAGTAGGTGTATTTAATCTTGTGTTACCGTGTGTGTGTGTGTTTGTGAGTTGTGCATGCCCCAGGCTTCTGCAGATCACTTGAGCGTACACCTCCCTACCAAAACGAAGAGATGAAGGAGACACTGTCCATCTGTTTATCCACAACAGATCCTCTCCTGCTAGCTCCTGCTGCTCCCAGTCTTCTGCTTTCCTGTGTATGCGTGTTTGTTGGGATATGCGCGTGTCAAATTCACTCAGGAATATTAAAGATGGCTTCATTTGTGTGATTTTTCAGCAGACTGATTTGCATACCATACTAAATAATTCACTAACTAACCAGATGCATCACAGTAGTGTACAGATCAAGCACCCCTCACACACACATTCACATTTGTATTTGTGCAATAATCAATATACTTTAAAAGCTTAGTTTTGCATGGCTGCACTGTAAGAAACAAGTAGTTGGCCGTGTGAAACTTTAGCTCTAAAACAAAGCAGAGGCTTCTGCCAGCCGATCGTATTGACAGTCTATTGAATTACCATACACTCTATAAGTGGTAATGCTTATATGGCTAGCACCCACTTACCTGCTTTCAGTTAATTAGTTACTACCACTGTGCAATCATTATATCAACTAATTAATATTCATGAGCCTGGCTGTGACTGATCCCCACACACATACATTTCAAACCATTCATTATTTGTGTGTGCGTGCCGTTTCAGTTGATGTTTGTAAATCTGTAATAGTTGTATGACTATATTGCCAGTTGTTTTAAGACACTGTTGAAAAAGAAATACAGTATGCAGAAGATGCGAGGACCCTGAGGATTTTTTCTGAAGACTGATAGACAGTTTAATAATCAAACAAGAGACTCATTAACAACTATCACAAAACATAAACACAGTTGTTGATCATCCAGGTAACATTTTGAACTGGGTTATTTTTTGTAAATTAAGTTATTGGTCTTTTTTGCGGACTACACTGTAAAAAATTCCATTTAAAATGTTAAGTATAAACAAACTTGATTTCGTAATTTCAACTTAGATTATATATATCTTGACTATAGTGATGACTTGCCATAACTAATAAAATAATTTTGAATTAAATAAGTTATTCTAACTTTTTTACAGCAACTCGTCACTAGTCAAGATAAACAAATCAAAGTTGAAATTGTACAAAAGTTGATTATAATAAAAATTATGCAATTATTTTTTTAAAGTATGTAAAGATTTGAAGCTTGTTTAGGGTAGTACTAAATTAAAAGCAATTTGTATGGCCCCTCTTCAGTCCTTCCAGAAAAACACAGAGATTTTTTTGTGATTGTTGCGGGGCAAAAATCCTTGATCTTGCATCATGTTTTCTTAAAAATTGCGGTGGAATATGTGGGATATTGATGCAATTTTATGCATTGAAATTGCTGGAACTTGCAAAAACTGTGAAACTTGCAAAAACTGTTTGGAGCTTTTCAATGATGTTCATGTTACATAATCACGTCACTCTTTAACGTTCCTATGGCAACAGGGGACATGGCTGCGCTTGTGTGAAGTATATGCAACATTTTTCAACTTTCTGCTAAGATATATGTGATTTTTGCTACGAAATTGCGGGGATTATGAAATCATGCAAGCCCCGTATATTTTGCGCACGGAAATCTGCAATTTATGCTGCGAAAATGCGACCCCTGCATAAATATGCGGACTTTGGCTGATTATGCGTTGAATCATGCGATCGCATAATTGCGTTTTTCTGGAGGGACTGCCTCTTATGTTGACTTAAATAATACACTCTAAAAATAAAGGGTTAATTACAACCCAGTGTTAGGTTAAGTAAGGAATAATTGACGACAGGCCATTGAATTATAAGAAAATAATGCACACCCATGGTGGTAATGCGGCACGAAGCGGAGTGTAGTTTCATCACGGGTGTGCATTACTTTCGAATAATTGAAAGGACAGGAGTAAGGTATTCCGCTTTTATACCACAGGTCTGTTGAATGCTGTATTTTGATTGGCTGAGAAATGTTCTGTGGGTATGTATTAATTTCTGATAACCGCACACCTTACTTGTCAAATGTCTTAAAAATAGGCACCAGAGCAATGTTTGTGGTAACCGTGGTATAAGAGGAATATTTGACTCCGGTCCTTTGAATTATTTGAAAATAATGCACACCCGCGGTGCATTGCACCTTGGGTGTGCATTATTTTCTTATAATTCAATGGCCCATCGTCAATTATTCCTTACATACCACGGTTACCACAAACATTGCTCTGGTGCCTATGTTTAGGACATTTGACAGGTTATGTGTGCGGTTTACAGAAAATAGTCAACACCCATGGAACATTTTTCGGCCAATCATAATAAAGCATTAAACAATACCGTGGTATAAAAAGGGAGAACCTAACCTGTTGGGTTGTAATTTGATCAATGCTGGGTTGTTTTAACCCATTGTTAAGTCAAATTTAAAAAATTTCTAGATTCATTTAACTCAACATCTAGATTTGTCCTTTTTTGACCCAACACTGAGTTGAAAACAACCCAACATTTTATAGACTGCAACATTTTGTGGTAAGGGTGAAATCGTATGGCCTGAACTGTGTGTGTATATATATGAACAGCATCCAACTTTAGTAGCAATTTAGTAACAGTATTTGAGTATTTGATTTTAGTCCACAGGGACACTGAGTGCTGTTGTGTTCCCTTTTTCTCCAGAGCTGTGGTCAGTGCCCTCACCCCCCACACACCATCTATCTCTGCACACTTCACTTTATTTAATATTGCCTCTGCTCGTCTCACCTTGAGCTTTCTCCCCTCAGCTGCAAACTGTTTGCCTGAGATAACACAATCTTACAGGAGCAAAAAATAAATAAAGAAACAGGAGGAGAGAGAGAACTCGAGACTTTATTTAGAGAGGTTTCTTGCCTCACACATAATCAAAAATCATTATATACATTAGACTTTCTTTAGCAGGGCATGAAACATCTTCCTGTAAAGGTGCATCATTTTGACACCTCTGTTTCTCTCGCTCATTCTTCTCTCTTTCATCCTTCCTGTCCCGGGGGCAGCCGACTGCTTGCATATGCGTGGTGATATGTCAGTCAGCTGTTGGTGGGTAAGCGTAATCTATTTTGTGGATAAAGAAAGACCGATAGTGAGAGGTGTGTAGTGAGGAACGCAGGGTGTCTTCATGCTGTCTACCGATGGCGTTTCTCTCTTTGAGTAATCTGCACTTGCTGTCTCAAGGTCAGTGTGCTCTCCAAACAGGATTTACCCGGGAAGATCCACTTCCTGTACGTGCCTTATCCAACAACCCACCGTATGCCGCTTTACACAAACAGTATATTTGTGTCAGTTCTCTTGTTGGTTTACATCTTATATTTTCTGAAACCCTCGGGGCTGTTGTGTTTGATGCATGAGCCACAAAATTAAAATTGAAATGTAAAATAAAACTTCTAAATTAATTTGTTTTGGTGGTCAAACAGTGAGTAATGTTTAATAGACAGGCAAGAAAACAGTTTGAAAAGCTGTTGTGAAGTGTTTTGCCATTTAAGTATAGTAAAATATAAATAAACTAAGAACTAAGACGTTTTTTTTTTCACCAGCTAAATTATTAAAAGAAGCTTAAGAGACTGCAGTGAATATAAAAGACAAAATAATGAAAGACCTGTGGACGTAACAGGTGTATTTCTGCAGCTGCTATTGAGCAGATATTTTAGACCACATGTAAAATAGCAGGTCATTTTAGTCTAATGGGTTTGTTTTTCATCTCACCAGCGTATGACGCATTGCCAACTGTGTTTATAAGAGTCATTTAAAGTCATATAAATCGTCATCGGTTGGAATATAATGACTTATGTTAATATATAAGACAACCCACACAGTACATATGGGTAGGGGGTTGCACTGTATGACTTTGAAATTAAGAGCTTTGATGCAAAAGCCGCTAAATGCCATCTCTGGCAAAAATGAGATCTTGATATTAACTGAATTATTTGCTTTAAATCCACTTAATCCCGGCCTGAATCGATTTAAAAATACAGATTTGTTGGCAGATTAAACACATAATAAAAACTTTTTTCAGCAAAGTCCTCTAAGTGCACGGAAATATAAATAAGTGAACCGCAGTTCATGCACATCACAGAGTCTATTTTTACCCAGTTAAAGATGGATTACAGAATATATTAGGATATTGACTGAATTTTTTTTTTGCCTTTTGCCTTTATTCAGAAAGGACCATGAAGAGGGACTTTTCTAGTAGTGGAGATTATTGCATTTGCATATAAGAAAGACACATTTTTGAAATACCAATGAAATGACTAAAGTGACATTTGTGAAATGTTAATTACTGACTAATTACCTTTTGAGTAAAAGTACTGAACCTAAACATAAGAGTCTGATAAAAGAAATACTAATGTACAAAAAACCTTGGGTGCGTTCAATACAGGATATTTCCCTCTCTGAAGTGCACTTCATAAAGGTGACGCCACACAAACAGTCACTCCGGATAAAGAGAAAATTACGTTTTTTTATTACTCTGTTCACCAAGCGTTTCTTAGTCGGTCACAGTGTAGACACAATTGTGCAACTCTCTCTAGAGTTTATATATCAAGAGTTTTGATCTTGGAAAGGGAATAGGGCATAGGGACGATAACTTCCGATTGGAATTTGCACTTAGGGTTTTGCTACAAATATAAGATGTTAAAATGATACATAGGTTTTTCGTTCAACATGATGCAGGATGTACTGGTGACGGCAGTCTGCTAACCCTTGTATCCCATATGGGTCTCACTGGCATTCCTATTTTTTAATCGGAATGCATGCAGAAAGCAGGGCATTGAGGCGTTTCTCTCTCTTTTCAAACTCTTTGCTTTAATCTCTCAGCATTAGGCAGGGTTGAAGGCTAAATGTGGTCTTAATCACTGGTCTGTCTATTTCTTTCTGCCAGATATCTGCCAAAGGGCATAAACAAGAAAGGGAAAAACAGAAAAGCAGCAGAAGAAAGTTAAAAACGCCCGAGCTTAGCTGTTGACTGGTTATACAAATTGTACCTTATTGTATATATTGTACAGTAAGCCAAAACTTCCTCCTGAAACAGGTTCTTACAAAAATAAACAGACAAACAACAAAACTGAATTATCCAAGTAAGTAAAACAGGTATATCCAAAACACATAAAGACTGATTATAGAATCTGTTATTCTGAAACCGAGTTATGTGTTAAATTTGTTGATCTAGTTGTGCTGGAATGGGCGGCAGCTGCTGCTTGCCGGCTTACAATCGGATATCAGGCCAAACCAGGTACTAAAGCTCTTATTTACAGCCTGATCGTCTTAGCCACCGGTACACACCCATCTCACAAATGGAGCTTAGCAGGAGATTAAAGCATACAAGATCCTCTTTTCGATATTTAGCCAGTCTAATCGTTGCATTAAAACAGAGAGAGAGATGTAGGAACATCAGTGTAGGCTTCTGCTCATGTCAGGTTTCATCTTTTTAACCGTGGGTATGAGGGGGGTCCTGTTGGAGGGGTGAGGGAGTAAGTACTTGCGTGCGTGTGTATAGACAGTGTCTATATTGCAAGGTCTCGACGTACGATATGTTTTGGGGGAGCGAGCGGACAGCCACTGTTCCCCATAAGCTCTACGATGGGGTCCTAAGAGGCTTAATTAAGGCTGTCTTTAATGTAGTAACTCGGGAGATTAAACAAGACAGAGAGCTTATGGCTATTATCCCTGCTTCAGAAGACACATCGGAAGCATCCTTTAATTAAGAGAGTACCGCATTCCTCTCCTCGTCCATCTTTCTCCGACATCCCTTGCTCTTCCCGTCCGGGTTTCATAGAGAAGCGTGTCCACACAGCCGTGGGATTGGTGTGACAGATGAATGAGTTGCGGCTAAGCTAGCCGTTCTCTGTCCTCGCTTCCCAGCAGGCCGCTTCTGTTTTCCCTGAGATACTCGTAAACACTCATCAAAAACAAGAAGGCAGAAAAAAGGACAAGAGGGGAAAAAAGAGAGATGAGAGAAAAAACGGCAAAGCACTAAAGGAAATAATCATAGCTCAAAGAAAATTAAACCAACAGACAGTTTAAATACCCCGACTACTACAAAGTGTGAGTCATGCAGACTCCATATAACAGAAAATCTAATTTCCATGGAAAAATCCTGAGCTTTTACTTGCAAACTGTGTTTTTATATTTTGGCAGGGCAGAGGTCTTGAAATTAAAGTAGTGCCAGTCTGACCTAAGAAATAAATGACGAAATGAGATCTGTCCTTGTCAAGATGTGGCTGAGTGCACTCTTAAAAATAAAGGAGCTTCACAATGCCATAAAAGAACATTTTCTGTAATGATATAAAGAACATTTAAAGGGACATTCCACTTTTTTTGAAAATATGCTAATTTTCTCCTAGAGTTAAACATTTGATTCTTACCGTTTTGGAATCCATTCAGCCGATCTCCGGGTCAGGCGCTACCACTTTTAGCATAACTTAGCACAATCCATTGAATCTGATTAGACCATTAGCATTGCGCAAAAAAACCAAAGAGCTTTTAATATTTTCCTGTTTAAAACTTGACTTTTCTGTAGTTACGCAATGATATTACGCCGCACATGAAAATTGTCCCCTTAGTAACTTTCAATAGCGGGGACTATTTTTGGGCACTGCGTAATTTCATTGCGCTTCCTCTAGCCATGTTACGGCAGCAAAGTCCTTGATTATTACACCAGTTTGAGAGTATAGTTCCTAACCATATCTGATTAGAAAATCACAACTTTTAATTTCCCTTTGGTCTTAGTACACATTGTAACTACAGAAGAGTCAAGTTTTAAATAGGAAAAATATCGAAACTATTTGGTTATTTTTTAGCGTGATGCTATTGGTCTAATCAGATTTAATGGATTGTGCTAACCTATGCTAAAAGTGGTAGCGCCAGACCCGGAAATCGTCTGAATGGATAGCAAAATGGTAAGAATCAAATGTTTAACATCCCAAGACACAAAAAAGGTTCTTCAGATTATAAAAAAATGTAAGAAAGAAATAGTTATTTAAAAAACCTTTGACGGAATGGTTGAGAAACCAAAACATTTTCACTTGCTTGTATTCATAGGGGAACAACTTTAGGTGCTATATGACACCTATTTGCCCCTTTCCACCAGCAAGAACAAGGTGCTAGTTCGAAGCTAGTCCTTTTGCTAGTTCAGAGTTGGTTTGACTGGCGAGCCTTCTGAAACCGGTTTGCCTTTCCATGCGCTAGACAGCCGCTAGTTTCTGTTTAAGTAAATGTTTTAACTATCAAGTACATGGTTTCTTTTTTATTTGCATCTGTCTGTCTACCTTACTTTCTTTGTTGCTTTTCCTCTTTCTTGCTTTATCTTTATTGATCACCATGTCTTCAATGACTAAAGGCTAATTAAACGTAGCCCCCATTTGTCATACGCCAGAAGTCAATACGTGACATAGCCATCATGCCTTTATCTGCTGCATATAAATGAGAGAGCGAGAGAGAAAATTGACATGGAGGAAGAACAGGAACATCTTTCGTTGAAAAAGACAACGTATGATGTACTCGAAGGGTCAGCCTATTTGTATGAGTGACAGATCGACCTATTCCAGCTTTCATGAGCTAATAGTTGAGCGTAAGGGGCATACGTTTGATTTATTGAGCAGGGATGGAAAATTTAAAAGAGTTCCAAACTTAAAATGTTGCATCACATTTGAATTCAGTCCTCTTGCTATAAATATTGGACAGTTTCCTTTTTTTTTTTTGAGATATGTTATTTTTTTGGCCGCCGACCAAGGGGGTTAGTGTCCGTGTTTATTATTTGTCTCACAGTAGCTTCGAAATAAGCCGGGGATGTCAATATCAGATCCGTCGGTACGGCATCAGCCCTTGAATATTTTCTTCTGCTACAAAACATGTTTCTTTTCTCCCCCCCTCCATTATTCTCGTGTTTATAAATAAGTTTGTCTGAAGCTTGTCGTCTCTGTTGGGGAAAAGCAGTCCATTATTCAAAGCGACTCTTTCAAGCCCCACAAAACTGCTAGAGTCAGAGTTATGCATGGCCAGCTTTTGTCCCCCCACCCTTTTCTTGTTCTTTTCCCACAAACAGCTATTGACTTCCCCTAACGTCTGGTGCTGTGTGAAAAGAGCGGGTTTGGTGTGAAAGAGATGTAGATTTTGACACTGATAAGATATGTGTGTTAGGGTAGATGCACACAAACACACGCACCCGGAGGTCTTTTTTGCTTTATCTAGTGAGATGCACCTTTGGAGCGGTCCGACCGTTCAATGAAATGCCGCTGCGTGTGACATTTATCTGCACTCTCGGTGAAGCACACTGCTTTAAATGCCTGTTAACTCTGAGCCCTCTGTTCTTTATACCGTCTCACAATGTGTGTGTGGCGAAAGGCTGTATGTAAATCTGGAAGATATTCTCTGTTGGTTGGTGAGATTTGTTCGTTTCGCTCCTAAATGATGATTTCCATGTCATTGGGCAAATTCTATTTCGCAGCGATAAGGGCAGACATTACACACATTATGAGATAAAGACAGGGTGGGTCACTCCTCTACTTCTGTCTCTTCTCTTCTAGTGTTTTCAGTTGAATTTCCTTCTCATCTTTTCTTTTCTCGCACGTTCTCATCCCTTCTCTGTCTCCTTTGCGCCTCCATTTCCAATCCTTTGCTTGACCTCCTCTGATCCTCATTTCTCTCTGCCCTCTTTCTCTCCTCGCTCTCCGGCTCTGTCATTCTGTCTCACCCTCTCGCTGCCCTCCTCTCCACTGCGTTTGTAAATCCCATAAATTTGCTGTGGCCTGCGAACGGGAAAAAGAATTTGGGAAGTCATGCGTTGGTCTCAGCGGGCATGATGCTTGTCTTTTTTGCAGCATATTTGTGAAATATGAAGCTTACTCACTTTTAGTGTTTTGCTTTTCTGATGGAAACAAATTATATTTCAAAATCTTTTCTCACAAAAAGATTTTGACTTCCCCTTACGTCTGGTGCAGTGTGAAAAGAGCGGGTTTGGTGTGAAAGAGATGTAGATTGTGACACTGATAAGATATGTGTGTTAGGGTAGATGCAAACAAACACACGCACCCGGATGTCTTTTTTGGTTTATCTAGTGAGATGCACCTTTGGAGCGGTCCGACCGTTCAATGAAATTCCGCTGCGTGTGACATTTATCTGCACTCTCTGTGAAGCACAGAAAGTATCTGAATGACATGAATAATGATAGCGAGATGACAGTGTATGAAAAAGCAGAATAACTTGGTTATAGTTAGAGATAACAAAGTGTGTTTTAGAATGTTAGTAATGGTCAGTGGTCTGTTTTCAATCACTTAAAGGGGAAAATCAGACTTTTTTCATGTTTAAAAAATATAATTGGGTCCCTAGTGCTTCTATCAACCTAGAAAATGTGAAAAAGATCAACCCAGTAACTTAGTTTTGGTAAACCATTCTCTGCAAGCATATGAAAAAATAGATAATTGAAATGTGGCTCCCCCTGTGATGTCAGAAGGGGGTAATACCACCCCTTAATCTTCACTATCCAACCACAGCACTGCCATTTAGTGCAGAGATCAGCTCATTTGCATTTAAAGGGGACACACTCAAAAACGGCACATTTTTGCTCACGCTCACAAAGTGGCAATGTTAATATGCTATAATAAATTATCTATATTATATTTTGAGCTATAACTTCACATACGTACTCTGGGGACACCAAAGATTTATTTCACGTCTTAAAGTCTTGTGAAACATCCCGTTTAAGATAGGCAGAACCCATAGGTTTATCATATATACATTTTACTTTAAAATAATTGTATTATGTGAAAAAGGCTATGAAATGCTGAGATACATGAAGCAACCACAGTGTAAAAGATGGTTGCCATGGACACAATCATATAATGTTTTTAAATGGTTAGAAGTATGACATTGCTTACAATCTCATTCTGTGTTTCAGTAAATTAGGTCACGGGGCTTCAGCAGACAAGAAAGGTTGTTAACCCCTGCTGTAATTCCTAATGGTACATGTGACAGATTTGTAGAGACTTTCTGTACAGCCGCACGGTCTAAAAGCAAATTTGAGAACAGCTTTGTGACTGTCTGTACTTTTCTGACCAGCGTATTTTCGTCTGAAATGACGAAAGATGAGCAGTGAGCCTTCTGGTTCTGACTCCACTAAATGCAAAGTAGGCTAAATCTGAGACACGATTATGACTCTCTCGCTCGCGTCCTACATCCCTTCCTCGCTCTCCGAGGGGAAGGAACAGCAGCATATGCAGTCTCCCGACTAAAAGTGATTTTTTTTTACTTCTCATCAGATTCCAATTTAAAGAGATTACTGGGTGAGGCCATCATTAATGGAACCCAAATAAGCCTCTGAGAGCAGATTCAGAACAGCCCTATCTCAGCACAAATGTAGCATTAGTGGTGCCTGGGATGCACTCTCTCTTTCTCAAACACACACACACATGCACTTTTACCAAAACACATCAGCACGCTCTAATCCATGATCGCCAGAGAAAGTAAATGTGTGTCAGTCCCAGCTTTGACCACACATACACACCGGGTCATGAATGCAATGCCCTTTGCGTAGGAGTGTGTTTCTAATCCCTCCATTCCCCATCTGCATCTATAGAACCCGAGGGAGACTAAGAAAGACAGAAAAAGAGGTGAGAGTTGATTTGTAAAGGAAATAAAGTCAAGAAAACTAAAAACAGAAGAGTGGAGAGACGGGGCAGGGAGGAGGCACTTTCTCCTTAAAGTGCCAAATCGAACCTTGAAGTGATTTATACCGAAATCAACTGCAGCTCCACTCCCAAAGCAGGTGCCTAATTCACTCCCACTGCTGCAGATAAGCACACGAGAGGGTGGACGCTTGCGTAAAAAATGATAACAGAAGTATTTGCTCTTTGCCTCGTCTTTTTTATGCAACGGAAACCGTGCCAGATTTTGTACTCTTTCGACTTAAACTCAAACTCTAAAACGTTCACTCAAAATGTCTCATCCTTACAGACTAACAGTAGCTTGAAATGCAGAAAATAATTTACATTCTTCTCCACAGTAGTTTATTCATCTCAAACCACTTCATTTACAAACTCTATTTGATTGTTGTTTTGTAGATGATTAAGCCAAAAGTGTTCCAGATATTTTGCATTTTATAGGAATTAAATATTAAAACTTGAAAAAAAAAAGAGTACAGAGCTGTGTTTGATCTAGTTTCTTACATCTCTCCTCTAATCCGTGCCTAAGCTCTAAATTCCTTGTTCTGCTGCTATAGTCTTGGACAAATTCTTGCCCCCGTGCCACAGTCCATCTGAGCATGCACCTCATCCCAGTGGACTAATCTTAGGTATAGATTTAATACCACTGGTCTGTCACTAAGATCCCACAATTCATAGCTTCTCTTTTTTTTGGACTGCACCGAAACTAAGCAACATAAATGTATTTATTTTCAGTCAGCATTATAAATGACACTGTACGATCAGCATGAAAAAACAGTGATGGTAGTGCAGCATGAAAAGATGAAGTTTGGTAAACAGTAGTGGTTGGCGTCCAGTCACATTAATTCTCATGCTGTTGTGGTTTAGACTTTGAGTTTCTTTTCTCAGCAGTGGGGATATGTCAACCTCTGTCAGAAGAGTTTAGTTTTCTTAACAATATGATTCTCAATTCATTTTTCTTTGTAAGTACAGCATGACAGGATGACTCACTTTGCTCTTCTTCCGTAGCTTTATTCTCTCATGTTGAGATGGTATGGAAGGACGGCATTTCTTGTTTTATTTTTTCTTATTAGACGGCTTGTTGGAATGCTTGATTCTGATTGGTCAGTCACGATTATTATTTGCAGGTTTGTTATTCTAAACAACGGTTTAATGCGAATAAAACATGGTAACCCGGATGATGCTCATTATTTTGACACAAAAACGTAATGTATTTTCATAACTTATATTTCATAACACATATATTTACAAATTATAAGAACCAAATAGTGTGTTTGTGACATTGGAATGGCTTATATTAAAACCAAAAGTAAACAGGTTTTTCTCATGGAAGGTCTGCATTCATAAAAGTTTGAAAATAAAATATTTCAAATCAATATTTAATGATCCTTACCTTACTCATGAGGTAAATAGCCATGTAATAAGCAGGGTAATGTATAGGCCATTGGCGACTCGTGACTGCTCATCCAAGGGGCGCAAATTCAAAATAAGTGTTCGCAGTGTCATGTGAACCATGAGCAGCACGTGTTTAGTCAAAATAAGTGCCTGCTGTACACGCGTCAAGACCGTTTATGATAAAAGAGACGCTCATGTTCACAAAATACATGCAAGACACTCCCTTAACAGTAAACTCTGATTACGCATGAGATTATGCGAGTATCTGGCAAACGCGAGCGTCTCTTTTATCATTAACCCTTTAGACGCATCTCTCGACACGCAGAACACATATTTTGATAAAAGGAACCACACACATGATGGGCTACATACATGTCGTGACAAACTTCACATTGAGTGCCCTCAAAAAAAAAGTCACTGGCCGCCACTGCTATAGACATAATGTATTTCTGCAATACCAACCGGCTGCCTAAACATTATCTCTTACATAATATAGAGTAGTTGCTTTAATGTATCACATGGAAGTGAGGTATTTTTCCTTAGTAATAACTTTCTCTATGTTTGTATCTTATATGTAGCATAAAGAATCAAGCATTGGTCTAAATCTGCCATTAAAGTAATATATGTTTATCTTTGCTGATGTCTATTGACATGCTAGTGTTGTACTGCCCACTGTCCCCCAGGCAATGATACTGTTTTATTTATTTATTTCTTTGTCACTTGTCAGTGTGAGGAAGTCTACAACCAATTTTTATATGCAGCTTTTTATGAGAAGAACATTTATGTTTCGACCTTACCTGTTATTCATGGTTTTAATGTATATTTTATACATGCCCTTTATCAAACTGCTTGAAGATGGGAACGTGTTTTACTGCAAAAAACAACAACCAATCTTTGGTAACCCTAAAAGGGATTTCGACTAAAATCTTGTTTCACAATGCAGATGAGGAACAGTGCAAAAAAAAAAAAAACAATTACTGAAAGTTGCCATTAAAGCGCAAGATGCTTTCTTGTAACTCTTAGGCAACATTATTAAGAATTTCACAAGTGATCATGCTGACGTCGGAAGACAGTGGCCGCCGCATACCTGCTGTGTCAGGAAAAACTTGGTAATAGTTGTCTGCCCTGCAGGCCTGACAAAAAAGTGCTTTAACCAGAAATATCCTACGCGAGGAGGGAAATCTAGTGGGGGAATGAGGACAGAACCGGTGATGGGATGAAGTGGAGACAAGGTGGACAGAAGGTCGTAGAGGAAGCTGTAAGTGAGCTGGCGAGTAGCTGAGTTTGGGCTCGTTTTGTGCAGAACATAAAACCGTGGCGGTGGCACCTGTCAAGACATGGGGAAAAGAGAGGAGGGAGGATGCACGAAGAAGCTGAGCACTGCATCTGACATTTAACTTCATGGAAAAGAGCTGCCAGTCTGTCATTACTTGAAGAGGGAGAGAGAAAGAGAAAGAGGGTGTGTGTGAAGTTGTTAAGTGCTTTTGTGGTGCAGCTCTGTCAGCCTCCCACTCTTCACTTCTTCTTTGTCTTTTTCATACCCCTCATTTAGCCGTAAACCTCTGTCGATCATGCTAAAACACACACACAAACGTATCCAGTGGCAGTGCTGCACAGTGACAATAGCAGGGTCCTGGAGAGATTTGGGGAGGGTAACTTCTCAACGAACGATTTGCTTTGTTTAAAAAATAGAAGTAGGGAGGTGCTGTCCGAAGCGAAGTATGGACCTTGCGACAAAGGAAGAGGAGTGACAGAAGGCAGGGTATTTTGTTTGCATGTGTGATTGGTTGTGCTAGTTTAGTGGTACTGTTGTCAACCTTATAAAGGGTGTTTGTTAGGACTTGTTGAGCTATTGCTAAAATTAATAGGGACTGTGACTTTTTTATGGGTGGCCCCCTTTTCCTTCGGGCCCAATGAGTGGGTTATACTCATTAAAGCAGGATCCTAAAACGGGACCGGGCCGGAGATAACATTCCTGTTGTCCCTCCCTGACAACGCTTTCTTGTTCCCGTAGAATCCCAGATATTATATTTTTACATCTGGCTCATTAGCATCTGGGTTGTGTGGTCCCTGTTGCACATTCAGATGTGTGCATCAATACTTGCATCTGTGTGTGTGAGTCAGATTAGTGGGAGGTCCAAATTAATGTCCTAATGGCCCTTGTAACTATTTGCAGAGCTGACGAGTAAACACACTCATCTTATCGGGTCAGACCCGGGTCACTGTTTACTGAGCAACGGCCCATCATCAAGAGAATGGATCCCCCCGACCCTGTTCATTTAAACCAGTTAACAGCTTCAGTGACCACCCGCTGACTTGTGTCCGCAGATAACAGCCATTTAGCGCAAGGCGGCGATCATGCATTAAATGCACTGAAAGGTGAGAAATTTACGTTGCGTCCATTTCCCTGGACAAAAACCTATTAACGTTGGCTTGTTTATGTGTTAGGCAAGGAGAAAATAGCTGTTATATTAGATGAAATCAGCTCTAAATGGGAGATTTAATTTAACAAACAATCTTTATTGGTGATGTGCACTCACCACAAACCCACTTGCACAAACGGATTACTTTTTGTCATCCTTGATTGCGTGTAGAAACAACATCCTGTCTCCATCATCCTGACAGACTGCGAATCAATTCGGCAAACAGACTTTCCCCCTTCAATTAGGCTGAACACCCGTCAATATGGAGGCCTTCATATGATGCCCGGGCTTGTGGATCAGATTCACATAGCATATTGTGCTAACCTAGAGTCAGCCATCATCCCGTGGCAATTTGCTAAACAGTTGCACTTGGTATTTTTAGCTATAAAATTTATCCGCTTACCCCCTGCAATTGCGGGTTAACCAGGCAGTAAATGAGCAGAAATAAATCTGCACCATATTTAAATTAAGTCGTTGTTGTTCGATTCATAAAGAATTTGGTAAGATTATAATTGTGTTGTTACCGGTGAAGATGGATAGAGCATTATAATACCTCTGTGGGGCTTTCCATGATGTGGCAATAGCCAAAAGTGGCCCAGAAATAAACCTACAGTATACCGGTAAGCACAAACCGTCCTCAAAGTCAGGTCAGACCAAATCTGTCAATCTATACGTCCCCTGCTGTCTGAAATCTTCTCAATTTTTTAGGTGAAAAACATAACACGGTATCATGCACATGAAAAATGCAGGGCTAGCCGTCATTCTCGCCGGAGCCATAGAGTCAGGGACACAGCACGTTCCAAAGCATAACGGCACAATACCGTCTCTCTCCTGAGTTATACCCATGAAATTAATTCCTGTCTCTTCTTTCTTCTTTCACCGGTCCTGCTTTCACACTTTTCTGGTATTCTTTTTTGTGTCATCTCTTTAACTCCACAGCACAGCGTTTGAATGGACCCCAGTGTCTGTAGCTAAGTGCACTTTTACATACACATTGATGGTAACGTGTCTTAAAAGGAAAGGTTTACTTTAGCTAACACATTGTTAATGGTCATGAAAGATGCATGAGTGACAAGGCACAACTTTTTTCCCCCAAATTATTTCCGTTTTTAATGAGATTCTATTTGCGTGCGTGTTTGTGTTGTGCGTGGTTGAATCCTAATGAGTTTGTATTTGCAGCGGCGTATGAGGTGCCACTGTAAATTGGTTGGTTAACGTGTGATCGTCCTGAGGCAGATTGGCTGTCTGTTTTTGGAAAGTGTGGCGTGGAATACATCAGCGGTAGCTCCGGAAAAATATGCGTGTGTGCGTGTTGGTTAAAGTCGTATCCAATCATATTCGATCACTCCAGATTACAGTCTGACAGCCCAGGAGCCGCCATGGCACTAAAGGGATGATCACAAAGAAAATAAAAAATCATAATGGAAACAACTATTTGCCATTCTTATAAATGAACTTTAATAGTAATAAAAAAGATACAGTTTTAAAAAGTAACTTTATTATGACATATTAATGTAATATTACAATATTTTGAGATACCATATTTTTTTATATCATGTTTTTCATCTTGACATCAATAAGTGTCAACCCTAACTTGGAAATATAAAATTATTTTAATGCAATATGTGCAATTTAAGTAAGGGATAATGTATAGGCAGCAAGTTGTTAATAATATTAAATAATCAGGACCTGATGCAAAGTGGAGTGTCTTGTATCACACTGAAGGGGTGATACAAATGTGATTCTCGCGAAATTAGACTTATGAGGTGTCATGAAACATTTTGATAAAAAAAGTAAATGCTATCAAAATAAGAAGCATACAGTTACAAACATCTCTTCATGTACTAATTTGCACATGATTTCAAATGACATTATACAAACCAATTTTGTTGTTTTTTCCACATTTAAGGGGAACATTTTCATTACCGCAACGTGTCCATGACTGGATTTGGGTTCTTTAACATGGAAATATATATTTAATGTAATATCATGTTGCGGTAATGATCATTTTTGATAATGATAATCTAAAAATGTAAATAATTCTATAGGAAACATTTTTTAATCCTCTAAAAATAATGGTTTTAGTAAGTTCAGGCCTTAATCTTATATGTGCAAAAAATTGGCTTCAAGGGCTTTTTAAAAATTCTGATGCTGGACACCTTCTATATCTGGATTTTGTGAGAACCACCCGTTAACATCTGGCTGCCTGTACAATATCCTGCTTATTACATGGCTCTTTACCTCATAAATAAGGTAAAGGTCATTAAATATTGATTTAAAATATTTTAACAGCTAATTTTTAATGAACGCAGACCTTCCGCTAGGAAAACCTGTGTACTTTCGGTTTTAAGATAAGATAAGACAAGATCTTTAAATGTCATGAACTCTATTTGGTTTAATCATTTGTAAATATAATGCCATCTTATGTTATTAAAAGACTGTAAAACTTTACCTGTTAAAATGATAAGCAGCATCCACGTTACCTTTGTGTTATTAGTTTTGAGCGATTGTTATCTCGGAATAACAACATACCTTTGAATGTCGCGACTGGCCAATCAGAATCAAGCATTTTAAAGTGCCGTATAATAAAGTCCTATAAGATGTCATTAGACGTAATATATTTGTAATTTAATAATTATGTAATAAAAAATTGTACAAAGTCCAGTAGCAGAAAAAACAACAACTCTGTTTTCACATTTAAAACACCCCAGACACGCATACACAGACAGACATTCACACAACAAATGGTTTGGCCGGGCAATTTGCTTTCAACACTTTTACAACACCTTACTACAGCTCCTCCCCCTTTACGCATGCACGCCTCCAGATACACCATTTGACCCTAACATTATGATTTCTAATAACCTCTTCCTCTGAGTCAGAGACTGCCAGTCACCAAGCTGCCAGTAACACGATACGTGTGGCCTGAATCACCTGTGTCAATTGTTGACTTCACCCCCTTGCCAAACAAATGGTCTCACTGCTATTTACCTTGAGCCTTGGGCAATATCCTCTACCTACTGTCTTTTAAAACACATTACTCGTTTGTCTCTGTCACACAGACAGCGTTAGTAGTGAACACAATCCTGAGGGAAGCTAGCGAGCTGTTAATGGGAAAGAGCTCATACACTGATAGTCTATAACAGAGTCTTGTGCTTTTATAGTATGTACTAAATTGTATTAAGAACATACTTGTTGAGTATATGTGGATATGCATGCATAGTATAAATACAATCTCAAACTACATCCATATGTATTAAGCATTTTATTTAAAGCTTTTTATTATTTGAATCCATAACTCATATTGCCCCATGCTATAGCAGGGAAGTACAGATGAAAGGCTTTATTTCCCTCCTTGTGTCTCTTACTTCGTGTTTTTTCTAAAATCCAACCCCTTTGGTTTTCCTTTGTCTCCGTTTATGGTGGTTGAGGCGTTTTATTGACCGTAGTTGTTGTGTAAAGTGGGAAAGACTGAATTGCGTAATCCTTCTCTCTAAGTGGTTCGACGGCCTCAGCTGACATCTTAAGTAATTATGCTCTTTGGACTTTTTTATTGAACCACTGGAAGCCACACACACACACATACACATAGACAAATACACACTCAGAACTGGAACACTATAGTGAATATTGAATGGTGCAGCAGTGGACTGCTTGTCTTGTGTAAACTCAGTCGCCCTCATGGCTCATTACGCTCAATAACTCGAACAAACTCCCCAATCTCACAGATGAATATGAAATATGAGAATAAACCAGCCTCGCAGAAATATCCGTACGCAGTGATCGTGGCTTTGGCTGAGTCTTGTCTTGGTTAGCTGTAGCCACGATCAATCATTCTGTATATCACTAGATTCACATTTTGACAAAGGCAGGGGTGCGTATCTGGCAAGTGAGTGCAAGTACTAACCATTTTTAAATTGATTTTACCTTCCCCTATGAATCCCATCACGCACATTTATTAAAGATGTCAACTTTAAACTCAGATCAAATGAACGGTTAGATCAAATGACTTTTCCCCTTATTAAAAAAGGACTTCCTTTAGAGAGCGATAGAAAGAGACTGAGATACAGAGACGGAAAGCTAGAGGTGAGTAATAAGCCATTTTCATTTACCCAGAGGTCTCCTCTTCTCTACCCTCTGTCTTTTTATTTGATCGACACGGTTGTCTGCGGCATAATTTGACTGCTAGGCAACTGGTGAGGACTTTCAAATCCAGATCCCAGTGTAATTGCGTGGTGTAATGAGAAGGGTGATATTTAATGATATTTAATTCTCCCGTCCCTTCATCTATAAGAAGAGATGGTGCTCTGTGAAAATATAACTTGACATTAGCAAGTCATTTTACTCCAAGGGCCGATATTTCAGCGAAAACTCTTTACCCATCTCTGACATTTAATGACATCACACGGATACAAATACGTATTAGAGACGGAGTTAATTTTTATCGGCGGTGAATATGATAATTCTAGCTTTGAAGCCGGTTTTATTCCATACGCATCTCTAAAGATGGCTGACAAATATACATGCACGTAGTCACTCGAGTCCATTGCTAAGCCAAACTCATTTCTCTGCCTTGGCTGTGCGAAGCTCATTGTTATGCTAACCGCATGGCCGGTTTCATTTCTAGCTAACTATTTGCCAAACTAATCATATCCAGACTAACCTTTAACTCATCTGCCCAGCCATCTGCCATGCTCCCACATTGTATAACGTCAAAGTGAGCTTGAGTTTTGACAAAAGAAATTGGGCCTAGTTGAAGGACTGATTTATTTCAAGTTGGTTTCTTTTTGTGGGCTTTAAAGTCCAAGAGTGTAAGGGCTTCATATTGGTGGATGACATCTGCCTCTGGTGTGATGTGACCATAGCTGTGGCTTGTGGTTTTGAGAGCCCAGCAGGTGCAGTAATTGAGTCCTGATAGAGTCTGGAGGGGTTTCGAGAAACTAGCTTTAGCGCCCATCTCTCTCTCGCCCTCTCTCTCTCTCAGTGTTGTGCATGACTGTCCACTGTGGTCACACTCCATTTGCTGTCATACATCACACTTTCTCTTTTTCAGTTCCCCTCAAACACAATCTTGGTCTACTGGAAGCACAGGTGTCACCCCTGCTTTAGCAAAATACAGTCCAGCTATTAAACCTGGGCTATTCGACCACACTCAATCTGAAGAACATGTTTCTTCATTCTATATTTCATTCAAACACAGCAGCTTACATTCAACCCATCAGGCTTAGGTGTTTCCTTTCAGGCAATCAGTGTAGAAAATTTTGATAGTGTTAAATCATGACCAAGTGTGGTCAGGTCTCCTACGCGGTGTGTAAAAAATAGTCTCCCGGCTGTAATAGTTTCCTTATCCCTCCTACTTTCTTGTTGTGGTTGGACACAGCACCACTGGCCTTTTCCCCAGGGCCTTCCAGGAGTCTCTGCCCAGGGCCAAGACCGAAGGGCCCTCTAGGCTCTGGACGCTTTGACTGACAGATGAATCCCCAATTCAGAATTGCCAGAGTCCGGTTTATCGTACAATGTACAGGGCCTGCAGACGATCATTTTCTCTGATTAAGAAATGAATCAGTCAAAAAGACATAAAGTCACGTGACTTTCTTCATGGCTGTCAGAAGCCATGTATCACAAAAAGTTGAGATTATGACACACATTTTAGGCCGGCCTTTTCTTTCTAGCTGGGTGGTAATCTGTTTATTTTATTAACATTCCTATAAATTTTGATTGCCTCTTGAACTCATAAACATCAAGGAGGACACTTAGTGCCTTCTTGAAAGCCACAGCTGGTACAGGAAGTGGGTCATGCCCTCAAGCCATAGAGTTAAGGGTCGATCATAGAGCTGTCAGAGGGTCAAGGAATCAATGACTCTATGTTTCCACTCTTAAGTGATGTCATACGTCAAACAGACAATGTCTGTCAGCTCTGACTGTCCACATATAACATATACAATTTTAGACAGTGCATTTAGACTAATTTGACAAACAGGATGTAAATATAATATAGCTGCGATACAAGCTTTGAATTATGACTATTTACATACGAATAAGACAGTGGGTAAAAAGTTGAAGCAACAATACAAAGATACCAGTTCTCAAACAATCCTTTTTTGGACTTCCCTTCACATCTTCCTGGATGAAACAATAGATAATGTGCCGCTCAGCTGTTTTAATGTATGATTGCTCTTCATTAAGTTTCCTTTAGCTAAGATCTGATCCAATCCATTTCCCAATAATCTCCTGCGTCTGTGCTTGTATTCTCCATCGATCTTTCTGTTCTTGCGCTGTAATTACTTTCTTTTGGCCGTAGCTGCGCGTGATTCGACAATGTTTATGGAGGAGAACACTTTGGGTAACACGCCAGACGTCCCTGCGCACGATCAATGGCAGCACATGCAAAAATTATCAATCAGTGCCTGCTTGGGTTACAGAAACAAGTGTGTCTGTGACTGGACACAGAAAGAGAGAGAGGTTCAGGGTACGGCGCAGATTGGTGGGTTGGGTGATGAATAAATTTGGAAATGGATGTTAACTCTCTTCCAACAGCATTTCATGCATCATGTGCATGCTCTATAAACGGTAAAGCTATTCCAAAGGAAAGCAACAACCTTTTCCCGCCTGAAAAGAGATCTCATTTCGGCCAAATAATGACTAGCATTATGTCTCCAAGAATAGGGCATTCCCAGAATGCACTGTGATGCGCTCAAGATGCTCTCCGAGTTGTTTAAATGATTGCTAATTATTTTTTATCACTGTTTGTGTGTTATCTTTTTTTTATGCTTATTAGATCATCACATTGTTTGTTTAGCAACATGTTAACATTAGACTGTACTGGGCTGGCATAACAGTTATGCTTTTGGCAGATGCTTTTATCCAAAGAGGCTAACAGTGCATTACAAGCTATACATTTGATCAACTTTTGTGCTGCCAATGCAATGCAGAACCACAGTGAAGTACAGAAACACTGCAATGTGGGACAAGTTTCCAACAGGCTTACTATGACCTGCCTATTCAAAGTTTTAATTTACTAAAGCAGGTCATTATTGGGTATTGTTGGGGATGGTGGTGACCTTTTGTTGTGTAAAGCTAGTGTAGAGGAATAAACATATTTGCAGTGTTGTTGATGTGTGTGCAATGCTATTGGTATGCACACTCGCATGCCTCAATACTCATGCAGAGACACAAACACACAAACACACACAGGCTTGCACCTGAGTGGCTATGTGTACAGAACCTGAGCATTGATCCTTCTCTGTGATATCCTGCTCTGTTCTTTTATAGCCGAGCCATGTCTCCGAATACAAAGGAATGGGATCTTTATCCAAACATTCCTCCTGTCATCTCCCCAGTCAGTTTGTCATTCTTGTGCACATTTTGCTTCCCTCCTCGACCCCCAAACCCTCTGCCGCTCCTTTTATCAGATGTGTGCACACGAAAGAAAACAAAGAGTGTGGCGCCTTCATTTTTGCCTCATTATTTTGTAATTTCACAATCCAATAAGTTTGCCTTTCCCCAAAGAGAGATACACAGCTCTGCGCTTCATATGCCGGGCCTAGGAGGAACAGAGAGAAAAAGAGAGGGAATATCTGAAGGATGGAGGGAAGCGTGTATCATGGCTGCAGGTCTGAGCGTTTGGGGAGAAAGAGAAACTTTTTATGATGGCAGGGGAGGCAAATCACTACCGTCACGAAGGAAATGAGCGCTGCATACCGGGAGGCAGAACGAAAGTCGCATTTGTGTCGCGCTGTGATGTACGTGCGCTTTTTCTTTGGTTTGCAAGTGTGTTGGGAGAGCGAGATTTGTAAGTTATTTTGTATGCAGATGTTAGCGCTTAGTGTGTCCGGATCTAGTATAGAAATAGTTCACCACAAAAAAATAAAAATGTACCGTTCTGTTCCAAGCCTGACTCTTTCGAAAAAGGTAAATCTGTGTAGAATATTCTGCCTTTTATTGGAAGTGAAGAAAGGTGCAATATTACAAAAAGGTGTGATACAATTTGACTTGTAAGTCCTTTAAAAGCCATGTAATACTTTTGTAAATGTCAGATTACATTTTCAAACAACCTTTGGGCAAAAATGGACGAACCCAACCCGCTGGGTTGTAAATTAACATATGCTGGGTTGTTTTTCTTATCTTACAGCTTTGGAATGCCATTGCCATTCCCTGTATTGCACATGACTGTGAGCATATCTTAAGTAGTATCTGTTTCCTCATGCTTTTGCATACAAGCAAACCTCAAAAGAAAAATCTCGATACTTCTGTAGAGACCTGGAATAGGTTTTCAAGCCTTTCTTGTCCATTACGCCAGGTATTTGTTTTGATTTTTGCTTGTTTATTTATTTATTTACTTATTTGTGTGTCTCTGTGTGTATTGACGTATGTTTTGAGTTCCTCGGGGTAACCTTGAGGCTATCTGAGCTCTTCACAAACCACATGTTGGTGCCCCATGCAGATTCCACCTGTACAGGCTTCTCCCAACGCAATATGATGTCAACCAACAAATCTACTCGGCGTATCAATAAAACATGACAGACCTCTCTCCCACCTGAAATGGAAATAAATTTGACTCGCATACTGATTTAGATCCGAGGACAGTCCATGCACCAAAACTTTCAGTCATTCATCCTAAGTCTAGATGCTCCCTAGAGTTCCCCATGATTCATCTCTGATCTCTTTTGTAGTTTCCTCACACGTGCACTAAACCATTAGTTCAGTTTAAGAATCAGTATCACCCTTGACATGTACTTTCTATTCTCTTTCAGTGGTGAAATTGATTTAGTTTAGTGCCTTGAGGCTGATGTCTGAATTCGTAAATTCATAAATTAATGCAAATAGGCTCATTTGGGTGCTTGTGTAAACAGAGCGATGCCAAGATTGCGCAAGTTTTAAAGCCGGAAACTGGGATCTGCACGGATGGGTTGAGAAGATATATACGGTATGAGTGTGTAGTTGAACACACATGTGAGTAAGCACCTGTCCCGTTGGTGTATATGTTAAGGAAAATCGTATTTAATTTGAATAATATGAGGCACTTCCCTAAGCCAAACTGAACAGACTGTGGCACGGCTGTGCTACCAAGTGGAGTTTATTGAACCATGGCTGCCTGCCAAATCTCTGTCTTTCTCTCCATCTTTAACAAGCAAGAAAAAAGAAGGGGGGGGGGGTGGCGTCTTCATTATCCCCTTTGTTTATATTAATATTATGATGATGATAATAATAGAATAACAGTAATAAAGATTGCAGCATTGGTTTTGTAGACGCAGAACGTTGCTTTGTGTTGTCATTTGTGTTATTTAATGATGGGCTTTATCGCACACGCTAACTGCTCTGATGAACCTAACTATCATCACATCTAAAGAGAAAGAGATTTACGTAAGCCCCTGTTAAATTTCCCATTTTATTTCTCTTAAATACGATATCTGAAAATCCAATTTCTTTCCTTTGCTCAGTAAATATAGTTTATTTTATAGAAATTATCTTTTATGTCACAGAGCATTGGGAGTAATTATACTGCTTGTTACTGTAGTCGAAGTCCTTAACACTTTTCTAAGATGGAAACGCACACACATTAGAGTGTATTTCTATCATAGAAGGACATTTTGTATTCTCATTAAGACACTATTTAGTTATCTTTATAAGCTATTTCCTCAATGGGAACTGTTGTAGGTGATTACTGTTGGTTTACTGTATATTATTGGGCAAATAACATAAGAAAGACATAATCCACACACACACACACTTAAGGCCAGAAATGTACTGTATGCAAATACAAACCAAATACATGGACAATCTATTACAAATGTGCAGTCCTGCTTCACAAACTTAACCTTCATTCCTGTGGTATTGTGGCCGTACTAAAGCTCAGTTCTCAAGGGGGATCGCATTTCTCAAGCTGTCATGATGATAGCCTTGAGAGGCTAAGAAAACTGACCAGGATGCTCTAATGCCTGCTATAGTGCCCCTTGTGGTAGCATAGTGGCATGAATAGATTTCTGTGTCATGTTGCTAACCATGCGCATGAATCCAATCATTTGTATTCATGCACTTACATACAGGTTTTGGCCTTCCTGCATACAAAGTTATTCACAATTTAAGGTTTAAAATGATTGATTTTAAATAAATTTATGAGGAGATTGGATGAGAGAAGACTCCAATCTTAAGAGACTATCTGACCAAAAATACAGATGCCGATAGCAAAGACATTTACAGGCAGATGGGTTTATGCATATGTGTTTCTCTTTTGCATATCCAAATATGCATGTTTTAAGTGACCTACAAAGGTTGAATTTTATAAATCTGTGACCTTTTATGCGTTACTGTATGTGGCAAATGAGTAATAACGACTTTACATCTTCACATTTACCAACCGGAAAATACATTGTATACACACACACACACACATTCGCACAAATGTTTTATTGTTGTGCGATCAAGAGATTTTGTTTTTTTCTCAGGAAGTAGCTTATGGGCATGTGCATTGGCATTGTGTGTGTTCACTGCTAATACTTACACATGTATTCATGCCTGTAAGACTTGACAAGCAGGTATAAGGTTTTGTTTTCTTAAAGGTACGGCAGTTATTATTGTTTCTATAAACAGACATCGGGAAGGTGTGGAAAGGAAACACAGGTGAACAAAAGAAGTGCTTTATATGCGTTAAAGGGGCAAGCAGAGCTGACAGTGACAAATGCGTAATCCTGAGTTTTTTCCCCAGCCATGACCATCTCTCTTTTTTTTAACACACACCAATTCACATGGCGATAACCTTATTCTGTGTGGAGGTCTTTAGGGTAATATCAAAGCTCAACCTTCCCACATATCTAGGTTACAGTCACTGCCCCAGAGATAATGAGAGTTCCTCTAAGGTTCTTTAAGAGCGAGTGGAGCAACTTCAGCATCCACCAACCTTCTGTTAGACACGTTTACGCTAACCCAGATTTGTCTTCTCCACAAAATGTTGTTTCATTGGATTACTATCAACTACAGTATCATAGATGTTTATTTTCAAAGTTCTTGGGAACAATTAACTCAAATGAGATTACTGATAAAACTCACACAATATAAAATTACTTTTTGTAGTGTTTGACTTGATATTGAAATCTCTGACCTTTAATTTGCAGACTTTAATGTGTAAAAGGATTTGAGCATAGTCTGATATGTGACCCTGGACCACAAAATCAGTCTTATGCTGGGTACACACCAAAAGATTTTTTACATCTTATAAGATTTTCAAAATGTGATAGACCACAAACATGAGGATAAAAATCCTATATTTAACAGTTTTACACCTATAGTGTGAGGTGTCCCGTGATGTGTCAAAGACAGCACACCACACACTAACAGATTTTCAACTAGAATCTTGACTGTGAATGCAGGAAATCTCGCAAAATTTTGCGATACTTCGGAAAGCATGGGGGAAGATATGCAGAAAAAGTATCCTCTGGGTTCTCCCCACACATCCCGATTTCTGATCGTAAATTTTAAACGTTTTAATGTTTGCAATTCGCGATCGGGGTGGCTCCGACGTTCTTAACACACATCACACCAAGGGAAAATTTGATAAGATAATCTGTAGAACCATCAAGATAATCAGGACACAGCTAGGATTGCCGGAAGGGGGGAAATCGGACCAAAATCGGACCAGATTATTTTTTGGTCTGTACCCAGCATTAGCAGTCTAGCACAGGTCTATTTATAGCAAAAGCCAAAAAAGCATTGTATGGGTCAATTTTGACAGATAATTTTGACATTTCATACTGTAGAGTGGAAGCAGTTGCCAAAGACTTTATTTGGACGCTTTTACGGCGATATTCTCAGTATTTTATTTTATTTTTGCACCCTGAGATCACAGATTTTTTTAAATGTTGTATTTCATCCAAATATTGTCCTATCCTAGCCAACCACACAAGAATGGGAATCATTTTTTCAACTTTAAGATTATGCATAGAAAAAATACCCATATGACTGGTTTTGTGGTCCAGGGTCACATATATTGTCTTATACTCTGTGGGTATTTTTCTCTTTTAAATCTAATTATTACATCTTTTTGATTCCATAACGATTTTTTTCCCTATGGTTGAGTCCACCAGACTTCCTCAAATCATCAAAATGTCACCCTGAACCGTTCCTTTATGTTTATCACTTCTTTCACCTCTCCATCTGTCGCTCCCTCTCTCTCTCAAACTAGCTTGTAAACCTACGACATCACTGTTTGTAGCAACAGACTTTGCGAATCGCTCTCACACTGGTGCTTTGAGGAGAATGGTGATTTATTGCGACCCCGTGCTTGATTGATTGATTAGGACTGACAGAGCCTTAGAGCGAACGTAAACAGCTTCTTTCCCCCTCCCACGTGCATCCCGTGGATATTGACAACCCTGGGTGGCCATCCATCCGACTATCCATCTTTTCGTCCTTCCATCAGTCTTCAGCCCCCGGTTTTCACTTCAGTGTCAGTTTAGCGAAGGCTACTTGGCGAGAGATAGACAGAGCCTTGTTTGAAGATCTCTATGATGTCGTCTGAAGTTTGGACTGTTGAATGTGTTGATTGTAGTGGAGGTGAAATGTATCAGGCCTGACCCCAAAGACACTCTGAAGTGGATACGCTAACACGTTGAGCTGTATAACCTGATCTGTGACATGGCTTGGTTTTCCCACCGGGCCCAGCAAGAGAGCTGATGACGCTAAATGTCAACATGGGTTTGCTTGTGTGAAATTCAGCTCAAGTATTGAGATACTTGAACTTTAAGACATGAGTGTGTCTTATCGTCTTTGCTAAACGTAATTGGTTTTGCCTGATTGTAATAATACCTTGTTGGGATCAAATAAATGGAATATATTTTCACCCTTACTGAGGATTTGAGCTTGTGTGATGGTGTGTGTATGTGCACGTAGAGAAAGCTTGGATTGATGATTTCTTCTCCGCGGTTAATTGACAGGAAATGGCCACCGGTGACCTTTGACCTCATCAGGCTTTATAACCCCCTACCATTAGCAGCACAGTGAGTGTGTGTGTGTATGCAAGCACTGTGCATGATTTACAAGAGATCTGGACTTTGTTCAAGAGCACACTGCCCATAACTCGCTCTTTGTTAGTCTTCATTGCAGGTGGTTTCACACAAGCAGACTCTGGTTGTCAGACACAGTTATGTCTAGTCCAGATTGAAATATTAATAAGAAAATGCTTCCACTTTGTATTAAATTGTTTAATATATAGCCTTCAGTTTTTCTTGGCTGAACGAGCTGTCAATCATGCCGCAGCCAATCACTCGAGACTGATTGCATGCAGGCAGTAATGCTGTGGGCGGGCCCGAGACCCAATTGCCTTTGATTCCCACTTGTGTGATATTAATTACCTCAAGTCAAGTAAACAAGTTAAGAGGGTTGTTCCAGTGAAACAAGGGTTTCCCCACAATGCTTTGTCTTAATTATACAAATTTTCCTGATTAGATTGAAACTTGAACCCCATAAATGAATTCATTAGTCTGTAGAATCCCCAGAAACCGAGCGCAAAATACATAAGGAATGCGAACGTTTGTTTCTTGTCGAGTGTTTTTTTTTTCAAAATGCTTCGAATCACCATCTTTGAAGATTTTCATTGATTAATATTTCATGCATTCATTTTTCATGAAGCGTTTTTCAGGCACATTATCTCAAACCGTTTGTGACAACCAAAGGACGTTCTGAACAACCGACGCACATCGCTGCTTGAATGAAAAATGTTCGTTCTTAATGATGTCCTTTCGTTGACCCATACATTGATTCATTGATTCAAAACTGAAGTCATTGACTATTAACCCATGTATGGAGGCTTAATAGCGTTGAAATATTTCTAAAAAAACACCTATAGTGTTAAATGATGCAAGGTTGATGGAACACAAGGAATGAAAAGGTCAAACTAAGGTTATAGTGTCAGCAAAGGCCTTCAGCCAGTAAGAAGCAAACCTTTCTGATTGGTTCAGCCACGCATGCTTCTAAAAGGTGAGACTTTGCCGAACTGACACCTCTACCACCCGGGAGAAAAATATCACTCCATCAATCTGCATTCCCTCCATTTTTCACTCGTTTCTCTCTCCTTCCCTACCTCACCCCATCCCCCATGGCTCCTTGCTCTCTTCATGTTCCTGTAACCATCACTCAGCAGAACCGTCTTGCCCCTCAGCTGTACCGATCAATCTGTCCCCCGCTTTCCCTCATCTTGTCCTTTTTTATAACTTTTCACTTTTTCTCATTTGCCAAGCATGTAAGAATGGTAAGGCTGTGTTTTCTTTAATTAATTGCTGAGCTGGCGTTTGCACACTCCTGATAGTCGCTGATACAACACGGGCAGTTGTTTAAGGTGGATCCCCATGGGGGACGCGGGCATGTAGACAACGGATGTTCCTCTGCTGGGTTTACGAAGGACAGGATCGGTTGCTTTATTGAGAGAGTGTATGACAGGATGGATCTGTTCCTATCAGAGTGACTCGTGCTTGAGTTTAATTATTCTCTTGTTTCAGTAATGGACTTTTGGAGCATCAGAGCCCAAATGAGATGTGAGGCAAGAGACAATTAATTGCATTTTCTCCACACACACAGACACACAGAGAGAGAGAGAGAGAGAGAGAGAGAGAGAGAGAGAGAGAGAGAGATATGCACAAGTGGTGTGTGGAGGAGGTTTCTCTCTGTTTTTGAATCTATTAAGTCTAATATAAATTCATATTCTATTTGATTTCCAGTTTTAAGACTGGTTAACTAATACTGTAATATTTTTAAATGTTTATATCAAAATAATGTTGTAAACTAAATCATCTGACAGGCTCATTAAGTGTATGTTTTTTGGCTTTTAGTATAAATATTTTAGGCTTAGGGACATCTATGAATTTGTGTGCTTTGAAACATTGACAAAATTCACATTTAGAAAATATAAGGATTTATAGCTTACAGTCAGTTACTTTTACCAATATGGATCCATGTTTTTATGACGACATCTCATCAGATTCCAAAATATGAGGAACATGAAATGCTATTGCCTAAAGAGGGAGGAGCCACTTATAATGCCCCTCCCTAACTTCCTGTTTCAGTGGAAGTTTCGTCAATGAGTCAACAAACCTATGCCTTTCAAAGGGACGGTACCTTTTAAAAATATTCAAATATGTATTATTTTGGTACACGTATGTACATTTGAGGTACCAAATTTTAGGTACAAAAGTATACTTTTTGTGAAGGTTCTGCCCCAGTGACAACGTTTGTACCTTCTTGTACCTTTTTTCTGATTATGGGTACCTATTACAAATAACTATTCAAATCAGCCAGCCTGATCTCAAGAATTTCCGTGTTATAGTCACAGAATATGTTGCTAATTTATCTGTGTCATTGTCACGGATGTCCGCATTTTTCCGTGTCCCTACCACGGACTTTCTTTTTCGTGTCAGTTTCGTGTCATGTATTGGTTACTCAATTGTTTTTCCTATTTTCTTTGCATTGTCGCTTGGGTTTAGGGTTAGAACGACTTTCTGTTACATTAAATGAAACCCTAACCCATCTCTAACCCTAATGTCAGGCGACAATTGTTTAAAAATCAGAAAAAATTGTGTAAACCAATAGTTAAAGTGACATTGTAACCCAAACCCCAAATCTAACACCAAACCCAAGCGACAATGGTTTAAAAATAGGAAAAACTATTGATTAACCAATACGTGAAAATGACATGGATAAATGAGCCAAATATTCAGTGACTATTTCACGGACATTTGTGAGATCAGGTTGATTCAAATCCGTTACCAATAACAGTGGCTAGCATTTAATTGTTCAGCTATTATTAATAGTCGCCTTCATTTTATACTACTAGCAAACAAATCCTTGGTAAACATCACAGGTGTAGTGAAGGTCACAGATAGAGGGATTAAGCAGAAACTTATGACCGTTTCACAAGGAATGAGGCAGATGCGAGCGTTTAGTTTATTGTCAATAGGAAGACGTGGGCAGTTCAGAAGTGAAGCGTAGTCGATCCGCATTCCGCACGTCTTGCTAACGCACCCAAAATCATACCCCTTCAGCGGACACGGCTCTTCACGACAGGCGTTGTTAAAGATAAACATATTTGCACTAAATGCTGCACAAAACACTTCAAACTGTAGATGAGCGAGGATTTGGCGTACCGTGTAAAACGACCATCACTCACAGATCCACATTTCAGATTAATTTCAAATGAACATAGATTTAAACTCAACCAAATGTTGATGTCTAATTGAGTTATTTCCTTAGCGCCCGTCGTATCCATCAGTTTGACCAATTCTGGATAGTTTAACAAATGGTTATTTATGTGATCCATTTGTAGTGACTGACTGTCACCTTCCTACAAAAGACCTTCCATAACACACAAATATTTACCGATTTAGAGAGAGAAATGAGGCTTACTTCTCTGTATCCTTAAAGGGCAAATAAAGGACCGAGTGAGAAAGAAAGAGAAAGAGTGCTCTGGTATTCAGTGTAGTTGGGGCTGCACATGACTCCTTCCTCTCATCCATACTAATGTCTCACTGCAGTGTGGAATGGGGCTGGTTTGTGTGTGTGTGTGTGTGTGTGTGTGTGTGTGTGCGCATATTCCTGTGTCCCTCTATTTGCACTTAGACTCGTTTTTTTGCATACAGATGAAAGGGGCAACAAAAATTACACACACCTGCACCTAATCATTTGGACACATACAGGCACGCTCAACAGCTTCACACACAAAACATACAATCTAAATGACAAGCTAAGGGAACAGGACATCTGTAATTCCAAGTAAAGAGGACTTTTAAGGAGTTGAACAGGTTTTTTCTAGTTAATACAGTGGGCTCTTATACTATGGATATTTGTTTAAAGGGTTTGTCTGCTCTTTGATTGAAGAGCCCCAACACACACACACACACACACACACACACACACACAGTCCACTTCAAAAGGTCGGACAATTGTGGATGGCTTGATTTGCTTCTGAAAGGCCCCTGAAATAGAGATCAGGGGCCAGGTAAACACACCCACCCCCCTTCTTCCCTCTTTCTGAACCTCCTCGCCGGCCTCCCTCTCTTGCACACTCTTTATTTTTCATCCTCTATTCGATCTACCGTCATCCTGCTCTCTCTCTCTCTCTAGCCCGCTCCTCAAGTGCCCGTCATCTGCATCTCATTATCTATTATGCTGGAAGATAAAAGAGTGCGAGAAAAACAGAGGAAAGGAAGCCATGTTGATCTGTTTGCCCATCTTTATTTATCCATATTTGATTTATTAAAACCAATAAATGGACATTTGGATGAGTAAACTTATGTGGCATGCTTTTACACTCAGTGTGCGTGCGTAGTTTTCTGGATTCAGCTCTAATGAGGCATTTATCTGACGGGACTGAACTGCATATTTAGAGGGTGATGGATGATATTCTTGCCGTTTCTTTGCGTGTGTGTTAAGATTCATGCAAATGTGTTTGTGTGCGTGTGAATTGGCATGTGTGTGCATCAATGCTTTTATGCATTTTTAATTCTTTCTCTCTCTCTATCTTGCACAGCTAGTCACATTTTTTTGTCTCATCTATCAATTGAAAAGTCCTGCAAAACATTTACAGGGAAAAGCAAAAGGGAGTCACTTAAGACCACATTGCATGAAATACATACCGTACCAAACCAAGTGACATGACATACAGTACAATGCAATTATTTCTAATCACATTTCTTTCCCCTTTTTGCAGTTATTAGGTTAGCCTAATTTTAGTGATTACATAAAGTTCACACAGGTGCCCAAGCACAGTTGTTTATCACATTAATTATGGACAGGTTCCATCAATTTTGTCAAGAGAAAGTGTCAAAATAGGCTAACTTTATATTCTAAGCTTAAACAGATCTTCGTTTGTTTCTATCTAATGCAATGACATTCAGTTTTTTATAGCTTGTATGATATGAAGATCCTTGAGTAAATCTATTTTAAAATCGATCTATCTGAAATAGTAATTTGAAATTAATAGTTTTGTAGGTATATGACCGGATATGAGCTTCCTGAGACTGTAGGTTTTCATACTCTGCCACAGCAGGAAGTTATCTGTTATTTGTGGTGGTAACAATCCATCCGATATTCATCCACCTTTGTCATTTCACAGCTATATTTAGACCTGCTTATTGATCTGCTGAACCCTGAAGCAAACACCCATGTTGAGGCCATATAAACCGATCAGGTCATGTGACTGCATCATGCAACCACACTAGTACAGTGGTTCCCAAACTTTTTCAGCGTGCGGCCCCCCTTGTGTAGGGTGCATTCCTTCGCGGCCCCCCAAAGAAAATTTGTGACAAAAAAAACTGTTCTAAAACTCAACATTTTAATAAAAAAACATTAAATTATACAAAAAAGTAGTGTTTTTGGTTAGTAGCCTTATTTTTTGGTTTAATTACACAGAACTCATGATAAATTAATGTATTTCATAAAATGTCATAAAATTGGGGCCCCCCTAGCACCATCTCGCGGCCCCCAGTTTGAAAACCACTGCTATAGTAAACCCTTTAAACATGATCACTGAATTAGTCAACTGATACGCACTATGTTGTGATGTACTAATCCATCTAAAACTATTTTAGCAATTTGTTGATTAATTTATAGTGAAAGTGAACTACAGAGCATAAGATTGTATGCTTCAAATGTTATGAATAATTAATTAATAAGTTACTAAATAAACATTAATTTCATTTCTATAAATTAATTTGTTGCACTGCAAAACTAGTAAAAGCAAGGAATTGACTGAAAATAATGTAAAACTTTATTTATAAATTACTCTGTGATCCAAAGCTAAACCATAGCTAACCATTTTTATTAAATAATAACCCGAAATTCCATAAACATTTTATGCATCACTTACTCATTTACATATTTCATATCTCAGTTTGTTATGTTTACATGTTTGATTTCGAGCAGATGCCGTGTGACCTTGTTTAAATCAGTCTGTTTCCCAGCAAAGTTGCTAACAAGGATTTTGACACGTCGTTGCACGCGTCTCCTACAGACAAAAACTGTTCTTTTGTCGGGGCTGACTTGTTTCAATATTCCAGTCTGTTGAAATGTTAATGCTATTCAGATTCCGGTAGACGTCGGAAAGGCTTTTAAGATTTAAAGCCTAGACATGCAGGGGACCTCGTCTGCCGAATCAGCTGTTGATAGCGAACAATATCTCTGCTTAGAATGATAAAGGCCTTACTCCAGACCACTGCTTGTATGTGTGCGGAGAAGATTGAGGCGGCTTTGTGTCTTAAGAGAGCCTGTCTCAGCAGGAAGCCCGGTTGAATGCGAATGCTTTCTGTGGGGGACTCGCGGCTCCACCAGTGGGCTGTGAACTACAAACCGCCCCCTGTTGTTCTTCTGAAGAACCAAACTAGCTTTTGGTCTGACTTAATGGCTGCCATTTAAAAACAGCAAGGACAAACAATAAGAGGCCAGGCGGCTGGGACAGTACTGCACTGACTGTATCGGCGGCAGCCCCAGTGTCTTTGATGGTCTGATATGGTTTAAGGTAATTCTATTCATTGCATTCATTCTAAACAAACAAAAAATGTAGCTGGAGATAAATGGGCTTGCTTTTAGTAAAGCCACAGAAAGGCTTTGAGATTTATGGTACAGCGGAAGATGAAAGCTAGGCCCAGCCTATCTCTCTGCCTGTTGGGAATGATGCGACTACTGTATGTACAACCTGTGGGAATTGTTGTATCTTGCTCCGTAGTTCCAACCTTTTTTCCTCTTTCTATCTCTCCCTCCCTTGAGATCCCATGGTTACTGCTGGGCATGTTGACAGGAAAAGGTGTTACCTCTGGGTACTCCTCCTAAATGTAACCTAATTAAATTAATTCTACTTTATTGCACTGGTGACAAAAATATTGTGCTAGCATCGGCTTTAAAATCATCACAGTTTACAGCAGTGCTCTTAAAATTAGATGAAGTAAAACAAACAACAGTGATATATACAGTAAATGTACCAAATTACGAGAGCATGGCAGCAATAGATTAATACATAAAATAAATACAGTCTTTAAATCACCATAAATAACATCGGGTAACAGCATATGCGAAATATACACATCTGAACCAGTCTAATGTGGTTACCAGTTTATCTGTTTAGAGGAGCAGATATAAACAAGTCAGGGTAAAGATCACCTAAACCAGTCTGAGCCAGCTGCTTGTAACCTGGACTAAGCTTTGTTTTTTTTCCCCATGACTGGAGTATGCTTCTATTATCATAATTGATATGTATTTGATTAATATTTAAAACCCTCTCATCATGCCCGAGCTAATGACCTTTGCGTATTCAAACCCATGAAGTGGTCGCAGCTGCTAGTGCTTAGCTTAGCTCCATTCATTAGCCCTTGTGTTGATGTTATGCCTAAATATACATTTAAATCACTTTGGGATGTTTTGGGTCACGACGAGGTTACCGCTGGAATCGAGTGATGGATATTCCCGTCTCTCCAACACAGCAGCAGTCTTGTCCGTGCATTGTGTTCCCCTCTTCACCCTCGACCCTGTGACATTCCACCTAAGGGGATTAAACTTCACGGCTAGTGGCCAACTAAAGCATGTCTGTGTCTGGCAAAGACCAGCATACTGTTTCGGACAAAGTATGTATGTAAAGGCTGACATATATTGCTTCTCTAAGCCTTGATATGGTATTGATTCACATAAAAGTCTTGTAATTATGAATTTGAATCAATATCATAAATATCCCTAAAGCAGATTATTGCACAGCTTGGCTAATGGCAGATCACTGGAGATATGCCTAAGGGGGACATATCAAAGGGCCTGCTCTTTGTTTTAAAATAGCCAATAGGCTTTAATTACAGACATGAAGCATTATGTGCTATTGCAAGGCAGGTATTATGGGGGAGGGAGTTGTATATAGAGTGTAAAACTTTTTTCGGTGATTCTTGTTGTACATACATACAGTATATATGTAATAGTTTGCTAGCATAAGGTCATATTTAATGTTAGACACTAGATCAAGCGCGTATGTGTAGGTCTGACATTTAAATTCAGGTACAGTGAAGTGAGTGTATATATTCTTCCTTCCTAAAGAATCGGATACACAAACACAACTACACACTTGCTCACACATGCGTATGCTCCCCCCTTCCGCCTGGATTGTTGCTTACACACACCCTGAGTAATTAATTTTCATCCTGGCTGTCTACGTGTGGAGCTCGTGTGAGAGGCAAAGGAGTTTGCTGCCTGTCTGCTTACTTGCCCGCCTGTCTCCTCACATGCGTCAATACTCATTTCTCCAGGAGGAAAACAAATGTATTTAATCCCGGCTTGTCTTGTCCGCTGTTTGTATCCCATTCCTTCCTGTTCATATCCCCCCAATTGTGAGCTTCAGAATTTAGAGCAGCTGCCTTGGCCATTGGAGCCGTGATATGCCAGGGCGATATACCGAAGCCCCTGCGGCTCTCTTTGGACCGAATGAATGAAACTTTGTCACCGATTAGTGACGAGGTTGGTTTGGTGAGAAGCCGGCGTGTGCGTTTGCTGTACTCTGCGAGAATGTTTTTTTGGGGGAAGTTTCGGTGATGTAAGAATTCACACAGTGTCAAATACAGTCAAATACACTGCAGAATAAATAGTGACAGAGCAGAGGGTGGGAAAGAAGCACGGAGAGAGCGTTTATGCCATCAATAGGGACCCTGTGATGTCAAGCAATTTATTTTCCCGCATTGTTCTGGTGTTTTTTATGTTAGCGGAGGGTAAGTCCCTGAGGTGCCACGAAGAAGGTGAGGGAAACCTTCCTCCGCAAGCTTGAAAACCTTTAAGCGAACGCTTAGCTGTCAGAATGCGCAAGAAATCTCAGCACAGCACGCGGCTTTTGTGCTCTGTTTTCATTTACAAAGAGTCAAAAGGGGTGTAAACTGTTGCTCATATTCAGTTTTTTTATTTGCATTCTGCATGTGACTGACTGCCTCTGCTATTTCCTTCCCTCTCTTTCTCTCTTTTTTGCCGTGTCCAAAACAACACTGCTTCACCTTAAAGGTGCATTTTTTTCTCTCTGTCTTTAGATTTTTGCATGCTCGGACCTGAGACTTGAGACCTCTCTGGTAGGTGAACAAGAAACAAAATGCCTGTGTTTTTCTGGTTTTGGTTGGGGCAAAACAATGTTTTACTCCCTTTAGTGCTTCTCCAGTAGAGCAATACAAAAAAAGCAATACAGCAAGTTTCTTATAGTGGTATAAGCTGGTTTTGATGGTCTCCCAGCCAGTCCAAGCTGGTTTTTTAATCTGGACTTGTTAATGTCCCAAAGCCTTTAAAACAATCCAAATAGTCCAGTTTAACAATGTTGAAGTAAGGATTGTTGACTCTTTCCCCGCCATTGACAAGTTAACTCGTTAATTAGGAGAAAAAGCTTCTTTGCCAATGACAAGTTTTTTCGGCAATCCGTATTTTCGCTATTATCCACCAAGTTGCGTTCTTACCCAACTTATAAAATGGGAAGCAACCCCTTAGAGCAAGCAGTAAGAACTCTGTGTATGTTTTGATCATCGCTCTGAATCTGATCTCTATCAAAAGTCCTTCACAGAAATGCAATGATTTCAGCTTTTTGCTGAAAATTTTCTATTTTTTAAGAAACCTACCAATATTTGAGTGGTGAATGAACAAATGTATGTTTATATATTTAAAGAAGATCATTTTCTGGAAAGTATTAAACTTTTATGAAAATCATAAAAAATGTTGGCTGCCAACTTTTTTTTAAATGCTGGCGGGGAAAGAGTTAAAGGCGAAAGAATGGTCCATTTTTCATACTGTATACGCACCACCAGGTTTTTGAAACCCTGCGTACATTGTGCGCATAGTTCGCGCATGGCCTAGAGGAGAATGTAATATGTAGCCGTTGGACGTCTGTGTACACATACAAGTCAAGTAAACTATGCTTTTCAAGGCTGTTCATTCAACTGTGTGTGTACTTATGGTAACAGGCAGAAAACAGACTATACTAAGTGTACACTGTTAGAAGTAAAGGTCAACCCAGCTGTCACTGGGGCAGTACCCTTTAATAAAGGTCCTAGTATGGTATGTACCATTAGATAAAGATATTTGGTACCAACCTGAGGTACCTCCAAGGTACTAATATGAGCTCTAGGTGCAAATATGTACCTTTTGAAAGAAGACAACCCCGGCGATATCTGGGGTACATATATTTACCATGTTTTATGTAGTAGGACTTTATATTCACTGCATTTCTTTCTTTCTTTTCATTTGTATAATTACTTTAAAGAAATACATCACCATTTTTCAATATTTTACTATGTTCTTACCTCAACTTAGATGAATTAATATAGGGTGACCATACGTGCCATTCTTCCCGGATGCATCCCGTCCAGGATTTCGGTGCATCTTCCGTAAGTCGTATTTGTTGACCGCATACGCCATTCAGTAAAAACATAAGATATACAATCGTAGTTTCATTCTTACCTTAAAATGTAACGGTTGCTTTTCTGTAATAACAATAATAATCCTCTATGACGTATGCGGTCGACAAATACGACTTCCCGGAAGACGAACACAAAATCCTGGACGGGATGCATCCGGGAAGAATGGCACGTATGGTCACCCTAATTAATACATACCTATATCTTTTTTCAGTGCGTGCACTTTTAATCTTTGTACAGTGCTTCTTGAATGTGTTAGCATTTAGCCTAGCCGCATTTATTCCTATGGCTCCAAACAAAAGTTTTATTTTGTGCCACCTTACTTACTCGTGTAACTACTCATGTAACAGTCTTTAAATAGGGAAAACATGGAAGTGTATGGTGGCTTCTAAATTCATCCCTGTTTGGATCCTAAGGAATGAATGGGGCTAGGCTAAATGCTAAGACATTCGCGAGGCGCTCTACAAAGAAAAAAGATAGATATGTATTAATTTGTCTAAGGTGCGGTAAGAACATGTTAAAATATTGAAAAACAGGTGGTGTTTTCCTTTAAACTGCAGTGATTGAACTGTGAGATCATAGTGAGTATGTGTCACGGGGGTTCACAGGGTTATACAGTATGTAAATCTTATTGGTTAGCACATGTGACAGGCTAATAAATTAGCCATGTGGTGATCCTTTTAAGAAACCTTTCATGCCAAACCATAAACACAGCCTTGAAATTAGACATTTCTCAGTGCATTAGATACAGAAAGTAAATAAGATCGTAAAAAAGAAACCATGTAAATAACCAAATAAACAGACGTGAGGGAAGCAAGCACCCCCCTGAATAAAGAACGATGTGGAGCTGTTAAATCTCACTGGCAGTAAAGACCGGAAGAAAACAGACAAGAGCGACGCGTAAATGCAGTAATGTGTGTGCGTGTCCACGCGATCACCTTTAGCAATCTCTCCTCGTGTGCATCTCATCATAGTAACTGCCTCCAAATGAAGCCGCTTTGGACCGTGATTAGGAAATCGGTGGCCTATGAAAAGGCAATTTATTGTTAGCATTGAGGTATTGATTGGACAGTTCAGCAGTCAGCGGTTCAGTCTCTGATCTTTTGCTCTGAACAGGCCAAGGTAGAGGGCCATTTGAGATTCAGTCCTCCAGCAGGATGCTTATAGTGTTGTGTTCCCTAGAGAAAAGCTGTCACAGTGCAGCGATTTTAATATATAATACAGGCCTTGCTTTACAGCACCTTTCTTATTGGCAGGAGAGGGCGAGAAAGAGTAACCAAGTGGGAGGCCACTTCTTACTCCGGTTGTCATAGTGACATGCTTTTCATTTCAACTACAACCTGATTGAAAGCTGGTGGAATGTCTTGGCAAGAATAGTGAGGAATTGTTGACATTTCTCAATAGATATTGTCAATTCTTGCAGAAGGTCCTGGAAATTCCAGGAGCTCAACTGGTAAAGCATACCGCAAGGTCATGAGATGTAGTCCTGTTATACTAAAATTGTCTTTCTTTCTCGAGAACATTTACATAAAAAGACGGTGACAAATTAAGGTGGCTGTTTGCTTGATGTGTTTCAAATTAAACAGGCTTGTTAAAGTGCAGTTTTTCTTTTGTCGTCTTCTAGTTATGGAGCTTTCACCGAGCCTTTACAGTTCACATAAAACATCATATCCATTCGCAGCAGGATTCGCTGACTCTGGGTATTTTATAACGGCCTGCGATATGAGGTGCCCTACATTCAAAATAAACCAGCAAGCAGTGTTCACAGCTCCTTATTTTTTTTTCTCTCAGAGCTACTTATAGCACCACAGCAAACTGCACTGTCTATATGGACCCTGCTTTGTTATAATCATCGCTTTTGTCTGATTTTCCCCTTGCATTAAAATCTCATCTTAGAGCAGCTGCAGTGTGTTGTATAAGAAGAGACTTCATCTCCTGCTGAGACCCGGCTCAAAATCCCATCCCTGTCCGTGAGGCCCATGGGATGCTGAGGTCCATTCAGCCCAAAATGTTCTCTCTCACCTCACACACAAGTGAACACAGATAATTTAGTAACACACACACACTCACACAGACATATTCAGCTAAAAGCTTTGGAAATGTACACCTGTACTCATGCACATACCCAATGTTCGTCTGGTTCCAGCTACGCTTACTTTTCCGAGCTTTCATCGGTTCATTTTTAGAATAAACTAGATATGCAATTCCCAAGGAATTACCAGTGCATGAAAATGCAAAAAGCTGATTGATAGAAATGTAAAAGAAATTTAGTCTAGTAGTTTACCTGGCTGTTGACATGTTTTAGTGTGAAGCTAGCATGATTTAAAAAAGTTATCATGATGAAATATGATGCTAGCATGATTAGCATGATTCAGCATAACGTTAGCATGATGCTAGCATGATTAGCATGAAGCTAGCATGATTAGCATGAAGCTAGCATGATGTTAGCATGATTAGCATGAAGCTAGCATGATTTTAGCATGATTAGCATGAAGTTAGCATGATGCTAGCATGATTAGCATGAAGTTAGCATGATGTTAGCATGATTAGCATGAAGCTAGCATGATGCTAACATGATTAGCATAATGCTAGCATGATTAGCATGATGCTAGCATGAAGCTAGCACGATGCTAGCATGATTAGCATGAAGCTAGCACGATGCTAGCATGATTAGCATGAAGCTAGCACGATGCTAGCATGATTAGCATGAAGCTAGCACGATGCTAGCATGATTAGCATGAAGCAAGCACGATGCTAGCATGATTAGCATGAAGCTAGCACGATGCTAGCATGATTAGCATGAAGCTAGCATGATTAGCATGAAGCTAGCACGATGCTAGCATGATTACCATGAAGCTAGCATGTTGCTAGCATGATTAGCATGAAGCTAGCACGATGCTAGCATGATTAGCATGAAGCTAGTATAATGTTATCATGATAAACACGAAGCTAGCATGATTAGCATGAAGCTAACATGATGCTAGCATGATTACCATGAAGCTAGCATGAAGCTAGCATGATGCTAGCATGATTAGCATGAAGCTAGCATGATGCTAGCATGATTACCATGAAGCTAGCATGAAGCTAGCATGATTAGCATGACGTTAGCATGATGCTAGCATGATTAGCATGAAGCTAGCATGAAGCTAGCATGATGCTAACATGATTAGCATGAAGCTAGCATGATGCTAGCATGATTAACATGAAGTTAGCATGAAGCTAGCATGATTAGCATGAAGCTAGCATGATGCTATCATGATTAGCATGAAGCTAGCATGATGCTAACATGATTAGCATGAAGTTAGCATGATGTTAGCATGATTAGCATGAAGCTAGCATGATGTTAGCATGATTAGCATGAAGCTAGCACGATGCTAGCATGATTAGCATGAAGCTAGCACGATGCTAGCATGATTAGCATGAAGCTAGCACGATGTTAGCATGATTAGCATGAAGCTAGCACGATGCTAGCATGATTAGCATGAAGCTAGCACGATGCTAGTATGATTAGCATGAAGCTAGCATGATGTTATCATGATTAGCATAAAGCTAACATGATGTTAGTATGATTAGCATGAAGCTAGCATAATTTGCATGAAGCTAGCATGATGCTAACATGATTACCATGAAGTTAGCATGAATTTAGCATGAAATTAGCATGATCCTAGCATTATTAGCATGATGCTAGCATGATTAAGATGATGCTAGCATGATTAGCATGAAGCTAGCATGATTTAGCATGAAGCTAACAAGATTTAACATGAAGCTAGCATGATTTAACATTAAGTTAGCAAGATTTATTATAAAATTAGCATAAAGCTAGCATGAAACTAGCATGAAGCTAGCATGACTTAGCATGAAGCTAGCATGAAGCTAATATGACCCAAAGACCCGACCCCCATGTCTCTATGATGTCCGGATCCAGAGATATAAGGCTTTGTTTATTATGTTGCTAGGCTGCTCATATTTGGTTGCTAGGGGCGTGGCTTAATACCTCAATAAGGATGGTGAGAGACTGATTGGATGCCTGAGTAAAATGAGCCCACCCCCATGTCTCTGTGACACTGTGCTGCAAAGATATCCATCTGGGCATTTTATAATGGCAGTCTATGGGAGATGTTGCTAGGGTGCCCAAAATGGTTGCTAGGGGCGTGGCTTGATAGCTCAATAAGGATCCTAAGGGACTGATTGGATGCCTGAGTAAAATGAGCCCACCCCCATGTCTCTATGACACTGCGCTGCAAAGATATCCCATTCGGGACGTTTTTAGTTCCTTATATGGGCATGATTCCTGCCCCATTATAAGTCTATGGGGAAATTTGGGGACCTCTTACACCCCAGGGGTACAACTTTCACCCCATTGTGAGGTATTTTCTTACAGAGCCTGCCAGCCTCTTCAAATGTGGCAAGTCACAAGTTTCTGTGAAATTCTAGGTCTGAGCTACGACTCGTCAAAGTTTGTCTCCATGTTAAGTCAATGGGATTTTTCGGCTGCTTTTTCGCCCCTGGGGCGAAGACCGTACCCCCGATCGCTTATAAAAGTCATAGCCCACTATTCCCGAATAGTCCGCACGTTTGAGAGTTTGAATGAAGTTTCTAAGTTAAGCGGTTCGAGCCGTATTAATTGCCGAAATTTGGTTGGAAGAATAATAATAATAACTAGATAGGTACATTTCCTGAAGAAAATGTGAGTGGTGCTTGCCGTGGCAAGTTTCGTGGGACAATTTATGATTATACTCCAAGCCAAAAGTCAAACGATCCAACCCCCGTGTCTCTACGATGTTCTGATGCGGAGATATAAGGCTTTGTTTACTCTGTTGCTAGGGTACTGTATTTGGTTGCTAGGGAAAAAAATGGCATCCACTAGTGATTACCCTCCGAGTCAAACGGTCCAACCCCCGTGTCTCTACGATGTTCTGATGCGGAGATATAAGGCTTTGTTTACTCTGTTGCTAGGGTACTGTATTTGGTTGCTAGGGAAAAAATTGTCATCCCATAATGATTACACTCCGAGTCACGAGTCACGAGTCAAACGGTCCAACCCCCGTGTCTCTACGATGTTCTGATGCGGAGATATAAGGCTTTGTTTACTCTGTTGCTAGGGTACTGTATTTGGTTGCTAGGGAAAAAAAATGGGATCCACTAGTGATTACCCTCCGAGTCACGAGTCAAATGGTCCAAACCCCATGTCTCTATGATGTTCTGATGCGGAGATATAAGGCTTTGTTTACTCTGTTGCTAGGGTAGTGTATTTGGTTGCTTGGGAAAAAAATGGCATCCACTAGTGATTACTCTCCGAGTCATGAGTCAAACGGTCCAACCCCCGTGTCTCTACGATGTTCTGATGCGGAGATATAAGGCTTTGTTTACTCTGTTGCTAGGGTACTGTATTTGGTTGCTAGGGAAAAAAATGGGATCCACTAGTGATTACCCTCCGAGTCACGAGTCAAATGGTCCAAACCCCATGTCTCTATGATGTTCTGATGCGGAGATATAAGGCTTTGTTTACTCTGTTGCTAGGGTAGTGTATTTGGTTGCTTGGGAAAAAAATGGCATCCACTAGTGATTACCCTCCGAGTTATGAGTCAAACGGTCCAACCCCCATGTCTCTACGATGTTCTGATGCGGAGATATAAGGCTTTGTTTACTCTGTTGCTAGGGTACTGTATTTGGTTGCTAGGGGCGTGGCTTGGGAGTGGCCAATGATGTGCCCAGTGATTACACTCCGAGTCACAAGTAAAACGGTCCAACCCCCGTGTCTCTACGATGTTCTGATGCGGAGATATAAGGCTTTGTTTACTCTGTTGCTAGGGTACTGTATTTGGTTGCTAGGGGCGTGGCTTGGGAGTGGCCAATGATGTGCCCAGTGATTACACTCCGAGTCACAAGTAAAACGGTCCAACCCCCGTGTCTCTACGATGTTCTGATGTGGAGATATAAGGCTTTGTTTACTCTGTTGCTAGGGTACTGTATTTGGTTGCTAGGGGCGTGGCTTGGGAGTGGCCAATGATGTGCCCAGTGATTACACTCCGAGTCACAAGTAAAACGGTCCAAACCCCGTGTCTCTACGATGTTCTGATGCGGAGATATAAGGCTTTGTTTATTCGGTTGCTAGGGTGCTCAAATTTGGTTGCTAGGGGCGTGGCTTGGGAGTGGCCAATGATGTGCCCAATTGTTACACCCCTAGTCACAAGTAAAACGGTCCAACCCCCGTGTCTCTAAGATGTTCTGATGCCGAGATATAACTGTTTGTATTTTATGTTGCTAGGGTGCTCAAAAGTGGTTGCTAGGGGCGTGGCTTAGTAAGTCTGTAAGGATCCTGAGAGACTGATTGGATGCCTGAGTAAAATGAGCCCACCCACATGTCTCTATGACACTGTGGTGCGAAGATATCCATCTAGGCATTTTATAATGGCAGTCAATGGTATAGGTTGCTAGGGTGCCCAAAATGGTTGCTATGGTAACCTTACACCCCATTGTGGGGTACGTCCTGACAGAGTCTAGCACCCTTTTCAAATTTAGTAACCCACATGTTTCTATGAAATCCTGGCTCGGACCTATGACCCGTCAACATTTTTGCAATGGTAAGTCTATGGGATTTTGCCCCATTGACTTTTCATTGGGACACATTTGGGCACCTCTTACACCCCAGGGGTACAACTTACACCCCATTGTGATCTATGTTTTTACAGAGCCTACCACCCTCTTCAAATGTTGTAACCCACATGTTTCTACAAAATCCACGAGCGGAGCTATGACCCATCAAAGTTGGGCCCAATGTTAAGTCAATGGGATTTTTGGGGTGGTTTTACGCCCCCCTTTCAGAAATCCTGCACCCGATCCCTTATAAAAGTCATAGCACACCTCTCCTCAATAATCCGGTCGATTTGAGCCCTCTTTCATGGGTCTACAACAAAGCGTGCGGGACGAGTTAATCGCCGAAAAAAGTGTCCGGATGTAAGAATAAAATATAATAATAATAACTAGATAGGTACATTTCCTGAAGAAAATGTGAAGTGGTGCTTGCCGTGGCAAATTTCGGGGGACAATATATGATTATACTCCAAGCCAAAAGTAAAACAATTCAACCCACATGTCTCTACGATATTCTGATGCGAAGATATAAGGCTTTGTTTATTCGGTTGCTAGGGTACTGTATTTGGTTGCTAGGGAGAAAATTGGCATCCACTAGTGATTACACTCCGAGTCACGAGTCAAACGGTCAAACCCAGGTGTCTCTACGATGTTCTGATGCGGAGATATAAGGCTTTGTTTACTCTGTTGCTAGGGTACTGTATTTGGTTGCTAGGGAAAAAATTGGCATCCACTAGTGATTACACTCCGAGATACGAGTCAAACGGTCCAACCCCCGTGTCTCTGCGATGTTCTGATGTGGAGATAAAAGGCTTTGTTTACTCTGTTGCTAGGGTAATGTATTTGGTTGCTAGGGAGAAAATTGGCATCCACTAGTGATTACACTCCGAGTCACGAGTCAAACGGTCCAAACCCCGTGTCTCTACGATGTTCTGATGCGGAGATATAAGGGTTTGTTTACTCTGTTGCTAGGGTACTGTATTTGGTTGCTAGGGAAAAAATGGCATCCACTAGTGATTACCCTCTGAGTCATGAGTCAAACGGTCCAACCCCCGTGTCTCTACGATGTTCTGATGCGGAGATATAAGGCTTTGTTTACTCTGTTGCTAGGGTACTGTATTTGGTTGCTAAGGAAAAAAATGGCATCCACTAGTGATTACCCTCCGAGTCATGAGTCAAACGGTCCAACCCCCGTGTCTCTACGATGTTCTGATGCGGAGATATAAGGCTTTGTTTACTCTGTTGCTAGGGTACTGTATTTGGTTGCTAGGGAAAAAAATGGCATCCACTAGTGATTACCCTCCGAGTCACGAGTCAAACGGTCCAAACCCCATGTCTCTACGATGTTCTAATGCGGAGATATAAGGCTTTGTTTACTCTGTTGCTAGGGTACTGTATTTGGTTGCTAGGGAAAAAAATGGCATCCACTAGTGATTACCCTCCGAGTCACGAGTCAAACGGTCCAAACCCCATGTCTCTACGATGTTCTAATGCGGAGATATAAGGCTTTGTTTACTCTGTTGCTAGGGTACTGTATTTGGTTGCTAGGGAAAAAAATGGCATCCACTAGTGATTACCCTCCGAGTCATGAGTCAAACGGTCCAACCCCCATGTCTCTACGATGTTCTGATGTGGAGATATAAGGCTTTGTTTACTCTGTTGCTAGGGTACTGTATTTGGTTGCTAGGGGCGTGGCTTGGGAGTGGCCAATGATGTGCCCAGTGATTACACTCCGAGTCACAAGTAAAACGGTCCAAACCCCGTGTCTCTACGATGTTCTGATGCGGAGATATAAGGCTTTGTTTATTTGGTTGCTAGGGTGCTCAAATTTGGTTGCTAGGGGCGTGGCTTGGGAGTGGCCAATGATGTGCCCAATTGTTACACCCCTAGTCACAAGTAAAACGGTCCAACCCCCGTGTCTCTACGATGTTCTGATGCCGAGATATAAGGCTTTGTTTACTCTGTTGCTAGGGTACTGTATTTGGTTGCTAGGGGCGTGGTTTGGGAGTGGCCAATAATGTGCCCAGTGATTACACTCCGAGTCACAAGTAAAACGGTCCAAACCCCGTGTCTCTACGATGTTCTGATGTGGAGATATAAGGCTTTGTTTACTCTGTTGCTAGGGTACTGTATTTGGTTGCTAGGGAAAAAAATGGCATCCACTAGTGATTACCCTCCGAGTCACGAGTCAAACGGTCCAAACCCCATGTCTCTACGATGTTCTGATGCGGGGTATATAAGGCTTTGTTTACTCTGTTGCTAGGGTACTGTATTTGGTTGCTAGGGAAAAAAATGCATCCACTAGTGATTACCCTCCGAGTCACGAGTCAAATGGTCCAACCCCCGTGTCTCTACGATGTTCTGATGCGGAGATATAAGGCTTTGTTTACTCTGTTGCTAGGGTACTGTATTTGGTTGCTAGGGGAAAAATGGCATCCACTAGTGATTACCCTCCGAGTCATGAGTCAAACGGTCCAACCCCCGTGTCTCTACGATGTTCTGATGTGGAGATATAAGGCTTTGTTTACTCTGTTGCTAGGGTACTGTATTTGGTTGCTAGGGGCGTGGCTTGGGAGTGGCCAATAATGTGCCCAGTGATTACACCACGAGTCACAAGTAAAACGGTCCAACCCCCGTGTCTCTACGATGTTCTGATGCGGAGATATAAGGCTTTGTTTACTCTGTTGCTAGGGTACTGTATTTGGTTGCTAGGGGCGTGGCTTGGGAGTGGCCAATAATGTGCCCAGTGATTACACTCCGAGTCACAAGTAAAACGGTCCAAACCCCGTGTCTCTACGATGTTCTGATATGGAGATATAAGGCTTTGTTTACTCTGTTGCTAGGGTACTGTATTTGGTTGCTAGGGGCGTGGCTTGGGAGTGGCCAATAATGTTCCCAGTGATTACACTCCGAGTCACAAGTAAAACGGTCCAACCCCCGTGTCTCTACGATGTTCTGATGCGGAGATATAAGGCTTTGTTTACTCTGTTGCTAGGGTACTGTATTTGGTTGCTAGGGGCGTGGCTTGGGAGTGGCCAATAATGTGCCCAGTGATTACACTCCGAGTCACAAGTAAAACGGTCCAAACCCCGTGTCTCTACGATGTTCTGATGTGGAGATATAAGGCTTTGTTTACTCTGTTGCTAGGGTACTGTATTTGGTTGCTAGGGGCGTGGCTTGGGAGTGGCCAATAATTTGCCCAGTGATTACACTCCGAGTCACAAGTAAAACGGTCCAAACCCCGTGTCTCTACGATGTTCTGATGCGGAGATATAAGGCTTTGTTTATTCGGTTGCTAGGGTGCTCAAATTTGGTTGCTAGGGGCGTGGCTTGGGAGTGGCCAATGATGTGCCCAATTGTTACACCCCTAGTCACAAGTAAAACGGTTCAACCCCCGTGTCTCTACGATGTTCTGATGCCGAGATATAACTGTTTGTATTTTATGTTGCTAGGGTGCTCAAAAGTGGTTGCTAGGGGCGTGGCTTAGTAAGTCTGTAAGGATCCTGAGAGACTGATTGGATGCCTGAGTAAAATGAGCCCACCCCCATGTCTCTATGACACTGTGGTGCAAAGATATCCATCCGGGCATTTTATAATGGCAGTCTATGGTATAGGTTGCTAGGGTGCCCAAAATGGTTGCTATGGTAACCTTACACCCCATTGTGGGGGACGTCCTGATAGAGTCTAGCACCCTCTTCAAATTTAGTAACCCACATGTTTCTATGAAATCCTGGCTCGGACCTATGACCCGTCAAAATTTTTGCAATGTTAAGTCTATGGGATTTTGCCCCATTGACTTTTCATTGGGGCACTTTTGGGCACCTCTTACACCCCAGGGGTACAACTTACACCCCATTGTGATCCATGTTCTTACAGAGCCTACCACCCTCTTCAAATGTTGTAACCCACATGTTTCTACAAAATCCTCGAGCGGAGCTATGACTCGTCAAAGTTGGGCGCAATGTTAAGTCAATGGGATTTTTTGGGTGGTTTTTCGCCCCCCTTTCGGAAATCCTGCACCCGATCGCTTATAAAAGTCATAGCACACCTCTCCTCAATAAGCCGGTCGATTTGAGCCCTAATTTATGGGTCTACGACAAACCGTGTGGGACGAGTTACGCGCCGAAAAAGTGTGCAGACATAAGAATAATAAGATATAATAATAATAATAAGTATGCGCAATAATAATAGTGATGCCTTGCATAAATGCAAGCACCACTAATAATAATAATATCCCTGAGCAATAGTAATAGTGATGCTTTGCATAAATGCAAGCACCACTAATAATAATAATAAAAAGCCCAGTAAGAACAGTACAGCGCATTTTCAATGCACTGTAATGAGAAAGAAAATCACACGTACACTGGTCCTTGAGGGACCTGGATGGATTTGTGCACTCGCAGCTTTCATAACACTTCGAGGAGTTTTTGTAGCTGCAAGTCCCTTAGGCTAGACATGAAGATTATCCTACCATGCTGGAGCGCATGTGAGAGCGCCACCTTTCTTGTGTTTGTACTGCTGAAATGTTTGTTTTAAATAAGCTAAAATGACAGTTAAGTGTGCTATTTCTCTGAAGAAATAATTTTTCATTATCTTTCTGTTTGTGTTTAGCTTATTATAGGGCTGTTGTTAGGATGGAAATGATGATGTTTATCAGACAGCTGGCAAGTAATTTTCCATCATGTAATATTCTGTCTTGGTGCATGTAGGGGATTTATTTCTAACACTCCACACAACTGTTATCAATGGTCTTGTAGTACAGAGGGAGAATAGAGATAATTTCCCTTCTCATTTATGCTTATCCAAAATGACTTTAAATGCATAACAAGGTTTACATTTTATTAGTATGTTTGTTCCCATTATCTTAGCGCAAAGCTCTACAACTCTTACTCTGTAATCTTTTTCCCTCCCCAACACTTTATTATTTCATGCTGTTGTGTAAGTGAGGCCTGTAAAGAGTCAATTACACACAGCCAGTACACACAGTTTCAGTGACCAGTGACCTCATAAAAACTTTATACAGGACAGACGGCTGCTTCAGCCATTATTCATGGGATGTCCCTGATGCCTACCTGTGATTGACACAAGCCATGATACTGTAGCAACAAGCCTCTCGAGTCAATGAAACTCCTGTGTACATTTGTCTCAAGACTCTGGCCACTTGTCCAGGCAAAACGGACCTCCGATTTATCGACCATGTTTGCTGGTGTTCCTGAAACCGTCTGTATGTCATCATCACACGCCAAAAAATATACTGTAGGCAGAAACGATCCGAGAAAATAGGTTAAAAATTAAAAGATGGAAATTAGCCAAAGACGACAGACTTTCATTCGAGAATAAATTCTTGGATTTCCCATCAGAGCCCAGGCTCGAAAATGAATGTAAATGCCCGCAGGACGTGAACACACCATTTCCATTTTGTAACCTTCCAGCAAATATGCCCACACGCTCTGGATTTGTGTCTCTGAGTTATTTAAAGTTTGGTAACTGAATCTGTGGGGAAGTATCTTGTTGAAGTGTCTACTATCCTTTCCTGTAAGGTGACTCTTTTAGCTCTGTCCTATTTTTTCAACTGCAAATGTTGAGTCATCCAATTCTATTCTTGAGATATATTCCTTTCGGGCCTGTGTGTGTATGTATGTGTGTATTTGCTTGAGAAAAAGCAACCAGAGCGTACCAAATATGACTCTGCCAGCCAAGAGCCCATCCGTAGGCACTGCAAATTTGTGTGTGTGTCCGTCTCGGGTCTGTGTGAAAACTTACACTGATGAAACACAAGTGTGTTGTGCTTTGTGTGACGTCACCACAGGAAATGAGGTTGCGGTCTCATTACTGAGGTCTGGCTTGTAAGCCAAGGAGCACGGTGCTGCTCTAATTAGGCCACTACCTGAAACAAAGACCCCCTGTTTTGTACCCTGCTGTATAATATCACACTGGACCGGACAAACACTGGTGTTTTTTATTTGCCCGTCTCTCACCTTTCTGTCTCGAGTAAACACACACTTGCATATGCAAACACTCTCAAAAGTATCAGGTACACCATGGATAGATGGCTAGTTGGGAAATGTTTTAGTTGATATTCACTTGGGATCTACTCAGAAACTCTAAGACAGAGGCTGTCAGGCAGTTTTCCATAGGGGAACATCTTAAGATTTGTATGGCAGAGGCAACACAATCTCATGGCAATTCGAATAGATTTTGCTAGATGGCTAATTCATATAAATTAGTACGACTTCGTATTTGCGTTCACCCCTGATGCTGGGCATAGGGGTGGGGTATAATTATTTTGTACATTTTTGTATGATTAACTTTGTACGAACTCATATGAATGAGCTAACTCGTAAAATATGTAGAAATTCCTGTGGGATCAGATTGGTAGATCGTATCAAGACATGTATCTCCTACAAGGTTTTGACTACTCTTCTGCTTTGGAGTATCATGATTCACAATCAAAACAGACTTGAAACAGTATGGTTTATGCTTTAGACTAGTGAGAAGATTAACTGAGCCGCCAAAAGTCTCAGAACGTACTGATCAGAACAACAGTGTGCTGATTATCCAGTCCAAAAGGCTTTGATTTATGATGGAGCACATTTGTTTTTTGTGCAGATCTAAGAATTTAGGAGGCTCTTGGCAACACGTAGGCCTAAGAGTAGTAAATTATCTGTAGATTTGACCATTTATAGCATGAAAGAGAAGAAAGGGAGGCATAATGAATAGTAGAAAACTATTCAGAGCTAGTTCTTTTGGAGGTTCCAGTATTTGTGCACGTGTCACAGAAAAGAACCGGGTTTTATGGGAAAATGGGTGGTTGTTTAGTTAATGATAAAACACTGCAGTTTACCTCAGTGTGAAATGTGTGAATCATTAAAGGTCAATTCATTGCTAAAACAACAGCTTGAACAAACATACGCTTATATGATGATCTAGGCAGGTTGGTTTGTTGACTGGTCTAGATACTTTCAGCTGGTCATGCAGAGACTAACTGGCAACATACAGGTGGTGGTCATATAATTAGAATATCATCAAAAAGTTAATTTATTACATTAATTTCATTCAAAAGTGAAACTTGTATATTATATTCATTCACTACACACATACTGATATATTTTAAATGTTTATTTATTTTAATTTGGATGATTATAACTGACAACTAAGGAAAATCCCAAATTCAGTATCGCAGAAAATTTAAATATTGTGAAAAAGTTCAATATTGAAGACATCTGGTGCCACACTCTAATCAGCTAATAAACTCAAAACAACACCTGCAAAGGCCTTTAAATGGTCTCTTAGCCTAGTTCTGTAGGCTACACAATCATGGGGGAGACTGCTGACTTGACAGTTGTCCAAAAGACGACCATTGACACCTTACACGAGGAGGGAAAGAAAAGGTCATTGCAAAAGAGGCTGGCTGTTCACATAGCTCTGTGTCCAAGCACATTAATAGAGAGGCGAAGGGAAGGAAAAGATGTGGTAGAAAAAAATATGACCAGCACCTGTACAGTAGCTAAACCAACTTTTTTTAGAGTGGCATATCACAGTTCATATATCAATTACTATTTGTATTTTCATTTTTATCTTTTTATTAATTATTTTAAATTGTAAATTATATTAATTTTAGCATCTACTACTATATTTTATTAAATCAAAGTTAAAACTGTTAACATTAGTTACTGCACCATAAACTAACATGAATAACTGTACTGAGATAAACAGGAATCCTTAAAACGATATTGTTCATTGTTTGCTCATGTTAGATAATGCATTTACTAATGTAAACAAATACAACTTTATTGTAAAGTGTTACAGAAATTTGTATTTCATATTATTCAGTACACATAAACAAATAATCCAGGGTTTGTTCTGTTCACAGCTTACAGTCACAGCTCTTATACAGTATGAATAAATATGAACCCTGAACGAGCAACTGTCAAACTCGTGTACTATTCGCACAGGATGCCTGTAACCATAGTGACAGATGTAAATTTAATGACTGTACCTTTATCAACAAAGTATTATTTTACAATGGAGGCAGCAAGGCCTTATTTTATGCACAATGTTGCACTTAAAACCAATGTAACAAGCACTCAGATGCATATTAGCCCACATGTTGACATCTATAAACACTTGTACATTATGTAAAATATCACATTATTATGTAGGGCAGCTATTGTAAAGGGAGATATAAAGTGGTTTGCCGACTTCTCCGTTGAGTCTACATTAACACAGTGACAGAAAGTGAGTATGTGAAAGACAACTAGTTGTCCTGCAGGATTCCGTTTACAAAAGGCTTCGCCTAAATGCGGTTATCTCTTACTGTGATTTAATGTAACCTGGGACTTTACTTATCGTACTTGATATTTCTTGCATCTTTGCAATTTCTGTCAAGGCAAACAAACCAACACATCTTTACTTTCTTAGTGATAGGTAAGCAAACAGCCAGGGTGGCCAGATTCACGTATCAAAACCAGCCCAATGTACATTCAAAACTAGCCCAAAAGTATCCCATTTACTATTCTCAGCCCACATACCAACCTAATAAACAAAATCCTTTCATCTTTAACCCGCAGAAAGAATCAACTTGCTTAAACACTTTAAAAGTACCCTAATCTAAATCTAAAGTCTGCAAAATAGCTGAAGACTTGGCAACGTAGTGCACAGCATCTCTCATTAAATGTACAAAGTAAAAGTTGAAAATTGGTCTTAAGAAGTTTCAGATATAGGCAAAGAAAACACTTTTCCAAGGACACAAAGCTATTTTATTGCTTAATGTAATGTTATGAAAGACATGGCTGCAGAATGTACAGCGTGTGACACCATTACCTTAATAATGCTTGTTGCCATTGCCTTGCTGCGAGTTTAGTATGTGCGCTCAATCTGCACCAACTGCTTAAACTTCAGCAGCAATTAAAAATTGTAAAAAAAATAAATTGACTACAAACTGTAAAAACATAACCCACCAAACTGGTTGGGGATTTGACATTGTTACCACAAAAGCTGATTTTTATAATTTCATTCACTGCAACCCTGTCGAAGACACTCAGGTTTAGATGAATCACAAAAATGACGTATTTTTTATCCAAATTGCAAATTTCGCCAAATGGTAACAAGTTTGCGCCCTTGTGTTTATGCAACGTCCCCTTCCCGAAGTGCTCTTCAAGGGCGCAAAAACACTGTTTGGAATTTGCCATTTCTCCTCTCTTCTCTCTCCCATCATTTTATTTTTCATGAGCTCACAAAAGGGCTCTCACTAATGAATAATATTGATAAAACAGGTTTAAAAAAACACACTGCCAACTCAAATAGTTGGAAATATTGATTCTGGAATGCGTCACAGTCTTGGACAGGATTCTTTGTCCATGAATCAAAGATAAAACACTGTGTCCAAGTAAATAGAGATACTTTAATGCATAGAGAGATGATAAGAGCTGTTTACTTTCAAAAGTACTACTATATTCCGTATTTACAAATTGTAGACAGATTTGAAAAGATATCTGTCCTGTTATAATCATACAAAAGTGAATTTTTTACCACAGTTATAGCAGGAAAGTTAATAAACACACGCACACACATACATGACCACAGCAAAGTAAACCAAAGTAAATGTGTACCGCACATTGTCAAAAGCTCAGCAATGAAATAAGGTGATTTTGTGTAGCAATTAAACCCTGCCTCCTTTCCTCCACCCCCCAAGTTAATATCCTGGCCGACTAAACCTAGTGCTTAACTTCCTGTAATCTCAACCAAACACACATCTACTTAAAGTAAGTAAAGTAAGAGTCGTTACATACACACACACACACATACTCCACCTGCTGGCTGTCGGTGTGGTCTTTTGCTGTAAAGCGCCTTTTGTTACAAAATGTAATTTAATTGATTTACAGATTGGAAACTTTAATTAAGGAGAATTCTTTGCCTCTTTGTATTTTCCTGCTCCATCTTTGTTCCTCGTATAAAAGAAGCTGGCAGCCCGTGAGCGTGCACGTTACTGTGAATTTCCCCCCAAAAAAGATTCCCTTTGTGTCTCCATAAGAATGGGTGTGAGGGTTAGTATCTGAGTATCTGTTTACGTTGGCAATCATCAACCAAACTACATTCCAGCTCAGTAATGATTCAGTACACAGCTATGTGAAGCTAATTCAAGCTTGACTTGTATTACTGGACCATATACATGTGTCACACACACAATAATTGAGGAAGCCTCTAAACGCCACCTGAGATAATGATATTAACCCAATGCTCTCAGCACATTTTATACGTTTATTAAATATTTTCACTTAAAATCTGCTTAATCCTGGCCTCATGGCATTCAGAAATACTGCTTTGTTGGCAGAATCCATTAAGAATCTGATAATAAATGCAAATGTACGAGAAAACATGTCAAGCGCACTTAGAGGGTTTTGCATCTGAGCTATGTAAACACAGGTAAATGCATATTCTGGTCTCCTGTTGCCATCATGTTCTTTTTATTTTTGGCATATATGTTTTTTTAAAGTTGGCCAGTGCTTGCCATCATGTATGTTTAATGCTGACATTTTATTAGCGTATTTTATCTGCCTCGTTTCAATTCCACTGCAGCACACAGCAAGATGAAAGAGAGAGAGAGAGAGAGAGAGAGAGAGAGAGAGAGAGAGAGAGAGAGAGAGAGAGAGAGAGAGAGAGAGAGAGAGAGAAAGAGAGACATAGGCCACAATACAGTTCTGCTCTGAATAATGATCTCGACCTGCTACTGATGATTTTAACACCAGAATGCTAAAGACACACGTACTGAAGTGTCATCTCTAAGAGAGAGAGAGAGAGAGAGAGAGAGAGAGAGAGAGAGAGAGAGAGAATGAAGGAGAGAGGACGAAATATAGCGACTCCTGTTTTAGATTCTGAGCCACTCCCCGCAGTCTTGTGTCTAAATCTAGGGAGTAAATGGGAGTAATCTAGAGGAGGCAATGTAGTATAATTAAAAGTGTTTTTGATGAATAGGAATGAAAAATTCCCCAGTGTCTCTGTCCCTCAGTCCTCTTCTCTCTCTTCTTTCACGATCTCCTCTTCATGGATGAGAGCTGGAATGGGAGCACGCTCTCTCTCTCTTCTCTCCTGTGCAAAGCCCAGTCACATTAATCAGAGCACCGAGCTGTCAATCACTGCTGTAGACACACATACCCCTCCTAACACACACACACACACACACACACACACACACACACACACATATAACAAACGGCTGGCTGTACATCATCCTACTTATTACTCATTATCATAAATTTTCTTTTTTATGGGGTAAAATGTGACATTTTTTGATTCACCCATCATCAGTTTATTTAAGGATTACTAGTAACATGTAAAGTTAGAAGATTATTCAAAACATTGTGATGTCATGTTTATTCAATATCATGGCTGCTTGCCTGCATAGCTGCTGAACTTCCAGGTGTATTTACTGTAAATAGTAATGTTGTTTATAAAGCTTGTCGCTCACAGCGTGGCGTACATATTACATAGACATACATTTTTATACAACTTAGAAAATTATTCTTTAAATGATGAAAGGCTACAAAAACTGAGAGAGAGAAAAATCTTTACTGTCTAAAATTATTATATACGTGGAAGGTCTCCACCCTTTTTCTTCTGCATTTACTGACGGTGTTGATCTGAGAGAGTTTAACTGAACAGTAGGAATCTATTTCTCTTTAAATGTGTTTCCTTTCATCTCATTCAGTTCAAATAAGAACAGTAATACGGCAAATGATTTCAAAGATGCTCTGGGCAGCTCCTACTGACTGACAGAGAGGAAAAATATATGAGTTCAAGGTGTGATACCGTTCCACTAATGAGACATTATCTTTAAAGTAAAAAAAGCTTGTTAGCACCTTATTGGAGTCATTGGTGTTTGAGATTAGATCTACTTCTGGTACTTCAGTAAAGTTCGATTTTGCACTGAAAGAAAAAATGGATAGAAGGTCATCATTTCTGTAGCTGTGACGGTGGTTAGTTTTCATCCTGTAGATAGCCCATGTTATGTAGAACTAGTCTCCAGGAGGTGCGTATAAATAGCACAAAGTGTGAAAATCGTGCAATACATAAGCAGTATATGCATATGATACGCCAGTCCTTCCCATTCACTTAAACGGTGCATCTTTTTTTGTTGTTGTTTTATTTATAGGTTTCTCTTTTTTTCTTTTTGCATTTTTACTATTTTCGCTTGGGTTTAAGGTTAGAACAACTTTTTGTTATATAAAAATAACATCCTAACCCAAACCCCAATTCTAACCCCAACTCCAAGCGACCATGGCTTAAATATAAACAAAAAACATGGAGAAACCTGTTTATTAAATAACGTCCTTAAGCAAATCTGAAATCTAACCCTAAACCCAAGCGAAAATGGTTTAAAAAACAGAAAAAAATGGAGAAACCAATAAAAAAAGTGAATGGGATGGACTGGCGTACCATAGGCACACCAAATTGGAATTTGCCGTATATATTAGACGATTTTCACACTTCGTGCTATTTATACGCATCTACATGAGACTGGGTAGGTTATGTATTGGTGCTAAATAGGAAATGCAGATACAAATCCGATCATTAATGAGTCGTGATGATTCTCCCTCTCTATTTTAAATAACTACAAAAGGTCATCTTCAAATGATCTCCGATTCAACTCTCTGGAATGCAATGTAAATGTGTCTGGCTTAAGGAATCAAGCAGAATCCTCCCCAAAACAACAGTGAGATCAAAGAATGTGGAATCGAGCTCTACTATCTCTCTTTCACACGCTGTCATCAATAACACACACAGATTGCAGATTGATCCGCTGTCACCAGACGCCAAGGTAACCATCTCCGTCAGCAACGGTCTTTGTCGGCTGCTGTGTTTTTCAACCATGCTATGGATCTGGGAACAAAGAATTGCGGATGTGTGTCTGTCTTCACTACAGACGCCTGAAGGAGTACAATGAGTGTCCTACTGTATGTGTGTGTGTGTGTGTTGTATCTATTTATGACATAGTCCCTGCTGACTGCAAAAAACACAAACGGATATTTTAAAAGTCACATAAAACACACAGTTTCTGCTTATTATGTGAATCTTGAGTACATATAGAGTAGTTTTACATATCCCTTCATATATATATCATATCTTTAGTTTTACCAGATTTATAAAAGACATATAAATAAACTCCACTTCTCGAGGCGTACGGCGGGAGGAGCAAAACATTATCTCACTATCTCTGGAGAACTTATGATTTACTACATGTTCGTGTCGTTTACATTAAATGCACTTACGCGCCGATTGCCAACAAAACAGACATTTGATGCAGTTTCACTTACCGCCTGTGACTCATGACCCGGTTAGGACCGCACAGTCCGCTGCTACTCTGGATAAACAAACCATATTCATTGTTTCCATTATGCTGGGTTCTTTGCAGTGATGTGTGGGTCAATGTATAAGCAGCCCACACCTGACCAACGCTTTCAACTAACCCGCCCACAACTCGGACCACAGAAAATATATATATTTAAACGACCTGACCAACCGCGACCCGAATATCATATAAAAAAAAAATTTTGGGGATGACTCGTAAACGCCAACCTGATCTCACAAATCAGTGATGCGCGGGTTGATCCGAAATGAGCAGGTGCCTGCGGTCACCTGCGGTTACGAGTCATCTAAAAATATTTTTTATGATATTGGGATTGCGATCGGTTAGGTCGTTTGAAATAAAGATGGCAATGAACTATTTTAAACAATTACTACCTTTAAAAATTTGGGCAAGGGAGTGGGTCGGGTACAATATTTATTGTGTTTTTTTTGCGGTCCGGGTTGCGGGTGGGTTAGTTGAAAACATTGGTCAGGTGTGGGTTGTTTATACATAGACCCGCACATCACTGCCCCGATTTTCGGTGGTATAGTCACAGAATACTGTATTAAGCAAATTTTTCTGTTACATTATCACGGATCTCCGCATTTTTCTGTGATCGTACCATGGACTTTCTTTTCAGTGTCATTGTCACGGACTGATTACTCAACTGTTTTGTCCTATTTTCTTACCATTGTCGCTTCGGTTTAGGGTTAGATTTACATAAAATGACATCCTTACTCAAACCCAACTCTAACCCTATAACGTCAGGCGACAATGGTTTAAAAAATAAAATAAAATAATACTGAAAGTGACATCTTAACGCAAACACCAAATCTAAACCGAAGCGGGAAAGAAAGTCCATGGTACGGGCACGGAAAAATGCGGAGATCCGTGAGAATGGAAAAATTAGCGGGACTTTGTGAGATCATGTTGGTAACCGCGGGTGACCGCAGCCACCCGCTTATTTTGGATTAACCCGCGCATCACTGTTTTTTTGGGAAGCTAAACAAGCTTACATTTTCCTTACAAACAACAACACACTTATTTGGTGATGTTGACTTCGTGTCAGCTCTTGGTTGGTGTGTTTGTGCGCTATTCCAGTTGAAGTGCCCATATAAGGACTTCCAGTGTACTTCCTGCACTGAAATTGCACATAAAATAAATAAAAATAAATAAAGCAAGATTGTTACAGATAAATCTTACAAGTGCGAAACTTATACAAACCCTGGCGAAGTGCATTCGGCACAGAAATACCCCTCCTTTAAGCTGTCTATATAGAAAAAAATCTATAATATATTATACCAGTGTTTTACCAGTATCCAATGCTTTTAAGAGTGCTTTTGAAATTGACTCTTTTCTCCATCTATGTTGTATGCTTTGATGTCACAGTTTAGGACAGTCGCTAGAATTTTGCGCTCCCTCCTTGGTGACTCTGACCTACTGCGTCTGTGTGTGTTTTGCGGTGAAAGACAGATCCCTCTGTAAACACTGTGCATGTGTGTGTGTACATGGAAAGTGTTGGAGGTGAATAAACAGTGTTCACTGGACCTCAACCTGATCTATCTTCACTATGTGTTTGTGAGCGTGTGTGCATGCGTGTGTCTGTTTGTGTGTGACTGATAGAACATCTCTGTCAACTCTACTGCCCTCTGTCCAGCTCATGATGAACGAGATGATGTCTGCAATGCATCCTCTCTCCCTGACCACTGTGCACTGGTGCCTGACAGAGCGTGTGTATGAGAGAGGGAGAAAATCAAGGAGACAAATATAAAAGCCTCAAACTGAATTTAATCTAACTATGACAAATGCGAAAGTGCCCCAGGCATGGTTTAATCAAACTCAGATCCTTATTATCATGACAATGCTGGTTGCTTTGTACTGCTTTACAAATAGTGTGCACGTGCTGTCAAAACGCAATAGCTCTGTTCCCATACTACCTACGTAGGCAGCTGCATTATAACTGTAATGTAACCTCTGAGGGCAGCTCGCAGGGCATACAATGTATTCTCGCTCTCTTTCTGCTCCACCCATCCCAAACCTCTCCATTCTCATCTGATTCAGGCTAGCGGGCGAGCTTAATGAAATATCCTCGACATTACGACCTCGATCGAACGCATATTTACATTTCCACCCGCGAACCCTCCATCTTATCTCACTGTCTTATTTTATACTTCACCTGATCGTTTTACAAAGCCTGAAATGAAGGTAATTGGAGATAACACCTCTCAGCGTCCAAAAAACATTACTGTGTCTCTGTTAATAACGTATTAGCCGTGTAATTATGCCTAAATTGTCACGCTATATTTAGGAGACGCGTCGAGATTGAACGGACAATTTAGCGAAGGCCAAACTTCGACGGGAAAATATTCAGGCTGACAGGGGAATTGTTTTTTATTCCGCCACGGCTCTCAAGAGTCTGTTTTCTTTTTGTAAACGCGTTTGACATGCAAACGGAATAATAATGACAAGGTAAACGATTGATCCACTCAGGAAAAGGGATGTTTTTTTGTTTTTCCTTCGATATGAAAAATACCAAGTGCATTGTCAACCGAATGTGCCAACACGGCCACAGTGGAATTATCAGTGCTGGCAAATTTGCATTAAATAAAGCAAAATCCGTCTTAACATCACTTATCCTGCTCAGACGGAAAATCAGTCTTGAGAAAAGAATATGGGGGGAGAGATGTGAGCTTGAATAGACTTTTAAATTGGTCCTTTGATATGGAAGAGCCCCTGGGTATCATAACATAGTGATATTAGAAGTTTGCCAATCCATCTGTTGGATTGTGCATTGTGCCAATGCTGTTTAAATAAATCTGAAAATATATAAAAAACAAATAATTGAGTTCAGGTCAAAGGTCAAATCCTACAGTTTTGTGCATTTCCTGATCTGGGATTATTTTAGCATGACTGTGATTAATTCACATTTGTAGAAGATTTTTTGAAAAATAAAAATAGTATAATCTATAGACGTTTTTAGCAGTAACAACATAAACAAGCGGCTGTCGTGGTCCGCAAGTAACTTCCGGTAAAATCCGCTAAGAATTAATAACAACAACGTTCTTTAAACGTAGTTTATTTATATATAAGCAAAAAAACAACACAAAGATTACCTAGGAAACCAAAACATTTGCTATTTTTGACGAGGCATTTGTTCAAGAGATCAGTTTAGCAACTAGTCAGACCATTAAAAAAACGAAACCGGAAGTACGTGCGTCCGATGAAACTGTCTATGTTTATTAAATATTATATAAAAAAATGTGATTTGAAAGGTTTATGTAAGACGTCCGAGTACTCTATGAAATCCACTTCATGGCACACTATAAGTCAACTGAAACATATCCAGTGTGTTTGTGACCCTGGGTCCACCCCTCTTTATTCTCGCTCCATGTTCAGTGATGTCACAAATGGAGCACAAAAGGCTCTTCGGCGGGGTGCTTGTTAGCAGGCAGGAGTGAAGTGAACTCTGTCTCTTTAACAGTGGCAAGTGAGCACTTCATTTGGGTCATTTGTTTGGAGTTCCTAGTGTTTTGGTGTCCCTGCCCTTGCTGTTGTTTACACACAAACAAAAGGCAAAGCTTACTTTTGCCAACACACTTCTCTCCCTCAAGGGTAACCGAAATCTCGCAGCAGACAAGAGACAATCACTGTCTCTCTCTCTCTCTCTCTCTCTCTCTCTCTCTCTCTCTCTGTCATTTTGGGTTTAAGCGTTTTGTTTGTACAGTTGATTTGAGTGACATTTGTAAGGAATGGTGGGACGTTAGAAACCGGTGAAACACACACACACACAGACACACACACATCCACCCTCACACTCACACGTTGTTAAGCCCATTAACCCAATGTTTTCTTTCAGCCCATTAACTTTCACAAGCCACAAAAGACACGACAACCTGTGTTGACAACACCATTCTTCCCCAACACTACACAAACCGACTTTACGCATGTTCAAACACGCCCGCCACAGGGGTCACCCAGAGCCCGCGCCGCAGGAACCAGACGTGAGGTATCGGTGCTGGCACAGGTCCAGCGCTTGAATCATCCCTTGTTCGACTTCACTCACAGCATGTGTCGTTAAAGAGCGACTGGGTGAACCTGTCTCGTGGAAGGCACGGCTGTTATTGTACTTGTAAAGTGTAAATTTGTGGCTCTCCATCACAACCTGCTCCCCTCCAGGGCATCTTGCTGCAAATGGCAGCCGATGTGCACATAGTGTCTTTATCTCCCCATATCTCATTTTTGCTCTTTAATTCCCCTCTTTCCAGAAGCTGTATCAGGCTGATAAATGCTGCCCTGGAGTTGTTTTGTGATTGTAAAGAAATGCAGATGGTCTAGAGAGAGAAAAGCCAAGATGCCCATGCCAGTTCTGCTCACTTTCCATTGCCTGCCTCCTGTTTGTCTGTCTTTAGTTATGTTATTATTTTTGGTCCGTTTTTTCCACCCTGCTCCAGCATGATAATGGGCTTTCGCTGCTGTAAACTCTCCAATTTTTCTTGCTTCATCCCTCTTATATTTTAAACTCCTCTGGCCTTCGTTCCAAGAACGTGATGCTTGCTCGGAGAGATAGCAGCATGGGGCTCCGATTTGATTGGCGGACATCCTTTACTTTCTCTCTTTTGGATGAGTTTTGTTTATACGGCAGAAGAACCCTTGGCCCCTAGACTCCAGCCCGCTCTGCGTGCCATGTGACATGACCATTAACATTGCAGTTTTAGCCGGCTATTCCAAAGAAACACAAACACTAGTCTCATATAGGATGATTGTGGATCACTGCTATTTCAGTTATTTATCTTTTGTTTTCATTATTGGGAGAATGTATGGAAAATGACCTTTCCGGTGAACTTTAGTGTACCCTGATCGAAATGAAAGAGCCAAAAATAAATACTTCTCCATCTGGGATGACTCCAGACAACTAGGCCAAACGATGAGCCCAGGAGGGAGTTTTGGGTACCACACCATATGTGCTGTTGGACTTGGCCAAATACAACTACAGCCACTTGACCACTTTAGCATTTATTGATAGTTACAGCGACTTCATTTACATATAAAATGCACCATTAGATGCCGCAGTCCCTTTTGCTCGGTTGAAAATGTGTGCTAATGCGGATGTACGATATGGCAAAGCGTGGCTTTGAAGTTCACTACAATGCGGTGTTTCTGTATCTTCAGTCAACCAGAGCTACACAGGCCCGTTAGACGTCACACCTTCTCTCAACTTCTTATCGTGAACACCATACATGCAAGTACACGCATAGCACACATGCAGGCGCACAAAGGCATTTACAAAAACACGTTTGCCTCTTCCCGCCAAAATGCAGTGCAGAACTCATCCATTGTAAGTGGGGGTCAGTTCCTGGTTTTCCGTTTGAAGTGGATGTTTTCATTCCCTAGCACAGGTTTACAAGTGGCACCATTGTGTGTCTAATGACGTAATCCTCAAACAATTGAAAGTGACGTATGTTTATAATGATAAAGAGTCCCATGTGATTGGTAGGTTTGCATAGATACACTCTGTGTTTGCATGCAGGAACTTTGGCCTTGCTTTGCATGCTGGAGCTAGTCAAGCGTAGGAAAACAAGCCGCTCTGTTTTGTGTTTGCATGCTTGTTTATGTGATAGCTAATATATGCTAGGCATCATATATATGTGTTCAGCCTGACATGCAGTGTTCTTAGTATGACCCGCGGTTCCCGGCCATTTACATTTAAGAGCCTTCCCAGACGACAGAAAACAGAGTCAGACAGTAATGCATGAAAATGACAGAGAGACTTAGCCATTTGTTTAAGTCGGAGAGCTTGCCTCACCACCACTCTTGAATCCTAATAAGTAAGGCCAGTATGAAAGAGCCTGCTGTTCAAAGAAAAAACTATGGGAGGCTGGGAAGGAGGAATGGAGAGAAAGAGTATTGATCTATACCTCAGCGCTTTCGTTTGCATAGTCCAGATCAAACATCTCTGCTAATGATAAATTTGATAGCATTTTTTGACTACAGGGTAATCTAAAGATTATGGTTCTGGCATACATTCTTTACTCAATAATGCAAAGACAGAGGATACTTCCTGATTTATGTGATTCACATCAACTATGTTTATGTGGTGACCATATAGCATAGCATTGCGTTAGCAGTACAGAAGGTCTAAAACATTTCAAAGGAGACATGTAACAATATTTTTTTAAGATGTCAAATAAACTTTGGTGTCCCCAGAGTACATATGTGAAGTTTAAGCTGAAATACCATATAGATAATTAATTATAGCATGTTAAAATTGCCACTTTGTAGGTGTGTGCAAAAATGTGGCGTTTTGGGTGTGTCTTTTAAAATGCAAATGAGTGGATGAAGTGCAAACACTGATCGCAATGATAGTGGTTTTATGCAATTTAAACTCATTTGTGCTGTGAATTATTTTTTCTCTTTCTCTCTGCATTAATGGCAGTGGTTGGATAGTTGTGGTTGGATAATGCAGATTAAGGGCGGTATTATTATAATAAAAGCTCCTTATGACATCAGGAGAGACACATTTAATGACCTATTTTTTCATGTGCTTGTAGAAAATGGTTTACCAAAACTAAGTTACTGGGTTGATCTTTTTCACATTTTCTAGGTTAATAGAAGCACTGGGAACCCAATTATAGCACTAAAACATGGAAAAAGTCAAATTTTCATTCCATGGCCCCTTTTAATACTATTGTTTTAATTGCATAAGTTCCTCATTTGCACTTATGAAAACAAAAATCTCTTCTATTGTTTTGTTGCATTTCATATTTCATTATTTTGAACTTACTTCCCAGAAAAAAGTCATTAGTATCATCACATTGTGTGGGTTTGACTCTTAAAAAAGCTTAAACTAAACCAGCAGGACTGCAAATGGAGATGTACAGGACTGAAAACAAGAAGTGAAGTGAATTTAAACAAACAAAGAAATAAATAAACAGAAAAGATTGTCACATTATTATAAAATAGCAGTTGAATGAGATCAGAGACACTCGTCTTCACAGTCTTAAGAAACTCTACGACCTCGGTACATGGATAGTGTATACACACAAATGTTTACCTAAATGCTTGTCATCCCCAAAAGCTCATTTTAAGGGTGCTTTCCCAATAAACTGATTCCTATCGCTTATTAAGATATCTATAAGAAGATTGCGACATTGTTCGTGCCAGGAAAGGGAAGTTTGCATTCACATGCTTTTCCTGTTTAGTCAGAATGATTTTTAAAACAGTGCCACTGAATAAACTGATTAGACAATGGACGATGTCCTGGACAGCTGTGGCTATTGTTCTGACCACCTTTCCTTACAGCTTATATGATGAAGGCAAAAAAATAAAAAACAGGGTGAATGCTAAAGGGAATAACATTTTAAGATAACACATTTAAAAAATGTACATTTTATATTTATAAACAGTCTCAATGTATGTGTATTAAAACTGTTAGCTGAAAAACAGTGCATATGTATATGAATGTGTGGAGGTGAGCACGGTTTGTTTAATGGTTATAGTGGTTGTCCTAATCCCATAAAAGGTTTTAGGTTGCAGAAGCTAAAATTCTCCTTTTAGTTTCATCAGAGCACTTTACTATCAAAAAAGGCTGCTTCCTGAATTCCCAAAACTATTAAGTCATCTATAATATACCAAGATTATATCTAATAATATTTATTACCATATTTTCTCCACCTATGCCAATTATGCATGACACTTACTAAGTGCTGCAAACAGTGTGTCACAGATGATTGCTATAATAGTGCATAGATGATTGCTATATTAGTACGTGATGCAGTTTGTCTTTCCATCAATCTGTGTGTTCAAAAAAAACCCTTCTCTCCAGTGAGGTGACCCTGCAACTTTTTGAAGTTCTGCTTGCTTGATTCCAGGAGGAACTTTAAGTCTTGGCAAGTGGATTTACCATCTGTACTTCAAATGATGGCATCTTGTTTCCTCCTCCTCAAGTAATCTCTAAATGAACAGGACTGATTTTCATAATTCCTCTTTAGAGGATGAGAACCTCTTCCAAGTACGAAACCAATAATATTACTTCCAGTAAAGCTACTGGAGACTTCGGAGACACAAGCCAATAAATCACAGAGCTCATAATTTGCACATAAACATGTCTGCCGATGTACTGTAATAATGTAAGGGAAGACTCGAGTATGTGAGGGCTGTTGGGATCCGCTTTATAATTGCGCAAATTATCATTGAGGTTCCGCTGGTCACTTGTTTGCTCATTAATTTAAGGCATTTCGGGAAATGAGCAAGTACGCCTAATCCGGATGTAGACGTTAGAGAGATACACATCCAAATGCACACACACATTTGATTACACCGAGTCAATCACTTTTGATTGCTAGGTTTGCAAAAACACAATTTTTCTTTGCTTACCCATGGCATAATCTCAGAATCTCTATCACTTTGACTTTCTTTTGAACAGCGTTTTAGTAGCAGAAATTTCTCTGATCCTGCTTTTATACACACACACACAGCCCTGTCCACATCCAATTCAGTGGCGGCTTGTGACTGCTCATCCGAGGGGTGCAAATTCAAAATAAATGTTTGGAGTGTCATGTGAACCATGTGCATCACGTGTTTTGTCAAAATAAGTGCCTGCTGCACACGTGTCAAAGCTGTTTATGATAAAAGAGACGCTCACGTTCACAAAATACACTCAAGACACTCCCTTAAAAGTAAACTCTGATTATGCATGAGATTATGCGAGTATTTGGCAACCGCGAGCATCTCTTTTATCATAAACGCTTTAGACACATCTGCAGCAGGCACTTATTTTGACAAGACACGTGATGCACATAGGATCGCTCGATGCGCAGAGCACATATTTTGAAATTACGAACCACACACATGACGGGCTACATACATGAGTGCCTTCGAATAAAGAAGTCACCAGCCGCCACTGATGCCATTATACAGCTTGTAATGGTCTTCAATTTTTAATTCTTAAACCAAAGCAGAAAACAATGCATGGCCTACTCTTATACACCGAATACAGGGGTGGACATGAGCATCTAATACCTATGAGCCAACGTTGGAAAATAGCAGTTAAAATAAACAAAAGGTGTACAAAGTGTGCGAAGAAGGCTTTGTGTGCACATGGAAGAGGCCGCTGCATTGTATGAGGTGCATAAAAGAATGCTTTGTATTCTGGGAAGAGGTCTTGAACCGTGAGTTCAAATCAGATGCTTGTCTGAGAACACAAAGAAGTCTCTCTCTTCTTTTCTCTCTCTTCCTTTTATTTATTATTTCTTCACCGCCTCATAGATCTACTTTTACCTTTGCTCCATTGCCATAAAGGTGACATCTAGAAGAGGATGAAATGCTAAAGCAAACAAACTTGATTCTGTATCTATCACCAGATCGGTTTGTCATATGACTGTAGACTGGAAACACAAATAGAGATAATTCACCAAATTGACATTCCTCTTAAATGCACCGTTAAAGATGCGTGTCTCATGTTTTGTAGCAACACGTTCATGGATGCCTAAAGTTTACGGGTGTGTTTCAGCCATGCGTCATGAGGCATAAAGTTTCAATTCTATTGTACCCTAAACTGTTTTGAGACTTCAGAGCGTTATGACTTTTATAGTTTTATATTTGTTGACATAATGTCGAACATTACGCTCCTGAAACTTTGTAGCAATCTAGATTTTGATCTGAGATTGCAGTCTGGAAGGGAATATCAAACACTTTGTTGTGTACGTCTTTGTGTGCATGCAGAGAGGAGTGAGATAAGACATAACAGAAGCCCTCAGTGAAGTTAAATGATAATGCCACTACTGATTTGTTTTGAATGATGGCGGCAGCATTTTGAACTATCTGATTTTCATGAGGATGTTTATTTTTGTGTAGTACTGTAGTTAGCATACGTGTGGAGTTACAGTATCTGCCCTGGTAAACAAACACATAGATGAATCAACTTAGAAATAAACTACTTTTTCTATTGTGTTCACCTGTTTGTTTGTCTGTATATAAGGCATCGTCTCCAAGTTCTGCTGAATTCTCTAGCATCTCTTAACCTCTTCAACCCTGAGGACCCTGTCCCGGGTCCAGAATTTCGTTTTTTGACTTAATATAAAAGATTCTTTTAATCTTTGATGCTCCGTCATTGACCCCAGTAACACATATGAGATACTGTTTGAAAGCTTAGAGTCTCTACTTTCTGCAGATATGCATCACTTTGACACATCTTTTACTGTAAGAAAGTTATTTACACTTAATTTACACTATCACCCCCCCAATATTTTATTATATCATTTAATATTTACATATTTCATATTTTTCAAAAATGACAAACATGAGCAAGTCTTATATCAAATGAAAGCTCTCATTCTCAGGAATACGGCTACAGCGTTATTTTTGTTCTATTATTATCACATAACCAACAATCATCGAATTAATAATAAGGTAAAAAATGGTCTTTTGTAAACATATGGGAAACTTGAGTGTGGACTGCCTCAGATAGCACAGATAGCCACAAATGATACACCATCTTTTATCTTAGGTCCTACTCTAAACAATGAGTCCATCCACAGCATTTTCTTTGGTTGTGTGCATAATTTATCCCTTGCTATTTATTATATGTGCAAAACAAAAAATTAATATTTATATGAAAAATGTATTTTCGCACCCTTCAGTAAAATAAGAATAACTTTTGAATGCGACATGCTAAAGAGTTCATTCTTTTTTTGGGTGTTTACTGTCTGCTGCTGGTAACAACCAGAACTGTCTGCAGTCTGCTAGAGCACCCAGAACCAGAGTTATACACTATCAAAGACAGCGTTTACAACATAAAAAAAGAAAATTTGGTGTTTTATCATATGAAAAACAACATAAATAACAATATTTGTCACAAACAGCAGCTTTTTATGTAACTTCAAAGGGTTTTCTTTAAAATGATATAAAGAAATTGCATTTATTCCACTGTATGTGGTTATGGGAGCACTTCAAATGTTTTTAGGCAGAAATTGTATACAAAAAGGGTATTATTCCTCCCTTCAGTTGGAGTAAAATAACTTTTGCATAGATTATGATAGAGAAAAAATTCCTTTTTCCTCTGTAAGCTGACAATTGCTGTAATCAAACAAAACTGTCTGCAGGGACCTGAGATACCCAGGGCCAGAGTTATATACTTTCAAATAAAAACTTTAGAAAAAAACATCAAAAAGCGCCTATTTATTTTTGTGTTAATAGAGGACTGATATCACATACAACCATTTTGAGCACTTTTAACAGTGTTTTATGTAATTTCAAAGGGTTACCTGCAAAATGATACCAAACTTTTGTATGTAAACCTCTGCATGTGGGTATGGGATGCTTTTGAAATTGGGTAGGCCAAATCCAAGCGAAAATCCCCAAAATAGCTTCAGGGTGTAAGAAGTTAAGGGGGTTGCACACCAGACGCTCAGCATCGAGCAGTGTCGAGTCGCGTCTAGGCCAACTTGGAGGTATCGTACACCGGAAGTGCACATTAAATAGCGCAAGCTTATAGTCAGATAGAGTCTACTTCAATATGCAAAATATACGTTAGCAGCCAATGTTAATCGGTAACAATTTAGGACAAATATCCCAAATTGTTTATTTATTTAATGCAAAACTATATGAGTGGCACTCTGTGGCGCGACAGGGGTTTGAGCAGTGTCCACAGCAGGCAGGCGGCGCCTGTGTGCGTACACTCATAGAAAACAATGTGTTCTGTTTTTTCAGAATGGCGTGGTGCGACGCTGAGCTGTGTGTCTGGTGTGCAACCCCCTTTAGTCAACATCTGTTTTTTTTTGCATTTTACTTTGCCGTGTCCAATAGATATTTGTGCCCTGTGGCTGTCCGGCACGCACCAAAGTTTAGGCATTCCACACATTATTCAGAATATAAGGCATTTTGCTAGGACTTAGTTTGTTTTTGTACCAATTCTTTGTGGTATCAGTGTTTTATATACTGTCTTCACCCAGACAGCCTCCTTTCCCATCCCTTTTTTTTTCCACTGTGTGGCACTGACTTTTTTGTCACAGTCACATTGTCATATTTTTATCCCTTTCAATGTCGTTCTCTCTCTCTCTCTCTTTCCTGTCCAAACCCTTGACTTGTTGTGACAGGTACAGTATTTTAAAAATGAAACTATTATGTAACATTCTTCTAGGCCGTTAAGCAAACTTTCCCCACCTGCCCCTCGCCTATTTTATGTTTTACTATAAGCATGTCAAGCTAAAAACACAACGGATTGTATTCCAAGTGTTTCCACAAAAAATCAGCAATTTGTGTCTGTTGCTTCTGTGAGATTTTTGACACTATAGTTTGCATTCTGTCTAACTTAAGTATATACCAGGTGATGTCTGATGCATTGTAAACATGAAAGAAATAAGATGTCAGCAATAAATTGCCATGACATCACTTTCTCTCTCATTTGGTTATTCAGTGCAATGTAGTGCTCTGTTCATATTTCCATCGGAGGAACAGCGAGTGGATGGCAGTAATGGTGCTGGGCTGCATCCGCCTTCCTATTGGCGTCCGTAACCTCTCCTCTGAGCGTAGAGCACCATCTGTTCTCCACACTCACTGACACCGGCACCATGTGTACAGATTCATCATTCTGCATGCAAGTGCGCTGAAAAAGACGAAGAGAAAGAGAGAGAAAGAGAATGACTTAATGTCTCGAACAAACTACACGTCAGATATGTATGCAGAGTAACTGGGTTGGTCTTTGAGATGAAATATTCTCAGGCCTGGACTGCTGAGTTTTGCAAACAGAATTAGAGATTTTGCATTTGTAAGAGCAAAATGAGAGAGCTGGCCAACAGAGGAAAAGATTAAGCACTTTTCCCCCCTGGCAATGAAAAGGAAAATTGGCTGGTATAAGGTGTAATAACCCTTAGTTCTGTCTGATGACCTACAGATAAGCACTCTCCTCTCTTATATCCAGCTCTTTTCGGGGTTTAATCTAAAAAACGAGATGTCAAGCTTATAGCTTTCACTGTGAATCTAAAGTTGGTTTTGAGAAGAGACTGTGAGAAAGAACCAAGCAACTGCCATGTGATGAACGGATTGTTTTTGTCCCGGACCAAACATACAAGCGCACACTCTTTCTTGGACACCCGCTGTTTCCGTCCGTCCTCTGTGTGCGGACACACATGTACGCACATGATCCGAGTGGGCTATATTTAGCGTGCGCTGTGTGATAAAGACCAGCGCTGCAGGCAGCAGAGTCGCCCGTCATCCTTCCTGCCGAGGCCACAAAGAAAGGCAACGAGTGGAAAAAAATGAGGCGCCGGCAAGAAAATGACAAAGAAAAAAAGCACCTTTAAAAAGATGCAGAAAGCATAAAATAATGAAAAGTGAAGCGGATGGAAACACGTTATCCATCCCTCTTCTTGTTTTTCTACCTTTTCTTCATGCATACACACATCGCCTGATCTGCATTTCATTTCCTTCTGGCTTCAGACACCTTTATCTTGTTTGATTTGGAAGATTTAAGAAAAATCGCAAGGGATGATGGGTATGCGGTGGATTCTTCTGATAAATTGATATTACGGCATTTTATCAGACAAATGTCTTTTTTGCTTGCTATTTTTTATATGCTTTGAAAATTCACGACAATCTTGCAGTGTCCCAGCGATGGCAGGGTTCCCATAACAATTGGAGGCTGAAGACCTGGCAGTGTGTTTTGCGATGCGAAGTTGTTCAACTGATTTACAAGCATCAGCGACATAACACACACAGCTCTCCCCAGAAATGCCTGTGACCTATTGCCTCATTGCCAGTGGAGGCCACAGGAGCTATTACACTGTAGATGTTCACCGGTTTCTGGCCAGCTATCCCATATTGCATTTGTTGGCATCAGTGGTCTCTGTTGAGTATATTACAACCACAACACCTTGAATCTGCCTACTTTACCCTTGAACACTAACTAGTGTAAAATTGTTTAGGGTAAACCTAATATAAAATAATATTTGGTAACACTTTACTGGAAGGGGTGTTCATAAGACTGACATGACACATTCATAATCATGACACTACATGTGTCATGAACATGAAGGAGATTTTATGCACGTTGATGACAGCTGTCATTAATTATAATTTGTTCAATTATTTCATTTTAATGCAAAGATGACATTGTTTGAGATGTCTTTGTTTTGACAACTTGACATTTACCAAAACCTTATAACTTGTCATGACAACTTGACATTACCAAGACCACAACAGACCACTTTTTACCCATGATACAAATTGAATGTCATTAAAATGTTATTAAGTGTTAATACTCTGTTATATAGTTTCATAACAGTGTCATGAATATTTTTCTTGACCTCAACTACAGTGGTACAAATATAATTTGTCATTAAAATACTATAAGTGTTAATACTCTGTCTTATAACAGCTTCTTGAATATTCAGTTCATAATGTTTTTTTAAAGTTTCCTCCAGGTGTTTAAGAAATAAAATCAATCATCAAATAATAATAATAATAATAAATGATAAAATGGTATCTTATTGCATTTGGAGACTGATTCACCTAAAATTAAATGAAAACAGTACAATAAACGGCAAAAAATGACTTTCTTACTTAGTATTTTTGTCTTGTTTTCAGTAAAAATATCAAAACATTCCTAAAGAAGTATTTTCTTGATGAGCAAAATTATCTAGGAAAATAAGTCTAGTTTTTAGACAAAAAATATACAATTTAAGCGAATTTGTGCTTAACTCTTTCCCCGCCATTGACGAGATATCTCGTCAATTAAGAGAAAACGCTTCCCCGCCAATGACGAGATTTTCCGTCTTTCCGCAATACCGCTATTATCCACCAGGTGGCGCCCTTCCGCAACTTTTTAAAACCGGAAGTATTGCCCTATGGCAAGCTGCTGCATGTCCGTGTCTGTTTTAAAGATCGCTCTGAATGGGATCTCTATGAAAAGTCCGTCATAAAAATTGAATTATATCTGCTTTTTGCTCAAAATATGGTGTTTTTGCAAAAACCTACCCATATTCAAAAGCTGATTGCAAAAGAACCACTAAAGGTAGGATGAAACGGTTTTTTTTGTTTGAAAGCAGAGGGTCTGTTCTTTTATTTGGTATATTGTATGTTTATATATTTAAAGAAGAACATTTTCTGGAAGGCATTAAACTTTGGTGAAAATCATGAAAAACGCTGGCGCTGGCTGGCAACTTTTTTTTTAAACGCTGGCGGTGAAAGAGTTAAGCAAAAAAATCTGCTAATGGAATAAGAAAAATTGTCTTGAATTAAGTGTTTCTAAAAAATGTAATGTATCCAAGAACATTTTTCTTATTCCATTGGCAGATTTTTTATGCTTGTTTTAAGCAATAATTTACTTAAAGTTTATACTTTTTGTCTAAAAACTAGACTTATTTTCCTTGGTCATTTTGCTCATCAAGAAAATACTTCTTAATTTATATACATCTTAATTTAAGAATTTTTAGATATTTTTACTGAAAACAAGACAAAAATACAAAGTAAGAAAGTCATTTTTGCAGTGTAATGGGTTAAGCCATGCAGCTTTGGGTCCATATCGCTGCAAAAACAGTTAATTACATTCAATTACTTAATTTCAGAACCTTCTGTTAGTTGTCATTTTTTATGTTTTGTGCACATACATAAAGTTAAGTTAAAATTATTTGACAGAGTATTAACACTTAATGACACTTTAATGACAGTTTAATGTAATGTTAACCCATAAAGCTAGGTTTTTTTAAAAGTTTGATAATTATTCTGCTTTGTCTTGTTTATGACAGATTTATGAAAAGTTATGATGTACTGGTTTATGTGAAGTTGTCATAACAAAACCATCTCAAACAATGTCATAAACATGCATAAAACGGGTGTCATAAACATGCATAAAATCTCCTTCTTGTTCATGACACGTGTCATGTCATAATTATAAAGGTGTCACACCCCTTCAAGTAAAGTGTTACCGAATGTTGTCGTTAGCATTGATGACATCACTGTTCGCATCATCTAAACATCAGAATAGTTTGTTTCTCTAGGTCTGTAAATAATCCAAAAATATACTTTTGGCTTTGTTTGTCAATATTGTGTGAGCATAGACAAAACTTACTTTTTCTTAGCTATGAATGAATGTAACCTGAACTGAGCCGTTAATTCCGCAGTAGCATTGACTAACATATTAGTATGTGAAACGATTAACCTTGCTTTTTGCACCCCATTGCAGATCCTAATAAGTATGGGCTAATATTGGTCTTACAAAGCAAAAGCTCACGTAATTAACCTTTCAGCATTTCCCACGTTCCCACATTTCTTTCTCACACAGATAACACACACAGCATTCCTTCATGTACGTGAACACACCTGCATTTAAAGATTAACAGAGAATGCGGATCTTCATCATTATTAAAAACCACCCTTTCCATCCTTTATCGGGCTGTATATCAGACCTCTGTCATTTAGATCCTCAGATATCACACTGTGTGCTTGTGTGTAAGCATGTGTGTGTGTGGGAGAGTTAATCTGGTCTTATCTGTGTATTGCCAGTAGCTATCTGATAGCAGGATGTCTAGCTAATGGAGAGCAGCACTCAGCTCTTTTACAAACACAAACCAATACACACACTGAACACACACACACACAAGTCTGAAATGACCTCCTGAATTTCATCAGAGGGATACGAGGTTAAAGCTTTGTTTGGGAGTACAGGTAGAGAAACTAAAAGTCAGAAGGTAGAAATAGAGAGAGATACTCGGAGTCTCCGGCTGATTAATGTCCTACTTGGAGAGTGAGAGGGAAAAATGGACATGGAAAGGGAATATGGGATCGTGAAGCACCATGGGGAGAGGAAGACATGAGCACCAGAGGAGAAGTGACCTGCCTCCCAGGTCTTTGGTGTGTTCTGTGAAAGTCACACACATTAACACACCAATGTCCAATGTGAAGGTGAAGCCACACAGTGTAACCATTTAAAAACGCATACTAGTCCCTTATGAGGTCATCGAGGGAGAACAAAGCATTTAAACACTAATGGATAATTTACAGCTATTATTCATCATTTAGTAACCGTAGTTACCGTGGTCCTTTTTTGTAAGGCTCAGTAAAAAAGGTGCCAATTCCATATCTACTGCAACTCACATCACTTTCATTTCTTTTTATCATTTTTCATTTTTGCAATGTTTAATTTATGAAAATGAAACAGAAGCCCAACACTTTAAAACATGCTGAATTATTATTTTTAACTTAGCGCTGCTTCAAAAAGGGACAAACCCAACCGCATGGTTAAATTAACCCAGTAACTGCTTATATTTTATCCAAAAATGGGTTAAAACAATCCATACTTGATTCATCCCTTCTGACCCAACGTTGGGTTGAAAATATCCAGCATTTTTTAAGGTGTACAGATACAGACATTTTGCTTACTCAAAAACCTTTAGTCAGAGATTTGTCATATGATAGAGTATTTTTATTTTCACTTTCATTATTTTACCCACATCTCTGATGTCCTTCCATGAAAACCTCTTCCAGAGATAGAAATCATTTACACATGAAAACACACGTACATACCCACGCCACCCCATCTATTCTATACTGAGGGCCGTATATACCAACGGGAATAAATGACTCAATCGATGTCCTTCAAAGAGACACAGTAACTGACTGCTGCTCATCACTTTATCTCTGTCTTTTTTACTCTTCTTCCATCTTTATTTTCCTCCCTCTTCATCAGAAAAAGAGAAGAACTTGAAAAATGACATAGAATTGACACCAGGCATGTTTTGAATGGGCCACACACAGATTTGACACGTTTCTGAGAAATCAGCCTATTAATTTTCCTATTTACAGATGTCTCTTCACATTAAAATGAGGTAGGAGAAAACATTCAACGTGTGAAAAATGACACGCTTCGGGTTTAGTGCACAATATTCCTATGGTTGACTAGGTGACATGTGCACATAAATGTAGATCACCAGATGGCATTGTTACCGTGTCACTAATCACAGAAAGATGTCAAATAGATTTTGTTATGTTTCATTTTAATGTTTATTTTACAGCCACAGATAAATGATTGTCATACGAAGCCGCAATTGCTCAATAGGTTGAAACATAAAGAAGAGAGATTAACCATTAAGCCAGTTTTATGTGGTGTAGTTTATAGGTGTCAGGTTTTCTGTGTGAGTTTGTGTTTGCTAGAGTTTTGCCTGAGGGCAGTGCTTCAACTGAGGAAAAACATACAGCTTAAGTACTTGAATGCATGTCTTTAAAAGATCCAATTGAACTTAATTTATGTGAAACGGATGATTTTGTTAGTCAGTGTAAAGTGCTTGTGTTTCTATCAACCCACAACTGATTTCCGATACTTTCTTCGGGACCTGCATTCGTTTTCTTTCAGATTTTCTTAGAGCGGAGTGGTTCAACTGGTTTTGTTTCAGGGTTCATACCAAACACAGCACCAGATGTGTTTATTGTAAACAAAGATCTGCAAAGCAATGGTCAAACTAATATTTGTGTAAGCTTTTTTCAAGTGAATGGTGAATTTGACTGATCACACAAGTTTTGACATCAACACAAAAATACAGGAAAAACTTTCTTCTTATTAAATGATAAACCTGTTTATTTTGTTTTTATAAGTCTGCACAGATACTGTGCATACAACAACCTACAACCTTTTCTTAAATTGCGATCCATTACTTTACAAAGTACTAGTTACTGCTTAATTTCTTGATACATTTCTTATTATCACTGAATATGTGTAGTTATGACTGTATCTTTATTTAATTATATTGACCAGATTTACATTTACACTACATTTAAGCCCAGTCCTCCATCGGCCCCTGGATGCTTACATGTGTGTGTGCATTTGCTGATGGGAAATACCCTTGACACTGTAACTTCCAGAGTAATCTAAACTGGACCGATAAGTGTGGCATTCTGCTGTTGTGCGGCGGTGATATCTGAGCTTTGAGAGCCGATACGTTTGGTGCACTGAGGCAGTAAATTGAAAATATATTCACAGAGACTCTTGATGTTTTAAAAGTTGATTTGTTGTGTTGAAACGAGATTTGTGTATGTGTGCGAGTGTCACTCTACCTCAGTCAGTGGCTGTGTTTACATTTTGCATTAACATGCGATCTCAGTGATCCGTTCACGCAGATCCGATCATCCGTATATCAGGACACGGCGCGTTTACATTTGTCACATAAATGTGGCTTCTGTATCTGGATGTGTGATCGGATCCCGTTCGGGGAGACGCGCGCTGGGTGGATAGCTGTCAATCAAAATGGGTACAGCTGTCTTTAGCCACATGATTTAGGGTTTTCGCGCTAACCGCAATCCCGTATTGTACAGTGCTACTGAGAAGCCAACAACAGAGAATAACTAGCAACCCCAACAACCGTGATGTTCACATTTTAAGCGTTATATTTTTTATCTTTAAAAGCCTTATCCGCACCGCGGATGAATGTTCTGTTTAACTTTACCTGAACTTGGCTTTCACCCGCATGCTTTAAATCAACAACAAAATCCGTGTGAAACATGACCGACTCCACTGTTTTATTCTGCCTTAATAACGGGGCTTTTGGCTCTGCCTGAACTTATATGTGTATTTCTATTTTAACCATAAACTGTTGTTAGTTATGTTTCCTGGTAATAATATGATTTAATTAAAAGAGCTAACAATTTACTGTTCATAGTGCGTAAGAAGTAATGTAATTTACAAACACATATAAGTAACCTTGCATAAAACCAACACTGACTAAATGTATTTGGTTAATGTAGTGTTTGTACGTGTTTTAAAGTAACTTAAAATGTGTTAAATGAGACAGAAACAGCCGATTGACCAGAAAGAAGCGCAACATTCACGTTGATTTGTCGCCATGGAAACTCAAACATTATAACGACGATCCTGAATTCTGCCATTAAATATTAAATCTCACTATGAATAGTTGTAACATATAACATATACCTGAATAACTTAAATACAGTTAGCAGTGTTAAAATGCTTTGTATATCGATTTATTAAGATACTTTTAAGCGTAGCTTTCATTGCTCCACAAATATGAATTTATGCGTCTCTCACCTGCGCTCCATGACCTAACGTCCTTTATTTTTGACAGCTGTCAGTGAGAGGAGATGATAGTGGGCGGGGTTTTGTATGACGTTGACCTGTGAATCCAGATACGATGGCTGGATTGCGGTTACATTACACTGAGATCCGATCACAATGCGTCCTCGACTACCTCTGCATCAGGACACACAGATCGGATAACATTCCGAACACAAACGCGTTTACACTTGTCTTTTCAATGTGTATGTGGACAACATCCGGATACAGGTCGCATGTTAATGCCAAGTGTAAACGCAGCCAGTGTGTTAGCGTATCTGTCAAAGACCTCTGTTGCCATGGCAAACCGTCAGACCTGTCACTCTGCGTTGCTTTTAGCTGCTCCTCAAGTCATGTGAAAGGAATTCAGATGATACCACTGAATGTTTGCCATTGTGTTCGTGTTTAAGCATATAAGCGAAACAAAACATTGTTTGATATTTGAGCGTCTGTGTGTGTTTTTATATAAAATTCCTTGTTATTTATTCTTAGTCATCTATTTTCTTCCTCTGGTCTGACCACTCATTTCCATCTGAGTTATGTTTAGTAGGTCACAGTTCATTTCCATTAGAATTTACATAATACCCATTTATTTTGCAAGGCAAACCGGCTTCATCCGTGACAGTGGCGAACCGTGTATCTAAAGGCTTGTTAAAATAAGGTTCTGGACATTTTTTCTAGCTTTGAAATCAAAGTTAACATGAAAAGCTGCAAAACAAAACCAAACCACAAGCAATCTGGCAGCGTCTCTATCGCTAAGACTCCAGCACCGTCTGAAATGTGCTTCGACTCTGATCCGGGGTGTTTGCCGAGCGTGTCTGTTTGAGTGCCTGTTAGAGGTTGTTAGTCTTAAGTCAGGTGATTGGGCAGCTGCTGTCTGCTTACATCTTATCTCTTTAATCCAGAGGCGGAGTATAGACCTGGGTTTCTGGCTTCTAGCCGAATAAGACACACACGCTAATGTAGCATTAAGAGGCCGTGTCGGAGAGGCCGTAGAGAGGAAGTGTGCGTGGAGAGGGAGGGTGCGATCGAGGGTGTAGTGTTGTATTCCTGGTCCTCAGGGGAGGATGTATCTGCTGAAAGCATCCAAGAGTGCAAATCAGTCTCCACTCGGTTAGAAATGATGAAGGGATAAATATCTGGGAGTTTTGACAAAGTGATTCTGCCTATATGAGGAGAAACCATAATGGCGGGTGCAGCAAAGACTTTTACCGTGATGTGTTTTCCTTCAGGACATACTTTATAGGTTGATATATACTGTATTGTGCTAAAATCTTAAAGGGACACTCCACTTTTTTGAAAATATGCACATTTTCCAGCTCCCTAGAGTTAAAGGAAAAGTTCGGTATTTTACACTTAAAGCCCTGTTTTCAGATTGTTTATGATGAAATAGAACGGTTTTGCACAGGAACAATCCTTCCTAATATGCATTAAACTTTCATTTACAAAGACGTGAAACTCACCGAGTGGTCAGGGGTGTTCACTGATATGCTCACACAAAAATCGCTGCAAAAGACGCATTCCAACAGGTTTAATAGTAGTTTTGTCCAACTCAATTGACTTGTATTAGATGTGCTGTGAGGTACGGTATTACTCTGCGCCGGGAACTTTGTTTCTATTCTTGCAATTGGCAAAGGCGGATTAGCGCCACCAACTGGGCTGGAGTATTTATTATTCAAGCTCTCAGCGGAAGAATGTACGGTTATGAGGCGTTTGGAAAAATAGGTCCACAAGTTAACAACGAATGCTAAAACACCTGTTGGAAAGAATCTTTTGCAGCGATTTTTGTGTGAGCATATCAGTGAACACCCCTAACCACTCGGAGAGTTTCACGTCTTTGTAAACGAAAGTTTAATGCATTTTAGGAAGGATTGTTCCTGTGCACCTATACACCCATTGTAGAGATGGGAGGTGAAAAACAAACACCCGAAAATTCTCGGGGCAGCTGCATATGTCGAAATTTCAGTCAAAACCGTTCTATTTCATCATAAACAATCTGAAATCAGGGCTTTAAGTGTAAAATACCAAACTTGTCCTTTAAACATTTGATTTTTACAGTTTTGAAAGCTGATCTTCGTGTATGGCGCTAGCACTTTTAGCATAGATTAGCACAATCCATTGAATCTTATTAGACCATTAGCATCGCACTAAAAAAATAACCAAAGGGTTTTGATATTTTTCCTATTTAAAACTTGACTCTTCTGTAGTTACATTGTGTACTAAGACTGACAGATTAAAAATTTAAAGTTGCGATTTTCTAAGCAGATATGGCTAAGCTCATATATTCTCATTCTGGTGTAATAATCAAGGACTTTGCTGCCGTAACATGGCTGCAGCAAGCACGATGATACTACGCAGCGCCTGAAAATAGTCCCCTTGGTAACTTTCAATAGCAGGGGACAATTCTCGGGCACTGCGTAATATCACTGCGCCTCCTGCAGCCATGTTACGGCAGCAAAGTCCTTGATTATTACGCCAGAATGAGATTATAGTTCCTAGCGTATCTGCCTAGAAAATCACAACCTTTAATTTCCAGTCGGTCTTAGTACATGATGTAACTACAGAAGAGTTTTAAATAGGAAAAATATCGACACTCTTTGGTTATTTTTTTGCGCGATGCTAATGGTCTAATCAGATTCAATGGATTGCTCTAGGCTATGCTAAAAGTGGTACCGCCAGACCCGATGATCAGCTGAATAGATTCCAAACCGTTAAAAATCAAATTTTTAATTCTAGGGGAGCTGGAAAATGAGCATATATATATATATATATATATATATATATATATATATATATATATATATATAATTTTATTATATATATATATATATATATATTTTAGAGGCACATAAGACTTTTGCCTGAAAAAAAAACACATTTTCCTGTATTTTCTGTTTTGTATCTTAATAAAGAGACTTTGATAAAAGCTGATGGTGGCCTTTTGCACAGTACTGTATATGTGTGTATATACATTATATACTGTACACATATGCATGCATTTATTTATTGTTTTTAGACATAGTTGATTAATATGTGGTGTTGTTTTTTAACACACCACACTTACTTGATGTCCTGTAGACACTACCCCATTTTCAAGGAGTGAAACAACTAAGAATTGCCTTATATAATTAAAAATAACATATAATTGTGAATTGCACACAGGGACATCTATTAAGAAAAGTGAACCTGGTCGACTTTCATTGCACGTTTTATTGACTTTAAAAATCAGTCGAGCGCCACCACGACCCCATGAATCTCACTCTCCAGACATTATGCTTTAACTTATCTGCTAATCTCACTCCACTCCCTCCCGTTTGGCTCACCGGCCCCTCCATCCCTCATAGTCACAAAAACCCCTCCTATTTTCGTCTGCATGATCTCTCGTCTCTTGATGTACATCTCACTGATGCTGTTAACAGGTATCAAAGCTTTTCTGCAGTCTGAGGGCCAAAGCTGGTACTTGAATCCCACAGGTGCATTTTCCCAGCTAACCAATCCCGTCCTCAGGCATACCTGTCATTCCTTACATAACTCAACCCTGGCACCTGCCCTCTAGCTTGAAACAGATGGAGGGAGAGGGAACAGCAGCACATAGGAGGGAGGCAGGTTAGTAGTGGGATCTGGTTTTGTTTGCAACTGAGTGCCGTCTTAGCTGGGGGCTAAAATAGCTGAAGTACACCAAGAGAAGGAACAAAGGAGCTTTGACAGAAAGTATAGCGAAATAACTCTCTCTCTCTCTCTCTCTCTCTCTCTCTCTCTCACACACACACTGGAAACCTCGTCTGTATTCTGTTCTAGACTTTCTCACCCCCCCTTCCCTTTTTTACTCGCTTCTGTTTGAGAATGAGAAACAGGTCTCATCATAGCGGCACATCCACTGTATCATCTCTGCATGCGGTGAACGTGTTTTTGTGTGAGAGTATGGATTATAGTCTTACATAGTAGCCATTCACTGTCTTATCATCCTTGCAGAGAGAGAGAGAGAGAGAAAACTAATGAGGAACAGAACACAATGAAGCACAAACACAGATACAGATACACACTTCCAATAAGCTCAGGGCTGCTCATCTGGTATTATTCACCTCCGCTCTTTATTGAACAGAGAGGACAATGGTGTAGTGTGTGTGCATCCATCCACATGCACTCGCCAGAGTCCCTGTGCTCTCCTGCACTCTGCTGTTTATCAACCTAAGGGGATGGCCGGTGTTAGCAGTAGATACGGCGTGAAGCTAAAACTATTCCTCCCCCTGAATAGAAGTGTTGTGCTTTACACAAACGCGCACTGTGTGGTTTATCTTCATCTTATCTGCAGCAAAGGAGGAGAGCCACGTGTTAAAGGTGCTCCAGATGTTTGGCTAAAATGTAGCTCTGTTCCAAAACTTAAACCCTTTTCACACAGAGATTACGGATCTGTATGTATCCGCGATTTGTCTGGGATTGTTTGATTTTTTGTTCATTTACACTGTTAATGATTTTCCGGAATCTGTGCGTGCATTCACACAAATACCCAGTTTGCTAATTATCTGTGATTTCCAGGTGCATGCATACGCTGTTCTGTCATGCTGGTGAATGATCTCAGTTTCAGTATGGATAGTGACAAGCTCCCTGATCTCTGCTTCAGTCCAGTTTGGCGACATTTCTCGACTTGAATGTTGATCTGCGTTTAAATCTCTGTGTCAAAGAGCTGAACCATAACTTCGTGTTGTGATGACACTGGACTGTTTCTTAGTTTTGTTCACACAGAATGCTTTCCATGAATGTTATGGCAATGTTACTAGGTCCGCTTTAAAGGGACATTCCACTTTTTTTGAAAATATGCTCATTTTCCAGCTCCCCTAAGGATAAACATTTGATTCTTACCGTTTTGGAATCCATTCTGATCTCCGGGTCTGGCGCTAGCACTTTTAGCATAGCTTAGCACAATCTATTGATTCTGATTAGACCATTAGCATGACTCTAAAAAAATAACCAAAGAGTTTCAATATTTTTCCTACTTAAAACTTCACTCTTCTGTAGTTACATCGTGTACTAAGACCGATGGAAAATTAAAAGTTGCGATTTTCTAGGCCGATATGGCTAAGACAATACTCTCATTCTGGCGTAATAATCAGTTACTTTCAATACCAGGGGACTATCGTGCAGTGCGTTATATCACTAGACCTGCTGCATCCATGGTACATCCATAAAAAGTCCTTGATTAATGCGCCAGTTTGAGACCAGACCTGGAGATCAGCTGAATGGATTTCAAAACGGTAAGAATCAAATGTTTAACTCCAGGGGAGCTGTAAAATGAGCATATTTTCAAAAAATAGAATGTCCCTTTAATGGTGCGATCCCAGAACATTTACCAATTTACAAACATGCCAATTTTACGTAAATGTTCTGGGACCAAAGTGCTGTGTCAATAAGGTATTAGAGAGTTGCCTATACATATTTTTTTGAATAGTATGCCGCTCACTCCCCCTACTGATAAGTCCAGCATAAGTTGGTGAGCTGGTTTTAGCTGGTCTCCCAGCTTGGTTTTAGCTGGTATTGCTGGTATAGCAAGCTTAGACCAGCTACTGTACTGCCACCTTAAACCAGCTAAAACCAGCTACCAGCTTATGCTGGTCTGTGCTGGATTTTTCAGTAGGGCCTGTAGCTCAACATGCATGGTGCTACTGTAGCAATGCCAAGGTCATGGGTTTGGTTTCCAAAGAATGGATATACTGATGAAAAGTATATCTTGATATGCAATAGAAGTCTTTGCCAAATGCCTAAATGTAATGTTAAAGTAGGATTTAGGATAGAGCAAAAGTGTTAGACCGTTAAGGCTTTCTGCCTCCTTTGAGACTTTCAGTGGAAACTCCACTAAGAGCCATTCACTATTACATCAGATGCACTTAAGGATGTGCTAATTACTTTCAGCTTTCTCTTTCCATTCATTAAATGTCAACCTGCAACATGCACGCAATAAAGGCGATGCATCCCCATTAATGGCTTTTAAAACATCATTTTTTTTTTACGTTTGTGAAGTGAAAATTTCCATTCGCCCATCCTGAAATCTTGCTTGCCATTTTGCAGCATAGACATATAGTTGAAGATATCTAAATTAACCTCTGTGTTGTTGTTTGATTAAAGCAATAGACTACTTAAACTGTCACTTTTCTGGTTGTGAAGTGAATTTAGCTCGCTAAAATTTCCTGAGAAACATGAATAAACGGTGTTAGGGTAATAAAGTGAAAATTTGCATGATGTGGAAACACGTGTATCACCTATTTTAACAACTTTAAAAGTAGCTCAGTCAGTACTCCCAGAGTCATCTGTTTAACAAAAATTCTTCTTATTTGCTTTACAACATGGTCATTATTAGCATTACAAATTATTTTGCATTGGCATACATTTTTTGACATGACCTAAACATTTCATTCAGCAAACGTGAAAGCCTTGCGGTCAGAGCAGAACAGTTATTGTCTGAACAAGGTTTATTACTTTAGATATGATAGGAAGGAGTTAATCAGTAAAGATGCTTGTGTGCTGGATATCAAGGTCATCTTGGCCATTTTTTATAACATATTCTTCCAAAGTCCTTTGCTGTCGCCCACCAGATAGGCTGGGAATGAGACAAGCGCTCTCTGTTATTTCTTCTCGAGTTTGTTCGCTCGCCCTGTGATGCGACTTACGCAGATGCGAGAGCAGCTTTTGGTGTTCAGAGGCCGGTGTTGCTCAAAAAGATGTTTATCTTATAAAAATAAACAAAACCATCACTGCCGTTTAGCACTCAAACTCTTTGTGGAGGTGAAATAGATGAGAGAGAGAAAATGAAGTGGTTTTGTTTCTCTCCGTTAAATCGAAAGCATAACGCGATGGAGAGATATTGAAAGTCAGAAAATGAAAAGAGAAATGTGCTAGACGAACATCTCTGTATTATTGATAACGGTGAGTAGAGTTGTACTTGTTTTTCATTCCCCCTCCGCCTTCTCCCTCTATCTCTCTCTCTCGTTCCGTTTCTCTGAAGGTTTGTGGTTTGTGATTGGTATGTCGAGAGGTAGATGTGCCTTGGAGAGCTGGGTGGCTGTCAGTGGTCTCTGACTGGCTCCAAATGCCAATTTGCGAGCTGTCTCATTCCATCTTGACGAAATGTCCCATTCTCTCCTCTGCGCTTCTGGGGGACGGGGTGGGGTGTGAAGTGAGGTTCTCCTGTGGGAGAGCTGTGGCTTCTATCATCCTTATCAAACCTGGCTTCTGCAGTCACACTGGATTTAGCTAACACTTGCTTAATACACTCCTCACTGAGCCTTAGGTGTGTGCGTGAGTGTGTATTTAGGTCTGGATGTGTGTATTACTCTGGGATGCACTGAGAGTGTGTGCCAAGGGATTTAGTCTTGCGAGGGGATGCATATATATGCAGACGTAGGGGAAATAACGTATGCGTAATTGGGCGGTTGTGGATCTTCATAATGATGAACTTGAGAGCTACTGAGAACCCAGTTCTCCTATATTGCAATTATTTTGTTGATCAACACATTTACCCTCACGATTGGCCTAGATTTTTACATGAGATGCTGTTTTGGGAGTTTTTAGTGTTTGTTGCTATGTGGTTGCTAGGGTGGTTGGTGGTTGCTTACTGGCCCAAGTCGAGCACAATGAAGTATGTGAACTATAAACTGAGTGACTTTAGGTTAGTTTGTACTGTGACCTAACATCTTTTCACTCTTTTTGTCCAATCACAGCTCCCGCATCGCCGAGTGACCTTCTCCACAGCCAATCAGGCACAAGATCTGCAGGATCCCTCTCAACACAGTTACTACGACAGTGGTCTTGAAGAGTCAGAGACTCCCAGCAGTAAGAGTTCTTCAGGGCCCCGTATCGGGCCCCTCGCCCTACCCGAAGACCACTACGAACGCACCACCCCAGACGGCAGCATCGGAGAGATGGAGCATCCCGAGAATGGTAAGAAGAGGTGGCGTGTCACCCTCCCTTTTCTACTATCACTCCATTCTTTTCACTTTCAAAACTCATCCAGTTTGAATACCGTCTCAAAGATTTGAGACTTTTTTACATCTTAAAGACATTTTTTTTTAACTTACGACTACGATTGTTTTACCGACCTGCACTGAGCTATTGATAGGTGATATGGCCTTACTTAATATATACACACACAACCTCAAAATGTTCCTCTCTTTGTGGGGACAATTGGTCCCCACATCATGATAATTACCAGGTACACACACACACACACTGGTTTCCATGTTTTGCGGGGACATTCCATAGACATAATGGTTTTTATACGGTACAAACATTATATTCTATTCCCTTCCCCTAACCCAAACCCTAACCCTAACCCCAACCATCACAGAAAACTATCTGCTACTTCACATTTTCAACAAACATCATCTTGTTTGATTTATAAGCTTGTTTCCTCATGGGGACATCAAAATGTCCCCACAAGGTCACAAAACTACTGGTATTCCTGACGTGATAATTACCAGGTACACACACACACACACACAATGAACAGTAAGCTAATTCTGAATTTCTCTGTGACCTAAATGTCAGAACTAAAGCAGGGTTACTGCTAATTTAAATGTGTTTTCAATAAAAAAATGTAGTGGGATTTATAAACGTATTTATTCTTGCCAAAATACTGCAACAATGACCCAGTGATTAGTACACACACACATTCCAGGAAGACCAGATGTAATCCACCTCCACTGTACTGTAGCTATAGCTGTAGGGAGAGCTGTATCTCCTGAAGTGAGGAGCGCCTGCCTCGCCTTGCTACCCGGACGGCGGTGCTCCTGAGCAGGCCAAGAATCCTCAACGCAGAGGGAGAGAGAAAAAGAGAGGGGGTGGAAGTCATAGCCAAAAGGCAGGCTGGCGTTGGAAGCTTTTAGAATTTCAATTACTAAATTCAGTAGTGCTGTGTATGTGTACGCACACACACGCACGCACACACACACACACACACACACACACACACACACACACACACACACACACACACACACACACACACACACACACACACACACACTCTAAGGAGGTCGGAGGCATGGAAAGAGAGGCATACAGAAAGAGTTATCAAGAATAGCTGGAGTATTAGCCAAAGGAAGGACCGTGAGGGGGATAGAGAACGAGAGAGATGAAGTATGACTAAGAGACTGAGGTGGACTGAGGCCTAAATGTCACGCCTGTCATTCCACATCACTGGTTTAACTGGAGCCGTTGGACTTTGCGTGGATGTCTGTAGGGGGGTCACCAAGGCAGGTCTCACTTATGGCATCTGTACACACACAGCTGCACACAGAACCCCATGGAAGGTGCCATCAAGCACGCTGGGCAGAAGTGTGCAGTTCTGTTTGTGCAGAAACGAGGTCCGGTGCAGTGCGGGTTATTTAACCCATATATTTAAATTATATTTCTGTAGGTTTTCTTTGGGATGTGTGTATATGAATGGGTTGTGTGTGCGCGCGGACAGACTCAACTTGAACCTGTTGACCCAGGAGATGCTGCTGTACCTTTATGGATTGCGGCCAACTTCCTGGGGTCGCCATTTTCTGTAGCTGGAGGAAGTGTTACTGTACGACACACACACACATGCCGCAAAGCCCTAATGTACAATAGACCTAATAAAAGAGGGATCTTAAAATAAATACTGCTCTCTTTCCCATTCCTGCTTTTTTAGATGACTTTAGTAGTCTTGCCACATATGCAGCGGCGCTAGTCTATAAATAAAGCCTTGCTCTTTGGATGAGCTTCGCTTCATATAGCCACTATGGATAATGAATGGCTGTAATGTGTGCACAAGGGTAGAGTGGGTGTGAGGCAAGAAGGTGAGAGGACATACAAGGCAAGCAGCATTTCGGCTTGTGTGCCTTTTAAAGAACATTCTGTCAAAACAAGAGATGAAGCGATGTGCCAGACAAGGTCTAACGTCTGTAAGACATTTACGGCCCTGGGAATAAAGTCTTCCTTTTCTGTTCAATCCTTATTTCGACTTCCTTAAATGTACTGCATTAAAAACTCACAGACGTGGCTGTTGACATAAAATGTCAAGCAGTGCCGGTAATGTTCGCCTGTCAGACGTGCTAAACTTCATCTGAAACATTTCGCCTTAAAATATATAAATGTTAAACTTTTATATATGACATTTTCAGCTGCAATGTTTTGAAAGCGCCACAAAGTCACAGCGTTTACATTCATTGGGGAAATCATGGCTTAATTATGGTTGTCTCTGCACATTAAACCAGTATGGATTTTTTTAAACATTTTAAAAATACATCGCATTTAATTAGCTTCAACGTGTCACTTCGCAATGAGACAAACGTGCATAATTTTAAGGTGATGTGTGTAATTTCTTGCTGTTAAAATGTACTCTCCTATCTGAGTTTAAGGCGCAGAGACAATTTTGGTTGTGTCTCTGTGGTGCTAGCAAACCTTGGGCTGGTCAAATACTAAGACAATTTGAAAAATGTCTTGCTAGCAATACAGAGACACCGTGTTTACAGAACTTACAATATAAAATTGTAAATAATTCATTATAAAAATGTTGGCAGATTATAACCATAGTGCATTGTGGAAACACTCTTGGCAGGAGAGGCAGGATATCTTTTATGTTAGGAGAGTATTTTGCCAGACCGGTTTCAAACATCAACCTGCATTATATATCTGATGTTGCTCTAATCTAAAGAAGCATTTGGAGGTTGGGGTTAGGGAAAAGAAAGAATCCAGAGATTTCTTTATGTTTTCAAAGACATTTAGAAAAGCTATACCCAGAACAGTGATCTGTTCATGTGTCTCTAGAGGCTGTTTATACCTGGCATTAACATGCGTTTTTTAGCGATCGGATCACAAGTGGACAAAAGAGACACATTCACATTTAAGTCTAATTTATAGTCGTGCATAAGGTCTATGCTGTAGCTACGCCGTAGGTTATCCGTAGCCTCTGCGTAGCGTGATGTGCACCTTGCCAAATTTTAAAATGCGCGTCAGGTTTTCCATTTTCCGACGGTAAAAACAAAGATGGACCAATTTGAGGAGTGATTTAAATCAAACTGCAACATTAGTCGCTGTTTATTTACTTCCATCACTGTTGGTCTTCTCAAACATACACAACAAGTTGCTGTTTCTCCTTCGTTTGTGGGTTAACTTGCCAAGCTGCTTCTTCATTGACGTTCACGCTTTTATTGTGGTAACACACGTGGATACTGCCTACCAGCGGTCTACATGTGGGTTTGCAATCGACGCGGACGACAACGCAAAAGTATAAATATGCCATAGGACCTACACACAACTATAACAAGCCCTTTACAGCTGGTATTTTAATCCATCTCTTTTGTCCACTTCTGACCTGATTTCTGTGGGGGTGGTCTGTGGGCGAGTGCCTCTGCTTACGCAAGCGGCAGAAATGCCGGGTTTTAATGGTTGCACACTAATATTAGGTCAAAGTCCACTGCTTGTCTTCTTAGTAAACATGCTGCACAATGTTTTGTACATGTATATGTAAGCGCTTTCTCAGAGCAATCGATGAATTAAGCTCACGCGACTTTCACATGCTTGTAAAATGAAACAAAGATAAAAGAGGCAGGAGCAGCTGCTTCATTTTTATCAATGGTAAATGGACTGCATTTATATAGCGCTTTTAACGGACCTATGGCCATCCAAAGCGCTTTACAAGTTGCCTCACATTCACCCATTTACTCACACATTCATACACCAACGGCGGTGTCAGCCATGCAAGGCGCCATCCAGCTCGTCAGGAGCAGCTGGGGTTAGGTGTCTTGCTCAAGGTCACCTTTACACTTGGTCTGGTGGAGCCGGGGATTGAACCACCAACCTTCCGGTTTGTAGACAATCTACATGAACCACTGAGCCACTGCCGCCCCAATCAATGAAAGCCTTAAGATTGCACAGAACACTGTTGGATCCACTAGAAGTCATGTCTGATGTGAAAACATTGTGCTCGTACATCACATTAGATCAAGAGGCAGAGAGTAGGTGGTCTTTTGTGGCTGTTTGAACTCATTCGACCACATGCACATCTGCACCACAAAAGCAATCCGGGCATATGTGTTTTCGACTACCACTGAATGTGGTCGAAAGTGGATGAGCTCAAAACGCTTTACACCCCGTTTACACCTGTATTTGGGTCCTCCGCCTGTGATCCGATAGACCAAAATGCATCCTAATTCCAGGTGTTAACAGCCTCATAGAGACCCCTGTCTAAGAAAGACAAAGCCATGTCTCACTTTCAATCTCTTTCTTGCTTTGGTTCTATCTCTAATCTCAAAAGAATGAATGCAAGGAACAGCAAAGTATATCCAGAGGGGGATGACTTAGCAAAACTGTCTAAAAATATTCAATCTTTTCTCTAGACCACGTTGTCTTTGCTAGAGGGATATGAGCTTTACTCATCAGCAAAACATATACTTTCACTACCTAGAGGTCACATTTCATGAAGAAAATAATTATATTGTCCCTAAAAATCCTTCTGGAATTCCAGTTTAAGCAACACAACTAATGTTAGGACTTTGTTAGACCATTAAGAAACCAGCTATCATGTTCCAAAACCATCTTTAGCTGGATGGGAGAAGTACAGTGCAAGACAATTTTATGGTAAAATTGCAATAAAGAGCATGATTTTCCGTATGTTTGTACCACTGCTATTTCTCATGCATTATCCCTGTAATGCAAACCACAACATCAACACGAGAAAGGAGTATTTTATAAATCATTGAAACTGTTGCCAAAGGCGATACGTCTATTAGTCTACCTGATGTTTCACATAGAGGATTTGTTTAGAGCATACCACATCACATTGTTATGCCGTTGATCTCAGCAGGGCCTCAGAAGTTTGGCCCTGGAGGAATGGCCTGATAGCCAACACGGTAGCTGTTGTTAGGCTAAGATTAGCTTAGATGAAGCAAAATGGACTGAACTCCAGCTGCACCCTCTCTCCATTCCTCTTTCTCCATCTCTCGGCTGTAGCTCGCTCCTCTCCCGCTAAATGGAATCATCGCCGTCTGATAATGGAGTGTAATTCCATTACCCCAGCTCGGCGTCCCAAAGGGGGGCATTTCCGCTCGACACCCCCATCTCTTCCCTAATGCGCTCATTTCCCCTGCCTAATAGAAATGGATGGGTCTGTGGGTCTTCTGTAGTGAAAGTGGGCGAGAGAGAGCGAGAGACAATGGATAAAGAGATACGGAGAAAGAAGCGACGAGTAGGGAGGGATGAGGAGACAAGAGCAGGTAAAATGTTTTGTGGAATAATTCGACAAAATGAGCAGGGACGGAAAGATGAGACGTGCTAAAGAAAAAGCGATTTCGTGGTAAAAGCCTGAAACGATAGACGTGCGGTTTGATGTCTTTTGTGCGAGCGCGATGGAGTATTTATGAGCAGTTATGAATATATTTGAATTTCTTGCCCTCATCTTTCCTCTAAAGAGAGACGTAGCGTTCGTATCGGCTAGTAATGGCTTCCTAAACAGACAAACAAAGAAATGAACAAACAAACGAACGGTCCACGAGTCAAAACAGAAAAAGGGCCTCTTGAACATCTGTGCAGTTGTCAGGGTTCATTTCTCAAGAGCCTCTCCAAAGCAAGCGCGGGGGGCTTCACCGTTGCACAAAGCGCCCATTACGCCCTCGTTTAGGAGAGCAAATAGACTGCCATGCTACCGCTATCACACCCATATCAGGGGAAATGAAGGCAATCATTCGTCTCAAATGAGCAAACAAGCCATCTCCATAACAGCAACATTCAATCTGTCCCGTACCATCCAATCAGGCCACTTCTTTAAGCTGAAAAACAGGAAAATTGTTTTGACATTCGGATGCACTGAACCGCATGTGCACCGACACATACAAATAGATTTGAGTTGTCGTTAATGCTTTTAACTAACTACAAACAGCATTTCACTGTTGGCATCTTTCCTATGAAGATTTTGTAATGGTAAACATAAATTGCACAGAATGCAACAATTTTAAATGATTCAAGAGACAGGGAAATCAGTATCCAACCCACATTTAACCAACAGTCTTTAAAAAGAAATGTGCTATAATGTGTACAGCATTTATATTAAACATAAATCCTTATATATAGACTTGGGTAACACATTTATGATTATGGCTTCTTTGCACATCCTTTCATTACAGATTTGATGTGGTTTTTCTTTAATGATCATGCAGACACCAACCATTTTGAATCATTCACTCATTCACTCCACCCACAATTGCATACATATTTATTGAATCTAAAATATACAACCATAAAAGAGGAACATTACTAAACACAGAAAAAATGAATAATCTTCAAAACGCGATTAATTGATCCGATGTCTTTGTGTTGCAAGAAACACGCAACATGCCACCTTCACGTTTCTTGTAAGTCATTAGAGCAGATTTGTTTGGGTGCTGAGGGCGCCTTTGCAACCTCAATTAAAAGGCACAAATTTAGGGAGCGGCTGGATAAGATATAGACAAAGATGATGAGTATTCATAGTTTGGTCTGGAAGGATGCTTGAATGTTTCTACCACTGTCTCATTTCTCAAATCATGTACAGAAAGTCTCTGGGGAGGTTTTACCCACTGACCGCCTCTTAGCCTTCTGGTCGCTGTAGGAGTTATGGATGTATGAGAGAAAACAGTAAAAGAAAACAAGAGAGGCATTGGGTGTGTCCAAACTAATCAAAAACAGATGCGCTTGGATGTGCTGAAAGTGTTTTCCCACACTCTCACTTCCTATTCCCACATTTTCCTATGGATGTCCTTCCTTTATAGGAAGTGACATGAAGACTGTGTTTAAAACTCTGTGCTCTATATTCTCTTTGTCTCTCTCTCTCTCGCTCACTCACTTTTCCCCTTGGTAGTGATGAGTGTATCAGTCATGTCTCCACTGTGACAGGAGCTTGTGGTGCAGCTTGGGGTCTTCACAAAAATGAGCAACCACGATGGATCCAGGCAATAGATCATCTCGTCCGGTTTAACCTCAGCAGAGAACACGGATCCGTGCACTCTTACATTCCCACACACACAGTTTAACACAGCAACGCACACATACACGCACAACTTAATTGGAATTGTGGGAAACGCGTGAAAGCCCAGTGGACTATGGAAGTAGATCTAATGCCTCCGCAAATTATATAATAAAGTGAGCAGCAGTGGACCACAGCTGAGGCTTTACACACACATCCACACGGCTTGCTATCCTTGGATTTTTGAAGTAATGCTAAGCATTTTCCTTCCGTGCTGAATTCATCCCGCCGACCCCTTGAGGAAAGAAAAGTAGGGAGTGATGCACACATGTGTGTGTATCTGTTTTGGACATTCCTTAGTTTTTAATTAGCTGTGCTGTTTTGCTATAGCATCTAGATGAAAGGCTTGTGCGGTGGGAAAGTGGGTGATCTTCCCCACAGAGCCCTGCTCTCTTTCTCTACTCATAGCCGCTATTAGTCCCCGCTTCGAGAGCTGACAATGGCTGCCAACAAGATTGTTAGCACAATCTCTAGACATACTTTCAAACAATAAAGAAGCCTTTCAAGATGGCAAGGGCAGGATATTATTAAATATGAGCAGTAAATCACTTTGTGTGAAGTACAGTCCATTATCTAAAAGTTCTCAAATGTTCAGAAAAGTTTCAGAAAAAGTAAAGTCTGAACAAAGGTCACTAAATGGAATGACGATGATGACTTTGTCTGAAATTTTCACAGGCATTTTTCCTTTCTTCAGAAACAGAACTGGCACGATCTATTTTTGATATGTCAAGCTATGTTTTTATAGCTCCATTAAAGGTAAAGACGAAGATTTTCCTGAATTTTTGAAAAGAACCGCACCTCCATGTAAAAAAAAATGCACATGCGCAACACTCTACCTGCTTCAGAAAGGGAGCGCCTATTAAACGTGTGCATAAGAGAGAACATGCACGAGCCTAGTTCTTCTCTTCTTTCTGTTTACAAGTTGCTGTCGGTGTGTTTACCATGTCTGCGTGGAGTGTAACTTGTGCCAGGTCTAGCATCGCTAATCATAGCTTACCTCAACAAGTAGTGATTTCAAATGGATTTCTCCTAATAGCATGCCAAACTTTACCTGTCGAGTAGAAACTTTGCATGGGAAGCCTAACCTTTTAGCGCATGCCAGCGTGTAAAATAGTCTCCCAAAAACACTCTTGTCTTGTTTCTTTCTTCAGAGGCCTTTCTCTTCTTGTAATACAATTCGTAGACACTATGAGAATGCAAGCCTCCATGAATGGCTGAAACCATAGACCACTACACATATACACCTGAAAGTGCGCATGTGCAGAAAGCGAACCTAGGGGCGAGCACGTACGACGGCCTTACATCAACATATCACCAGAATGATTGACAACTGGGATGACCAATAGTCTTGATGATCCACCCAGAAAAAGAAAATCTTCCGCTATAGACCAATTTCGTGTTTGCAAACAGAGATGACGTTTTTTGTGGGCGGAGCCAAACTGGTTGCAGAAAGTGACTGCTCCGCAGTAGGGTTGTGAAGTGTTTTAGCATTAAACCGTGATTTTTATGGATCCGGTGTTCTGTCGAAGTCTGATTCTCCTATGTTTCCCTTTAGTGCAATGTTTCTTATAGAGTTTTAATCACGTTACGTTTATTTTTTAGATAGATATAAAGTTTAAATGGCTTGGCTACTGATATGCATGTATGTAATGTATATTAGGGGTGTAACGGTACGCAAAAATCACGGTTCGGTGCGAACCCCGGTTTTGAAGCCACGGTTCGGTTCATTTTCGGTACAGTAAGGGAGAAATGCAAACATTAAACTGCAGGTTGTTTATTACTATAAACTTTTTTTTTACAATTTGTTTACACTTTTTTAAACACTTTTTATTAAAATATAACATATAAAATATATATAAAATGAAAAAATAATAAATAAAAGACTACTGCAAAGTTCTTTTTTACATTATTTTATAACAGTAGGTAACTCTTTTCTTAACCTTCTCTTAAACTTTTTCTACTAAAACCTTGAACTAACAAATTCAATTCCTGAATACATTTATGAACTATTAGCCTACATTTTTGCCACCAAAAATTTTCTGTTTTGATTTATTTTGGATTGTTTAACCTCACAGTATTGAACCATCTCTGTATAAAAATAATATTACTGCTCTATGTGTAACTGCATAGCAAGCAACATGATGATATACTTATTATACACTCATTTTGAGATTAGTGAGCTGCATACATAGCCATCTTTGATCTTTTGCACGTTTCTCCTAATCTTTGCTTGTGTCGTCAATGTAAGCTGTGACTTTACTTACGAACCCCTCCGCAGCTGAGTAACAGCTGAGTAAGCCCGGGTTACAGCTCTTCTCTGTCCCGACCAGCTGATCGCATTGTGACAATGATATGATTGACGTGAGGTGCAGATGAAAAATCTGATCACGCATGCCTTATTCTCGCTGTCACAGAAAGCGCATCTCATGAATGCGTAGCAACGAAAGACGCGCATCCTCTCACGCATTTTGAAAGAACAAAGCAGCGCGTTGACACGCGTTTAACATGCGCTTTTAGATACGACACGTAAACATTTACATCAATAATCAAACGGATATACAACTAAGTAAATAAAAATCTTTCTGCGGGCCGAACTATGTTATATGTTTGACAGAAGACTTGCGCTGAACGCGGAGACTTCCGCCACTTAATATGTTCGTGCGGAAACCCACGTATTATGTTCCGCACAGGCGCACACAAAATGCATTCGGCCATTCGGTGCACGTGTGCACCGTGCCGAAAGCCCTGAACCGAAACGGTCCGGTTCGAATACACGTACCGTTACACCCCTAATGTATATGTATTGTTCTTTTTTGCTAAATCAATTATTTTTACAGTCTGAATCGCTATAAAAGCAATACTATCATTTATTATATATAATAGCGTTTATTAAATATTTCATAATTTTCCTGTTTTCTATTATTTCTTTCTTATATTTATCTTACGTGTTGGTTCTAAAACTATTATAAAAGTATTATGTTTAAACATACATTAAAAAGGCCTGTTTATTTATTAATAACACTGTGTGTGCTATATTTATATATTTATTAAGTATGTAAACATAATAATTTTAGAACAAACAGGAAGAAGACATAAGCTAAGATATAAGGAAATAAAAAGAAATAATAGAAAACGAAAAAATTATGAAATATAAAACAAATGTGATATTATTGCTTTTTCAGTATAAAAAAACATTTATTCTGAATAAATTATAATTGTAACGTGATAAAAACGCTATGAGAGACACATGGAGGGAACAGACTTCGACAGAACACCGGACATCTTCTCTACTTATTTTCTATTCTAATTATTAAAAGATTTCCAGATGATTTCCTTGCTCCATTCTGTCCGTTTAAGGGCTTATTGTAATCATAAACATCTACGTTTATCTTCAAATGATGTCTTCGACGATGGTATTCTATAAAAATGAAAGCCATCTTTTTTGGCATTCTTATTCTGACACTTAACAGCACAACAGGACATTTTCCAGTGAGTTATCTTGCTCTTTTCACTCGTGTCTAATTCATTTCCACAGTTTTTCTGCAACCGTATTGCGCGCAGCTTGCAGTGACGTAACTGTGACGTCTACTCTAAATTGGTCTATACCTTTAAGTCTTATTATTTGGAAAAAGTAAAAAAAAGTGGTTCTTGCACTTTAAACCGGAAGGAGAAAGTATTTGAAAAGTCACTTTTAAATGGTAACGTGAAAAAAATGTGAATAGTTTCATCTTTCAACATAATTTGTTTGTTTCAACCTGTGTTGTGCCTACCCATTTGTCCAACCAATAGCAGATGGGAAGTGAACTTTTTGAGAAAAATAACAGTCATTTTCACAATTCCATTTGGAGGCACTAGTGCAGAAATTACACACTTCACCTATAATGTTAGTTGAAACGTATTGCCGAGTGCAACTTTGGAGCGTATAGAAAAGAGCATGGAAGAGTGACAGGAGGAGACAGGGAGGGAGAAAGCAAGGTAAGATTCATGGTGGGGTGTATTTCAGGAGTGCAGGCTGCCTTTTGATGATGCCCTGCTGTTCTACAGTAGCAAACAAGAAAGAGAGAAAGAGAGAGAGGACAAAAAGGTGTGGTTGCTTTCTAGCTTCGCCCACTGCAGTGCATTGTGGGATGCTGTTGTAAATTGGAGCAAACCTGGCAGACAGGAGCTCCACTACTGCATCATAACAGTGACTGGAGTGCTGAGCCCTGCAGTTTTCCTGCAACGGGAGGGAGAGGGATGGAGAGAGAGAGATGTGGCACTGAAGGAAAATGGGGCCGTGCATGTGAAAGTATAAAAGTTGCTAGAGTATGCACAGACTAAGTATGTGTGTGTGTGTGACATCTGTGTTGGGGTGTGTGCGTGGCCACCCCTGCCTCTTCATCATCTAAGGATCCCTGGGTCGTCCCTTGCCAGGCTGTCTGACAGGTGCACTAGAGTGAACGCAGTGTCACGCTGTAATTGTACATCCCCGTTATGTCAGCGTGTAATTGAGCACACAGCCTGTAAAGGGCCTGCCAAACACACACACACACACACTTCTGAGTCAGTGACTTCACTAACATCCCATGCTATGCCTTTATCAACACTGGAAACAGCAAGGCTATACACAATACATAATCTCTGATAACTAGATAGGGGGTTTGTTAATAGCAAAGGATTCTGGGAATACTGCCATTGTGGTTAATGGCTATAGACATTAAGTGCACTGAATGTAACTCATCTAATTAATGAATGTGATGTGAAGTCATGTCAGTCTTTTTTTCTTTCTTTCGTAGTATAAAGTAAGCAAATCAACAGCAATAACTGGGCAAAACAATGTGCATAATGTAAGAAAAGGACAATGTACAGTATACAATATATACTTGACAGGTTAGATAAAAATAATAATGACAATATAATAAAACAAAAGCAATACTGTAAAATCTAACTTTCTCTCCCTTATTTTGCAACTCTGTATTCACTTTCTCTCTTTCGAACCTCTTTAACCACACTCAGCTCTTTTCCACCCCACTTCCGTACTGCTATGTCATTCCGGTTTATAAGCCGATGGCTGATTCCCCTCAGAAGAGCACCACGGAGAGCATAACCACCTTAATCGTATTTGATCAGGAAAATCTTAGTATCGCATATCTGCGGCTAGCTTAAATAACCAGAAGCACAGTGGCTCCAATACATGGGACTGGACTTATAAAAGGCTCTTTGGGTTTTAAGTTCCAGCAGTCTGAATGAAGGAATTTGAGATGAATATGTGAAGGTCTCTGGATGTAACAGTATATAGAGTACGTATATGGATTATGATGGTGTGGCAAACGTAACCGTCCTCTTTCTCGCATATGAACAAATATATTAAATGTTCCTCTTCCCTGGTTTGCATTGGAAAGTAGAAGTTCTTTATCTAATTTGTTTGATTAACCAAATATGAGTTATGAATAATTTATCCGCTTCGCAGGATCATAGAGATTTTTGGAGTGAACGAGTGCGTTGAACCCTCCTCCCTTTTCGCAGGTGCTTGATGTATCGGAATCAAATTCTGAGTAGTGTTCACTTTTCGCAGAATTGGATAGGGGTTTAGCAAGCTCTCCATGTATGCAGCTGTAATCTGATGGAGTCTGTGTTTGTACCACTTTACCTCTCAGGAGCCATTTTCCAACTTTATATTTGTCTTACCATGCGTCTAAGGACCGTGCACCTGCCGCTTTTGCCATATTTACACCTAGCTCAGGGATTTAACATCTACTGTCCTTTTCCCCTTGGTCCGGTCCACAGAGTCAGATGGCGTTGAGGTTGCCAGGTCTGTGAACAGCACAGGGACTTAGCCACCACGACCATTGTGGGGCTTAGAGAGTTAGCCACAACTGTATGTGCCCTGTTGCCAGGTTTGCTGTTACTCAAGAGAATGGCTGCTAGTAATGCAATGGATATTTTTGTTGTTGTCCATCAGCCTCAGAGAATAAAGCCCGTCTGCTGGATCTCTAAGGACCAGCATGATGTGCACAAGCACACTTATACACACTCGAATACATAGACACACACAGAACTGCTTCCCTGCGGTAGTATATGGCTTGTTGTTTATCCCCTGTCCTGCTGGGGCTCTCAGCCAGTGTTGTCATGGAAACGGGGCCCGGTTGGGTGGTGCCGAGCTGCAGGGGGGTGCCTGAATCTCGTTTGCCCACTTACCTAACCAAGTGTCTCACACACACACCAATAATGATAGGTGTACTTGTAGCCCCATGCTGTCCATACTTAATGCATGGTGTCTCAGTAGGCACTAAGCCGTTTCCAGATATGAAGAGCACTTGCGTTTGAACCCAGCTTTACCCAGTCACTATAGATTTTGGATCAATACTCACTCTTGGTGTAAAGCCTAACTCTCTCACACACACGCATGCACACACCCACACACACACACACACACACACACACACACACACACACACACTCTCTCGTATGACTTTGTGTGAAAAGTGAAGTTCAACCCCACTACCGTCTGTATGTTTTCTTTCTGTTTCTAGTATTAAATTGGGCTTGATTGAGCAGGTAATTGAATATTGCTTTAAGTCTCCAGCAGAAAGATTTAACATGTACAGAGAGTGTTTTCCTTAATCATATTACCCTTTCACTTCATTTCCAAGCTGACTCAAGGTGTTTCCCATCCTCTCGAAGTCTTGAAAAGCTTTGCCCTTTCATTTACATTGCAGTTAATGCGAAACTGAGTTAATCAAAGGAATTAGTAGTTCAATTATGCAGCTTGAGCTCTTTTAGACTCATGCTGTCCATATTGTAGGATCGGAATTGAACCAGGCAGTTGATTAAATGTGGGATGGTGTTTGTAAGTCTCTAAACAGGAGATTAATTCTGAATGCTAATTGTTATCGGAGAAGCAAGAGTAGTGATGAAAACATTGGCAAAATGAATGGACCCTGCAGGGAAAAGCCTGTGTTTTTAAACATTGAGTACGTTTACATGCACAGAATAAGCGGATAACTATAAAAAATCTGCTTATTACAGAAAACTGTTTTCATGCGTTTACATGCAAATCAACAAGCCGGCTATGCAGACAAACTGCGTTTACATGGGACTTGAAGAATTATCAGTTTTCTCGCAGGCAGTGACGTCACCACCTATAGTACACAATAGTCGTTCAAAAAGTCAACGGCATATCTGTCTTAAGCTGTACTGTTGTATCTCTTCTCGTGTGTGCAGAACCTGTAAATGTAACATGAGCTTCTATTTTCACAGTTTCTCTGCCAACTGCTTTAGTCCAGCGGAGACTTTTATGCGTTACTTTGCGCTTACTTCCGCGTGTGACGTTTATCTTTCATACGCGGAGACATGCGCACATGGACAAAACCGTGAGAAAGCAGGTTAAGGTGTTTACATGCCACGCGAAATCGGCGTAATGGTCAAAAAACTACCTGTGCCGATCGGTTTTTGCTTACGGTGTTTATGGGATTTCCCCGATAAAGGAAAACAGTTTTACGCGTTTACATGACCCCACGTGTTATCAGTTTATTAAGCAAAACCAGCGTAAGACTATGCATGTAATTGCATTCATTGTTGCTAGTTTTTAGCTAGTCCAAGCTGGTAGACCAGCTAGAAACCATTGACCATGTTATGGCGCTTTTCCATTGCATAGTACATCACGGTTTGGTTTGGGTCAGGTCAGCTTACTTTTGGGGTCTTTTCCACTGGGTGCGGTACGTAGTACCCGATACTTTTTTAGTACTACCTCGGTTGGGGTTCCAAACGACCCAAGCTCATACCAAAACGTGACACGAAAACACTGTAGATCACTGGTCTGAGAGAATCGCCATTACCAGCGTCATCGCTATAATGTAAAAGATTAGCTTTACCTTCACCCATTTAGCAATGAAAAACATCCACAGGTTGAGAATCAGGAACACCATACCAGATTTTTCCAGACTTGCAGTATGTGGCGGCACATTCGTCACTTTTGTACAGAAAAGTCATGTGAGACAGAAGTAGTGATAAACGCGATCTGTAAACATCTATTTGTGACCCGTCACGGAAACTAGGGACTCAAGTCGGCAGCACAAGTTTCGAGAAAATGAGAAACAAAGTTTTTTTTTCGAAATTTGTGATTTTCGTTTTATTGCAGAATCTGTTAGTTGAGATCACGAAGAAGCCTCTCCATGTTTGAGATAGCAGTTTTTGTATATTTAAAAGCGTACATTTTGCGGTTAAAATAGGCTTGTTTTTCCGGAGATTCTAGCGTGCAGCGGGGGGCGTCATTGTCTGTGTGTATATTTACATACTGTATAAGCTTGTGTTTTCGCCTCCGCCCCCAAAGGGAACAGCGTGACTACTAAATAAGGATAGTTCGCCCAAAAATGAAAATAATGTAAGTAATGACTCACCCTTATGTCGTTCTAAACTCGGAAGACCTCCGTTCATCTTCGGAACACAGTTTAAGATGTTTTATCGTTAGATTTAGTCCGAGAGCTTTCTATCCCCTTCATTGAAAATCTATGTATGGTTTCCATGTCCAGAAAGTTAATAAAAACATCATCAAAGTAGTCCATGTGACATCAGTGGGTCAGTAAGATTGTGTTGATGCATCGAAAATACAGTTTGGTCCAAAAATAGCAGAATTACGACTTTATTCAGCATTGTCTTCTCTTCCGGCTCGAGCGTGAAGTCACGTGACTGTAGTGACGCGCTGCCCTGTTCCTCAGACATGTTTGCTAAGTTTTTTTTTTTTTTTTTTCAAACTAATAGCCTGCGTCTCCCCAGACTGTAAAGCTCGGGCGCACAAAACAAAAGAAAAATAAAAGAAGCTGGGGCGGAACAAATAACAGTCAGCCGCATCGTACGTCAGCCGCATCGTACGTCAGCCGCGTCACTGACTTTATGCGGCGCCGCATTCGGATGACGTCAAAGTACCGCGAGAGCTCTTAAGAAATCTTACGGAGTAGTTTAATTTCGACTCGCTCTCGCGGTACTTTGACGTCATCTGTATGTCAGTTCTTGCAGCGCAGCATGAGTCCAAACACACAGAAGTTACACAGATATAGTTGTATTCTTCATATAATTGGCTACATGTTTTGTCTATCAATATTTTCCATGAAGTCATTGGCTGATGGAGGAACGAGCGAGCCATTGGTAACCTCTCTAAAGGATGTCACGTTTTCGACGGCGCTGTTTGGATGATCTATTATACTACTTCCCTATTTTAAATACAAACTTTGAAGGCGGGTTCATGTGTTTAACGGAGTGAAAGCTCATATACCCTTACATGTTACGATTTAAATAGTCTTCAGATTATATATTATATTGTATTACCAGACATTCATGCGAAATCTGATGTAAACAATCTATATTTCACGGATTATACGCATTTGTGGACAAATATGGACATTGGATAATCTGAAACAGACTGGATTCGACTTGTGATCCCCACAAAGGTAAAAGAGTCATGTTTATTTTTGCGGGTTGTCATTTGGTCATAAAATACTACATATGATGCTAGAACATCTCAAAAAGGGTTTTACAGGGGGCATGGCTTAGCTAAATGAGATGTAAATGAGCCCTATTGTCTCCCCCAGCTGAAAAGAAGAGTCCCTTTCGTCTCGATTTTCTCGGTTTGAGTATTTCTGAGTTCCTATATTCAAATGGCCACAACTTCTCCAAATCTTATCAGATTTCCATGTGTTACACATCGTTGGAAAGCTTAGAAACTGCACTTTCAGAATCTGTGAATAACTCAAAATGCCCAGATCCGACTTGTGTCCCTACTTTCCGTGACTGGTCACATTTGTGGTGGTCAATTTTAATTTTGTGGCGGACTGAGAAATTACATTAAATAAATGTATTGGGATGTATTCCAACAACGCTCTTATTTGTATGATGTCACAGCAGTAGGCAGCGCAAATTTAACGACACGCCTTTAATCCCTCCCACTCCGAAGTGTTACTAAACTCGATGGAAAAGCTAACCAAGCCAAAGTGAGGTGAGCTGACCTGACCCAAACCAAACTGTGGGGTACTATGCAATGGAAAAGTGCCATTACAAGATGCTTAAAGTGATAGCTCCCCCAAAATAATTTTTATTTTTGTGGAACTATCTTTTTACCTTACCCTCATATTGTTTGAATCCTTTATGAGTTTTTTCTTCTGTTGAATACAAAATAAAAAAAATGTATATATGATGGTACAGATGACTGTATACCGGTTAACTTCCACAGTAGGAATAACAAATACTATGGGTACCATCAACTGTGTGGTTGCCATCAATTATTCGAATATCTTTCTTTGTGTTGAACAGAATAAAAAAAACGAATACAGGTTTCAAACAACATAAGGATGAGTAAAGGATGACATAATTTTTCTTTTTGGGTGAACTATCCCTTCAAGCTGGATTTTCCTACTGGTTTGATGGTATGGAAAGTTTGGGATGCATTTTTCCGCCTATGCAATCTTTACATACACGTTGCAAGATATTTTTTGTTTACACAGTAGTGTTTTTAGCAATGGCAGTCTTGCATGCCATATATTTTAGAGGCCCATCAGACAGACAGGGGTAGAAACTGGGCCTGTTTGTCATCCTTCACTTAAATTCAGGCATTTGTCAAGTTAAATTACCTGTGAACTGACGAGTGATGACAAATCTAATTGTAGAACGTGTTTGCCTAATGCCTGGTAACTCATACTATGTTTTCATGTGTTTTCTTCATGTACATCTACATGTGTCTGTCTGTACAGTATGTGCTTTGCCTTCAAGCGTTGTATTTAAAAGTGCATACTTGCCCTAAGCAACCCTTAATCTTCATCATGTTGTAAATGTCGCCTGCTATTGTCACATGATATAGAGATTTGGTTTTGTCATGTCCAAAGCCTGACTGTTTGACCACTGTACCTATTACTGCCAAAATACACAGAGAGGCAAGACCACACTCCTTACGCAAAGTCCCAGTGACCGCACAGGCCAGAATTAATTTCCTGTGTAGATCTCAGAATGTGTTCTTGTGCTTCACCCTTTGTTTTCTTTTCCTTTTCTCAACTTTCAGTCAACATGAAGACCTATGGATTGTTTTTTGCATGGATATTATTCAATTGTTGACTCATCGCAGATAATAATGAATCATTGCCAGCTTTCTCTCTCTCTTGACTATCACGCCTATTTATTTTGCCTAAAAAGTGTGTGGGACAAATGCAACCTTTCTACTGACTGTTTACCTGCATAATTTGTTTGGTGAATAAGATGTTAAAACACAAAGACAGTACATCCAAATAAACAAGAGGATCTGATTTATTCTTAATGTGTTGACACTTCAGCAGTAAGACTTGAATGTGTGTTATTCATCGAGCTACCCATAATCCATCTGTTTAACGGGTTAAGAGTAACAACCCCTTCCACCTGTGACCCTCTCCTCTAGTTGATCTTTAGCATCAGAGGGAGGACTTTACTGGAGTAGTTGTTCATCTAAAGCTAGTGTTTAGTGGTGTATTGAGAGGCTGGTAATCAGCAGGGGAGGAACACATTGATTTAGCATTGATTTAACGTTGATTTACAGTCTGCATTGGAGTGGTGGCATTATTAGCCTGCTCAGCTTGCCTTCGTGCTGTTTTCCTCTTTTTTTCTCTTTTGGGCATTGATTATAAGATTACAGAGTTGGTGTGTAAGCATGTGTATTAACAGGTACCTGTACATGGAGAGCGAGCAAGGTTGCATTTGACGGTAAACTGTTTTTGCACTTTCGGATACGATGACTGTTGAGAAGACAGTTTTGTCTGCTAGTGTAGGCGTCTGGCAGACGAAACAGGTTAGAGCATGGCATCAAAAAAAAGCTAGTAAAAGCAAATAAGACAAATAAAGATTTGAGTTGCAGTGCTTTTGATGAAACAGATTTAAAAGGATAGATGGATGGATAGATGAGTGGAAGCCATTTTAATAGCTGCAAAATTATAATGGATATACTGTAATGCTTTTTTCTTGTTAGAATGGTTGAACGTATTATAAAGTTGAAACGTTACCACATACAGTAATTGGCTCAGTTGTATAGTTATTGATGCATGGACAGACCTTTTCACAGCTGAGCGGCTTTCTCATACTGTATCTAGCACACTGCACTGCGTGTGTACTTTAATAATTATGCCTCAGATTGTATTCATTATTTACTCTGAATGTAGCAGTCTCTAAAAGAGAGACCAGAAATATCACAGCAGGCTTTGATGTAATGGTCAGGCATTTAAAAATATATAGACCAAAATTGAGTTGCGTCAGCATGGAAAATGGCATGTACTGTGTATGGCATGCTGCTTTATAAGTGCGCTTACCTTATTTTTTTAAAGAAACTTCACAGATCTGGAGTGGCAAGTAGTATAAGACCTTACGTGAATGCACAGATGGATGAATATACAGTACCATTGTAAAAGGCTCAAATCATTATGGGAACAATGTTCCTAACAATGTGTGAAACTGAAGGACAAAGAGAGAGATGAAGTGATGGGTGGGTGTATGACAGGACACATTGGACCAACTGTCTGTCAAAAAGTGTGGAGTTGGTTGTGCATAATGGTTGTGTATATGTGTGGAGCTATGATTTCAGGTTGCTATTTTTCACACTTGATCTGTAGCATGCTTGGTATTAAAATGGCATATCCATGCAGTAAGTAATGTATGCACAGTATATACATCTTGTCTATGAAAAAAAAGATTTTTCTCCTTTATTTCCCCTTCACAGTCCATCATATCTCTTAAAACTCCCTTTCCTTGTATCGTACCATCCCGGTTTACATCTATAATGCATGTACGGGCACTGCTTTTACCTGCTGTAAAGCACTTGAGAATCAGAAGCTTCTTGTGTAAGTCTAGATCTCAGTCAAAACAGTCAGAACCCAGTCTCTCATGTTATGAAAACCCATCTGGGATCAGTCTTTCTCGCTGCAAACGCCTAAAAAGTCCAAGCAAAGGATGGGTAAGCAAATGTATACGTGAGGAAATTTTAACAACACCAAAGTCAAGTTTTGTTAAGGGCTTGTAGTATCAGGTCTACCTGCGGAGGTCAGCAGTGGGTTGTTGAGCCATGTTGCGCTGATGGGATTAGGACAGACGTGACCCGAAAAGGTAATCCCAGCATGCAACAGTCAGGGAGAGAAGGATAGAGCTCATTAAAATACGCTCGACAGTACAAGCAGCTTATATGCACACAGGAGCTTTTATTGAGCAACTGTGCCGGCTGAGCAGAAAAAGTTCCTGGAATATCTCCCAGCTCTTATTCCCCGAGACAGACACACACCCACGCTACACACTGTCTTTTCTGCTGAGTTTTTATCATTTTTTTTTTTCTGGGAAAGTTGATTTGCAGGTTGTGGGATTTTGTGTGTCACTGACTTACAGTAGCAGAAGTTCAAGATTTATATGGGCTTAGCTAGAGGTAACAGATTTTAAATTGCTAAATTAGATGTCATGTCCCAGTAATATGTGTGTATGTGGGAGCTGCTGTTAGGTGCCTGCTGTTTTCAGTGCATTAATTAGATGTTAGAGGAATGAGACAGATAAAATAATATCTTCTAGGAGCTCTCGATGAAACACGAATCAGCTGATGTCCGTTTGTGAAACTTTATGCTAATTTAATACGGTTTACTTTAAAGGGGACATTTCAAAATACTTTTTTAAGATGTAAAAATACTCTGTCCCTAGAGTATGTGATGTTCTAGCTCAAAAAAACATATTTATGAATATCAGTCATGTGACCTTTTACATCATTCTAGTTGCCTGCCGCCATCTTGAGTACCTACCGAGTACCAGTAGGCTACTGACAAGCATTAGCTAGCTTGCTATGATTTACGGATTTCTTATCTTTTACTGTCTATGATTTTTACGGATATTGGAAATGGCTATGAAAGACAACATTTCGCACATCGACTGTCATGAAAAGAAACGCTACTTTAAAAAATATCTTGGTTAGGGTGTGATGCCTACTCGATCCCTGATATGTTCTTCCAGCTGCTGTCCGCTGCTACCGAACTACCACTATTTTTACAACACTAAGAAGGCACGACACAACATGAAACTTTACTTGAAGTATCTGGATCTCTACACATGAATGCGAGCATTGAGAACATTGTTTGTGTACACAGAGTTTATTAAAAGAAAGGTTTTGAACAACTGACTTTGGCTGTTATAGTGTCCGCTCGCCGTCTTTGCCAGACATAAAGAATAGATTTCCGAATGTGAATAAATGAATCTCAAATGAGGCTCCTTTTTCAACTAGAAGGTCAATATTGTTTTTCACTTGCGACAAAACAATGAATTATTTGTGCATTTATATAGGACTATGCTTTAGGAGCCATCCATCTTTACTCTTCTCCCTCCTTACGTCGCATTCTGAGATCGACACATCTTGACTGGCAAGATGGCGGCGAGCGGACACAAAAACAACCAAAGTCATTGTTTAAAACCTTGTTTTTAGTAAACTCTGTGTACACAAACAATTCTGACATCACAAGGGGAGCAAAATTTCAATTACCTATTTTTCACATGCTTGCAGAGAATGATTTATTAAAACTAAGTTACTAAGTTGTTTCTTTTCACATTTTTTAGGTTGATAGAAGCACTGGGGACCCAGTTATAAACATGGAAAAAGTCAGATTTTCATGATATGTCCCCTTTAAGTGAAAAGTTAAATTCGACTATAAACATGAGTTTCAGTAATTGGCATTTGCTTTAATGACAGCATGCAATTAAGCTGGCATGAACTCCAAAAGATGATGATCCATGTTATCCCAGCATGACTTGAATACATTCCAAAAAGCATCTTGGGTAAATCCATGACACCAAGGAACTCACAAAAGCTGTCATGTATTTTCCGACTGGATAAGTGACATAAAATAGTGCCTAATCCTACATATTTATATTTTTTTATGTTTCTGTTTTGCCTTGACCGTTAACCTTTGACCTTTTTCAGGTAAATATCTGCTTTTCACCAAACTAGTGGAACTAGTTCAGCAATTGTCTGACATTCCAAGAACATTGTGTAAAAGTTGCCTAAAAGCATGAAAGTGTGCGTTTGTATGTGATGTTTTTGTTTCCTGGCCTTACCCTCTTCTCCTCTGTCTGGGCTCTGTAGCTCAGGGCATTTTAAGGTTGAGAGGGAACGGCTGAGACAGAATCTTAAGAAGTGAGATATTTGATTCTAATGTAAGACCATCTGTGGCTATTGATTTCTGTTTCTTTCCTCGGGATGAGTGGCATTTTTTAAGTCATTTTTCACCTCGGGCGATTAAGCTCACTGTGTCCTTTTTTCTGAATGCGGTATGTTTTTATGAAAGTGTCAATGTGTGTGCGCACGAGAGAAAGACAAAGAGTGCGTGGGGTTTTTGCTGTGCCTAGGAAATATAAAATATTTATAAATAGTTAAATATTTTAGAGTGCTAACACGTACGCAAGCACAAGCAAAAAATTCACGGCCCTAACCAATACCGTGCTTGAGTTATTGTGTTTAAAAGTGCTGATATCTCCTCCCAAGCCATTATAACAGATGCCGCCCAATTCCTATCTCGATTTAACATTATTAACGCTTTTGTACTCAGTATGTGGTAACAGTGAGTTTCTATTTTAAATGAAAGCATCTCAACAGGAAAATTGAGGTGGCTCTAAAAAGCTTGCAAGTTGCCAAACTCGTTCACAAAAAATACACTTGTGTATATATAAAAAAGCTTGTATACACAAGCAGAATCACAAGCAAAACTTACCGCATACTGAGTAAAATGTCCTTTAGTCCTACATGCGGTTAGGCTTACATGCTGCAATTCGTGCATTATATTCAAACTTCTTTAGATGTGGGCCAGGATGTTTCAGCCTTTGTCAGGCAGGGATTATGTTTTGGCACACCTTTATGGATTTAGGTTAGAAATAAACAGGTTAAAGAATAAACAAACAGATTAAAGCTCTTTTTGATGCTCCTAGCTACTGGCAAAGACAAAAAGCTCTTACATGTGTCTGTACGACTCTATTTGGGAGTCTGTCTGTCTGGCGGGATGAAGTCACATATAAAACACAATGTTTAGAGGGTCATTTCGACCTGTGGCAAGTCACCATCATTCTGGTTTATAGATGGAAGGCGTGGGGAGAAAAAGGCACAAACGCCCATCAAATCCACTTAGAGAATGAGCGGATAAGGGGACTAACTGGGCTCAGCTTTTGTTTGCCCGCTCCTGTGTGTCTGGATCCCGCTGCGATCGCTACGTAATCCCATCAAAGGCAGAGCATAGCCATCCCTGTATCTACCAGAAGGACCACTGATTATTGAATGGAAGATTAGGATTATGCAGGCAACAGATTGGAACAGATTGAAAGACTCCTATCCCCTCAGAACAAATAAATAAGTAATCGAAGAGATGAATAGGAATAGGAAAATAAATAAGGTGCATCGACATATGAAAGGAAAACTGAAAGCCATACGTTTAGAGACCAATGCTCCTTTTTAAATTTTGCAGGATGTTTTATGATTACTTACTGATTTTTGTAGATGATTGATTTCCACCAGCTAACTTGCTAGAAGGTCTTAGTCTAGCTGCTAAGATTCATTGAACTCATGCAGGGGGCTTAGGGTCCAACCAGCTCCAAATCCTGAGGATGGACAAAATATAATGAAAGATAGATCAAAAGATAGAAGCCTAGTCGCACAGTGTTGTTTATTTTTTTAGCGCCATGATATATAGAGATTGTTTTTCATGTGTTTCCTGTCTGGTACACTAGGTTGCAAGTTGCACATAAAAAATGTGAAAAATCTAAGCAAACTTAACATTGTAAAGGAAGCGGACACATTTTTATCGGTGGCATTGAAGGCTTTTCAGCCAAATTCATTTGCATACAGAAAACGGTTTTAAAATTAGTAATGTTAAATACATACGCGTGTTTATTTATTAGTGGCATGAATTTAATGGCCGGATTGTTTCCATGTTTGGTTTCAATCAACCTACTGTATATTGTATATATTTCATGCAAGTATTTCCCAGGATTTTTGTGAGTTTGTAATATAAAAGCTTAGTCTGAGCTGAAATCTGTCTTTTTTATTAAACAGGCCCTCATGCATTTGTATGTTACACGACCAGTACATAATGCCCTACAGATATTCTCTCTTGAGTGCAGCATGTTGTACATTCACTCATGCTGTCAATCAAAGCTGTCACCAAAGGCCATTTGTGAGGTCACACTGGAAGGCTTCATGCATCACCATTACTGCATTGCCTGTGGTTGCATGAAACAGACTCAGGTCAGAATAGGCGAAGCTTGCAGTGTCTACCGTCCTTTCCAATGAGACAAACAAAATCTACAATTCTACAGCTGCATAAAATATAAAAACTATGCTGCAAAACCCAACGCTTGTCTAATTCTCTCCTTTCTTATTCTTCTCCTCTCAATTCATTGCAATTATTGCACCCGTTTACACTGAAAATGACCGGTGCAACACGGAATGACAAAAATAGATTGCTTTCATTATAATCAATGATGCCATTGCAAGCAGATGGTGACACTGCGTTAGCCTTTTTGCTCCTTTTTCATTCTCACAGGATTTTCTGGCGGTCTGTTTTCTGTTCTCTTCTTTCTGCTGTTCTGTCACTTCTGTCTGGTGCCAGAAATGTAGTGGTCTTACATGTTTGTTCCTAATTGGTGCTAATCAAGACTAAAAGAGACTGAAAAAGAGCAACTTTCTATTACAAAGAAAAATAATATTTGATCACTATCAAACTTCCATGCATTCACCTTTTCCTGATTATTTTTTGGGGGACGTCATGCGTCTGTGATCACACTTTATATATAAATGGATGTGGTTGTCAGCATGACAGGTTTGGATTGATATGTGATTATGCCCTGAGACCAAGTGTTCAGTATAGAATGTAGCTTTGAAGTTCATAATCCACAGGGAGGCAAAATGAACTCCCCTTAAACGTCTTTTCAACAAGACCCAGGACCGAACCCCCCTTGCCCATAAACCATTATGTTGGCTACTTCTCATTGGTCAGCAGTGGTCATGCTGGGTGGCGTCTGGCTACCTGCAGTATCTCTCACTGGCATGCCAGACCTGTCTCACATAATTCTCTCTACAGTACATTTCCCTCTCTCTTTCTCTTTCTTGGACACAGGCTGAATTTTGCACAGTTTAATGCAACACGGTATATCTAATAAAAAGCCAGAGGCCATGAGAAAGATCAATTCTATCCTTGCATCTTTATTTGTTTCCCTGATAATGATTATATTGTGCTGATCCAATACGAATCTGCATACATTAGGCTTTCTCTACAAAGTTTCTAGGAAGCGGTTGGCAAAGAGGGGTCTATACAAAGGATGAGTGAGTAACATTTATTAGCAAGCTTACAGCAGAATTGAAAACAGGGGGGTGACTTGCTCATGTGTCTCTCTCTTTTTCTCTTGCTTTATTGCACGCACACACACATACTCCCCCTCATAGGAACCGTGGGGTCTGATCTTGCCATGGGCACAGGGAATCGTGCTCATACTGTGGAAAGAGCCTGTGATTGTGGAGAGGTCCCATAATGCTCAGAGGCTGAACAGTGTATGCGCGCATGTGCGTATAGCCATACTAACACCCCTTAGGGGTAGAAAATACACATCACGGGTCAGTTACTGGCGCTGGAGCCCGACCACTCATCTGGAGGAATTGAGAGCTAGTGCTAGTCCAGGGAGATACTCGGCAAAAGTAAAAACCATAGTTTATGTCTGCATGACTCGACTTTGCGGCACTGATTTGTAAAAAATAAGAAATAGACCAATATATCCTTCGCTCTAACAATCCCACTACACATCATTTAACCAATTGACTAGGCCTAACCACAGGAAATGAAAAAGAAATAAATAAGTAGATCAAAGCTTTCAAGATCTAACCGAGGTTTAACCAGGTGTGTACTCTGTGTCTAGCAGCGGTCTTCACTGTAAACATTTGTTTTAACAAGAGGCAACAGAACGCACAGCTGTTACCGGAGCATGTCAGTTTAATGACCGATGCTAGCTCATGTGAAAGACGTCGATTTTATCTCCGTCAACAAGCAATTAGTTGCATTTCTCCCTCTCTCTCTCTCTCTCTCTCTCTCTCTCTCTCTCTCTCCTTCTTCTTTCATGATCAAAGAGTGTTTTTAAAGTCTGAGATCTGACGAGTAGAAATCAGTCACAGGAAGAAAACAGTCAGGCTGCATCCACCTGCAGATTTCTGCTATCAACAAAACAAAAAAAAAGGGGGGTTTTGGCTGATATGCATTGATGCTTTAAGGCGATAAAGGTTTGTAATAATGGTAATCAATATGAGTTTCTGAATGGGAAATCATGTTTTCACTACAGGGAGATATCCACCACTACCTCTCATGAATTATTAACGTCTATGTACAGTAGTATTTTTACAAAAGTTTTTATTTGGTTGTTTTCCAATAGATAGCCTACACACATATGGGTGATTCTCACAAAATCCAGATTTAGAAGGTGTCCAGCATCCGAATTTGTAAAAAGTCCTTGAAGCCAATTTTTTTTGCATATATAGGTCTGAACTTACTATAACCATTATTTTTAGAGGATTTAAAAAATATTTCCTATAGAATTATTACATTTTTTTAGATTATCATTATCAAAATGATCATTACCGCAACATATTACATTAAATATATGTATTTACAAACTCATGTTTCGGTAATGAGAACTAAAAAGTTGTCTAGATACTATGACAAACAAAATTTCAACTTTTATCTGGAGAGAAAAAAAAAGAACTGCTTACCTGGTACCCATCTTGAATGTCACAGTCAATTATGTCTCTTCCAACTATTTTTTTTAAATGTTAGTTCCTTGAGGGCTTAAACAATGATTGAAATTTGTTGCGAAGGATAAGAAAATTGGTCTTTTTGGACACATTTATATTCCTTATTGTCTCTACATTTACCAATGATCACAAAATACCACATGTTTCTTTACTATAAATGTTTATAGTATAACATGCACTGAAGCTTTTCATTTTTTAGATTTTTTTAATTATAAATATTTTCATCCAGTCATGGACACGTTGCGGTAATGAAAATGTTCCCCTTAAATGTGGAAAAACAATAAAATTGGTTTGTATGATGTAATTTTAAATCAATGTGCAAAATAGTACATGAAGAGATGTTTGTAACTTTATGCTTCTTATTTTGATACTCTTTGCATCTTTTTTTATCAAAATGTTTCATGACACTTCATAAATCTAATTTCGTGAGAATCACCCACATACATTTATGCATTTGCCAGATTATTTTATCCAAAGAGACTTAGGGGTATCGTTTAATAGAGGTATAATCAGTATGTGTTCCCTTGGTTTGAACCCATGACCTTTTGCGGGGCTAATGTAATGCACTGCCACTGCTTTGTATCGTAATCCAACTGCTTTCTTAAATTATGAAATGAATAGTCCATACTTAATTTTATCTGGATTTTAAAAAACGAATTGTATATTTGATATGAACGTTAAGTTCTTAACTTATTTTAAGTTCTAAAAATTAAGTTATTCAGTGAATTTTAGCATAAAGTATGCTCGCTATGGTACCCTGAATTTGGCACGACATCAGATTTAAACAGCTCTCGTCCATCAACGCTTAATCCATAGAGATGGAAATAAAAGCATGCCGAGAAAATGAGAGGGAGTTACGGAGAAAAACACGGGCGATGAAGAGCACTAGCTAAGAGGATTAATAGTCATACGTTGGCATGGAGACTAAGTTGGCCACACTATTAGACAACCTAGCCTTTATTGTGTCTGATGAGTAAAGTGTCGTCTGAAATATCCAAAGAAGGAAGTGCAGAAAGAATAAGATAGAAAAATCCGTGAACCACTCCAGCGGTCTGTGAAGTCTAAGAAGTCAGACACGTCTTTTTTAGATCCGACGCTTCGACAGTTACAGATTTTTTCTCCTCCCTTTGTCTGCCGTCTGGAACTTTAAACAGTCACTCACTGTGCTTTTGTCTGTTTGCCGGATGGATCCTCTGACATCATGACTGTTACAGCCGAGCGGTCTTCGATGGAGTACTGGTGCGCAATCTCAAACAGGCCCAAGCAGCACCCTGTATCTTATATTGAACACTTTACGAATCTGCAATAGGGTTTGTAAGGATTTTACAGTCATTAAAAAGAGTGTTTCTGCAACCGTGGGAGGGTTTTTGCCCAGAGGACTTTTCGAAAATATAATGTTAGCATGATTTCTTTTACCACATCATCCAATTATGTTGTGTTTGATAGCATTCTGTTGTGGAAGGAAAAAAAGCGTTTTTTTTTTATAAATTGGCAGACGTGTCTTGTTAAGGCTAATTTCATTCCTAGCATTTTATGCATCATAAACTTGCACAATTAAATAACATTTTTACATTTTTTTACAGTCTTTTTTTTACAAACAACCTGATTGAAAATGCTTTAAAAAACCTTTTGACTTACAAAGTTTATTGGCATCTGTATAAACATCTATTTTATAAAACACCCATTAGTGTCACAATATAAAAAATCTTTGACCAAAGAAAAAGGCTAAACCTGACTGACAGACAGGTCGTCACAACAGCTGCTGTGCCCTGTGTGGTGCCAAGGGTGACTCCCCTCTCTCGGGCACCCTCCATGGTTTCTGGCAGACAAACCCAGCCTTACACATATTAATACTGACACACACACGTACGCTGTTACGCTCTATCCCACTTATACCTGGTACCCTTACTGTGCCTAAATGACCCATGCTGGGTGTGTGGGACATGCACACACTCCATGTCCAACCATGCTGAGTTATCTTACTGTGTGGAGATAATAACAAGCCCTGCCTGTGCAGATGACCCTCAAACTTCACTGGACTATACTTTACATACTTTACATATTTTATAAAGAATCTACTACAGGCAACAAAGAGTTTGCTGTATGTCTGGACAACCGAAGGACTTTTGCTACTGTAATGGTGTCAAACCAGAGTTAGCAAAGCATCATAGTTCATTTTTCAGACAGTAGATTGTCTATAGGCTCAGACTATATAAATCAGTTCGCCGTCTTATAAATTTGCCGTTGCCATGACACTTCTGTCACCATAAATCACGGTTAGTCATCCAGCCGTTGACACCAAGCGGAGGATATGGAGATGTTGCGAGAGCGGCACTTTGTTGTCGCATACTCAGACCGAGACAGTTTTATTTACAGCTGTCTGATGATGAGCGCCTCAGTTATGATTGCTGGACGACGTGAATAACGGCCATAAGAAAATAGACAAATGGTGAAATAGATAAATAAAGACATAACAATAAGGCGTCAGCCTAAATATGATCACATTTGTCGGGCAGACGGCAATGAAGCATTTATCCTCTTTCTGAATTGAGAATGAAAGTCGACCCCGCATGCCAAATTGTCATTATTGCAATTTTTGACTGACAGCTTAGTTGTGTTACTAGGGTTCCGACGGACTTTTTGGTTTGCCAACAAAAGCGGATGCAAAAATGTTAATAAATAAACATAGAGGAGGAATTTATCTCCTTTATTTTCTTTGCTTTAAATTCTAGTATGCTCAACAGATAATAAGCAAATCATACTGCCATCTCGCTCTCTCTCTCGCTTGCTCTCTCACTCCCTCGTTCTCCCCCTCTCAATTTATACCCTATCCCTCTCTTTTCACGCTGTTTGGTGTGGGATTAGAGCTCTTGAGCTATGTTTAAATGGTGTTTATGCAAATAATCACTAGCCTCAGCACAATTATTTAAAGTGCTAACAAAAGAGAAATGCATCTCGCTCAGCCTGACAGAAGTCACACTCCCACTCACTGTGGCCATCTGGCTGCGATGCAACACACTTTTACTTTGCTGGTTTAATGTTTGATATTTTTGAACGATGATCTGTTGATTATCTCCGTGTGTCACCATTGTTAATCAAAAGGTTTGGGGCCTGCAGTTCGTGAATTTATTTTGGTCTTATTTTTTTAGAACATAGCATTTATTAAGATGTCTAATTTAATAGCCCTAGCAGACCTTGTATAGAGATTTCTGGAACTGGGGCTAAACTAATGTGTAATGTTGCCAATGTCTAATATTAACACCTGCTAAGTGCCAAATGGAAGAAAAATTTGGTTTTGGCAATTCGGCGGTTGGTAACTTTATTAGGAGATCTATCTTTTTTAGCTGTCATTTCCTATAATCCTACTTTCTGTTAAGAAAGCTAAAAGAATATACAAAATACATCCCCATACAGGACAACTATAGTTTTAAAACCTAATATATACAAAAATTTTTGAATGATTAGTAATAATGTTATATATGTAGAAACTTAAATCTTTACAAGTTACCTCGTCAATTAAGACTAAAGATTTGCATAAAAGATCATTTTTATGTTAATCTGTAATACCGCTATTATCCACTAGATGGATAATCTGGCACTAACCCAATTATGAGTTAAATACGTTCCTTAATAATAGTCATATATCTGATTATAAATAAAAAATGCAGATTTTTTTCATATCATGTTAGACTGTAATGTTATTATTATTTAACGGCTCGTTGGAATGCTTGATTCTGATTGGCCAGTTGCGACATTTGCAGGTTTTTTATTCCAAGATTTAAAAATAACTGTTTAAAACTAATAGGGCAATGAAACCCAGATGCTGCAAACAATTTTAACAGGTACAGATTAATATTACACAAAAATGTAAATATTAATATTGAGGACCCGCCAGCGGGCCGAAAACTACATCAAATTTTTTGGAAAAAAGTTGTAGAGCACATAATTGTCTGTAAAATAAGACCATTTGTATTAATTTACTTCAAAGTATGTGGGTAGATAACTCTTTTAAACCATATAGCGTGTTCATAACATTTAAACGTTATATGGGTTTTCCTCGCGGAAGGTCCACATTGCTTAAAAATGAGCTCATAAAATATTTCAAATCAATATTTAATGTTCCTTACACTCTAAATAAATTGGTGCTAAATACCACTAAAAGCTTGTAATCATATGGGAACCTTTTTAGCGCTATATATAGCACATATAAAGCACCTATGAAGAACCATACGGGGTGATATAGCACCACATATGGTTCTATATAGCACAATAAGGTTCTACACAGGTGCTACACAGGTACTACATAGGTCCTATATGGCACTTAAAATGGTTCCCCCATGATAACAAGCCAGTGAACCACTTTTAGTGCTATTTAGCACCATTTGTTTTTAGAATGTACCTTACTTATTAAGTAAATAACCATGTAGGAAACAAAATAATGTATAAGCAGTCAAGTGTTATAAAATATGTAAATATCGTTATTATAGCATTTTATTTTCTATATAACTTATTGAGCCTAATCAAATAAAAGAATAAGCATGGAAAAATCATAATAGCACTATATAACTTTTCTGATAGTGAGTCTGAGCACAATAAAATCTCCCAGTAAAGTCTGGAGTCTAAACCCAAAACTGCTAAGGTGACTCTTGAGTCTTCCATTTGCAAGCTCGAACCTCATTCTAGAGGTGCGAGTCACTGGAAGGAAGTGTAGAGGAAGGTGGTAAGGGGTTGGAGGAGGCGGAGGGCTCCTGTGGAACAAACAACAACAGCGCATCACGTCAGGAGGTAACCTCTGACGCAGGTGCTCGTGGGAAGGTGCTAAACGGGTGCAGTGGCAGGCTGAGCCTCATTAGTCCCAGATGCTGCCCGACACACTCACGGGCCTGCATATACACACTCCGACAGATGTCGAGGTGGCAGAGGTGAGGACCGGGATTGGGGAGGGGCTCTTGTCTCAGTGATTAGATCTGAGAAAACAGCTTGAGCAAGGCCACTAAAAGCCATGGCGGATGCACCTGAAGTCCTAAACTACTGAATGTGTTTATGCATTAGCACATTTGCCCATAAAACACAACTTGTTTTCATTATAATGGAATTATGGTCTTTATAATTCAATTGCTGTCCTCAGGTATCTGTGCATTACCACACAGTGTTTTATAATGTGTTTCCTGGTCATGGTTGTGATTAAGTATTTAGACCCGATAAGTTGCCGTGTCTACGTTGTGTCCAGAAGCGCTTGCCTTCCCTTTTTTTCCTTGCTGTCATCGCTCCAATTTCTCTTTTAATAAATTGGCACCCCTGCCTAAAATAAAATAACCCAGCAAGCAATTTTGCATTTAAAATCATCTAATAGCTGTCTAAACACAGCCTGGATGTCTAGCGCATCTATTTGAGCTGTCAATGAAAATGTTAAAGACAGCCCTAAACAGATAGTCTAACAATAGCCCAAAAATAGATAAAGTAAATAAATAAAACCAAACACATTGTAATCAATGTTGACTTTGCTTACATGATGTAAAAGGTTATTTTGACGTTGCCAAATGCAAGTTTATTCATAGCCAGACTATATTGGGTCTATAGTTAAGCTAGATGGTGAAATGACGGCTGTCAAAAATATGTGGTGCTGTTTGTTTAAGCTGCTCAACACAGCAATGTAGCAGCACTACTTTTTTGCTCAACTAGCATTAGTGTTTTTTGCAATTCCATGTGGTGCCACTAGTGGCACTAACATAACACAGTGCACTTTCAACATAAAAAGCCTAAAGAACATCACACACAATCTATAAAAGTGACATATAGTTTATACGCATAATTTCCAAACCTAACACCTGCGTATCTGAAACGATGGCTCAGCAAACAAGCGTCCCTGAATACAAAGCCAGTGCATTGCATTTAATGCAGTGATAAAAAGTATGTGTCTGTATTAGTGACACAGGGAATCCGTAAGGCGAGCACTGGTCTCTGGACAGATTGCAGCAGCTGGTGTTTGTGTCAGTGGGTACAGTGAGGCAGTGGCTGAAACTGTTACCGTGCAGTGCCTCATTGCCTACTGATGAGATGAAATGTCAGTTGCATTTCTCCTGCTGATCTGCACCCGGTAGGCAAGCTGTGCCTACTGTGTGCGGAGTCTGTGTCCTAACATTGTAAGAGACCTCTGGATCAGCCGTCGGCTATAAAAGCAGCGTGGACCAGCATGAATGCTAGTGGAAAAATATTGTAGTTGTTCTTGCTCTATTTGTGTAACAACAGGTGTATCGGAACAAGATGAAACAGCACTATCCTGGCAATGGTATTTTGGACTACGTGGAAACATTTTGGAGACTTTTTCATTTTTTCCCTGGACACATTTGGGCTATGGTGCTGTTTATTACAATGGACAACAGCATAAAAGCAACCAACAACATAGCCATCTGTGCAGCACTGTATAAGTGTGGTCTAAGGGGAGCAGGTTTGTTCACATCATTTCTAAATTAACTTTGCAGTAACACTGTTTACTTTTAAAAGTTTTGACCATACTGTGTGTGCATCATCTGAAGGAGATGTATTGTTTTAAAACTGAAAACAAAGTCTTAAAAGTTTTAAATTTTCACAGCAGGGAATAAATGCAATGATAAGCTCTGTTAAATAAAGCTCTAATCCTAAATTGTGAAAGGATAGAGCAGGTTTTTGGTCTTGCCCCCTTGCTCTTATGTTGTTTACTCATATTCGTCCAAATATATGTTTTAAAGGTAAAGTTCACCCAAAAAAAAGACAATTCTGTCATTATGTGTTGACTCTCATGTCAAGCTGAACCCATATGACTTTTTCGTCCATGGATCATAAAAGGGAATATTTTAAAGAATTGTGCTGGTCGCTCTTTTCCATGCAATTACAGTAAATGTGAGTAATGATTTTTCTAAGCTATGAAAAGACGTGGATTATAGTATATGGAGTCATATGGACCACTTTTATAGGCTTTTATGCTTGAAGCCTTACTATTTGCTGTAATTTTTATAGGGAAAATGCAACCAGTACAATCTTTTCAAAATGTTTCTGTTTGTGTTCCACGAAAGAAAGAGACTCATATGGCTTTGGATGAGATGAGCGTGAGTGAAGTTTTGGGTCAACTAATCCTTTAATTGCACTATTATTCCTTATTTACTTTATCAAAGAGATATTTTGCATGGAATGTATTGCGTTCCAGTACGTGAGTAGTAAGTCGTATCTATCCTCTTGTAGGTGCAGTAACGGGCGTTGACCGAGAGAAGGGGGCCGGCCAAAAAAGACTGCCTTAAACATTCTTCTTTTTCCAAAATGTTTTTCTCCTAAGCGTACTTTTTTGCTTTTTGCTCTGCTGAAGTAGGACAGAGCTTGCCTCTTGTCAAAGATTGCGATAACACATATCTCCTCATCTCTGAAATATATATAAAACTACCTTTTTTGTCGCACATAAGCAATGAGAAAACCAAATGGACAAACTCGGGAGCGGAAAAGCAGACTGAAAATTGTGGACGTGGGCGTCGTTTCGCTGATGTTTGTCAACCCAACCTGCCGTTTTTATTTTTCCTTCCCTCATCTATGGATCTACTCTAACTAATGGATTTAGGATATCTTCGCTTTCGCCTCTCCTCAACTGTGCATTTCTTCCCTTTGCTATGAACACTTTTGTATGGACTAGTACCTTTCCATCTCCTCCTATCCCTTTTGAACTCAGTCGGAGTCTTACTAACATTGTAATCATCCCGGTTTGGTAGGTATGTCTTTTCTGTCTGCCTCTTTTAATTTTCTCTACTTTCCTGTCCACCCTCTCCTTTATAATTTTTTTCTCTTTGTCTCCCTCTCTGTACCACAACCTGACCCATTCACTTCTCTAAAAAAGAAAAATCACCAGAGTACTTAATAGCTCCTCTTTAAAGGGCACATATTATTCCCATTTTTACAAGATGTAATATAAGTCTCAGGCGTGCCTAGAATGTCTCTGTTAAGTTTCAGCTCAAAATACCCCACATATTATTTGTCATAGCATGTCTAAAATGTCCCTATTTGGGTGGGAGCAAAATTATGCTGTTTTCATATGTGTACCTTTAAATGCAAATGAGCTACTGCCCTCACTTCCTAACCAAGAGACAATAAGCGTTTTCAGTTCACAATAGACCTGATTCCTGTGAATACAGTCTGAGACGATAGTATATTTAGCAGCGTTAGTGCTACACCATGCTAAAAAACACATTTAAAAAAGCTTTTTGGGTAAAATTAACCAGTCAGTCAGTGGCCATGGGCGGGGCTTCATCAGTGTGATGTCACATTAACAGAATAGTCTTACTTCGATTTAATGGGGATTAAAAAGGACGTAGTGGTTGGATTTTTTAATTGTAAGGTTGTTGTGTTCACACACTGCCAACACTAATTTACGTCCAAACACCTTGTAAAGTGGATTTTGGACCATATGTGCTCTTTAATGCACTTTGACCTCTTAACAAACACAGTGGCAGTATTTGTCTACCTTAACTTCTATGAGTCATTCTCATATCACTCCATTTAAAGGAGGGTATATTTTATATATACATATAAAAAAAATGAGATAAGACTGCATTGCAGCCTGTATCAAATCAACACTTTGCACTTTTTTCATTCTTGTATCCCCTCCAAAAGACTTTAAGTGAAAAGAGGCAAGATGAAAATTATCCTTAAATGAGAACATTATCTCATATTTTGGCGTCTGCAGATGCTTGAGCTCACGGACCCAAATGAAGCTCAGTGCCATAGAGTTTCAGTCGGTTCTTAATTAGATTGGGTGACTAACAGACTCCATTTCCTGCCTCTCTCTCTCTCTCTCACCCTTTCTCTCCCTCTCTCTCTCTCTTTCTTTGTAAAAGCATTGACCTCTTCGCCTCACACCAGTCAATGACTGTGCCACAGTGTAACGCACAACACCAAATACACATTTGCTTTTGAACTGAGGAGGTGTTGATGTGAATATTGTAGTCATTGATGTTCCCGCATCTGTACGTGAGGAGCACGTGTATATATATGTAAGTAGCTGATATCAAATGATGTTTATCGAATATAAATATATGGCACATTTACCTGACAGTATGTCTGTAATGTGAAGACATATCTTATGATCAAATATGGAATTTTTCTTCTCTGTGTGTCTGAGACAGTGATTACAATAACAATAGAGGGGAGGCTAGATTAATGTCATGGGTCATTTACTTACATTAAGCCAGTGATAGAGATTCTGTCAGCTAGGCAGACAGTCTAGCAGAAAGTGCTGTTCATGTGAATGTACTTTGTAATCAGCCATTTTTAGTACAATAAATTGACTTATCAACACCCGGTTGCTGTGTCTGTAGTTTCACTGCATGATTGCAGCCGATTTTGAATCAACACTGAGCCCTCCCCTTAAATAAAAGCACTGATGACATATGGTCAAATATAGGATACAGTTTTATAATCCTAATTTTGAGATTATGAACATCGAAGTTAGTTTTCACTGTTTTCATTTTTTGTGAATATTAAAAATGTCAAGGTTATATTTTCACAAAATGTTTATGACATTATGTAGGATTTTTTGTTGAAAACAGTCAATTATAGAAAATGTCTTTTCACAGGTAGGATCACATACTCTATATTTTTCTTCCTTTCTTATTGTTGAGTCATAGCAGTGATCAACAATATCTTATTTTCGCTCTCACAGACGATTCCAACAGAGGAACAACAACACTGCAAACATTTGCATGTCCGTACCCAAGGTGGTCAAGAATGTGACATTTATATTCTGCAGGAAAATCAGCAGTGCTATTATTACTGTTGGCCTTCTCTCTGAGAGCCGTTTGGGCTCAAAACAATATTGAGTGGATCATTTGGAGAAATAGGGAATAAGGATGTTTGTGTTTGCCTGTGTGTGTGTCAGGTTTTGCCTATTGTGGTAACCTAAACCAAATGTCCCTGTAAGGAGGATAGTAATCTGCCAACAGCCTTTGTGAGAAAAAAGCTTAAAGGGCCACTCCAATATTTTTGAAATTATGCAAATTTTCCAGCTCCCCTAAAGTGAAACATTTCATTCTTACCGTTTTGGAATCCATTCAGCTGATCTCCGGGTCTGGCTGTACCACTTTTAGCATAGCTTAGCATAATCCATTGAAACTGATTAGACCATTAGCATTGCGCTCAAAAATAACCAAAGAGTTTCGATGTTTTTCCTATTTAAAACTCTTCTGTAGTTGCATCGTGTACTAAGACCGACGGAAAATTAAAAGTGGCCATTTTCTAGACCGATATGACTAGGAACTATACTCTTATACTGGCGTAATAATCAAGGACTTTGCTGCTGTAACATGGCTGCAGGTGGCACAATGATATTACGTAGTGCCCGAAAATAGTCCCCTGCTATTGAAAGATACTAAGGGGACTATTTTCGACTGCTGCGTAATATAATTGTGCCTCCTGCAGCCATGTTACAGCAGCAAAGTTCTTGATTATTATGCCAGAATGAGAGTATAGCTCCTAACCATATCTGCCTAGAAAATAAATCGCAACTTTTAATTTTCCGTCGGTCTAAGTACACGATGTAACTACAGAAGAGTCAAGTTTTAAATAGGAAAAATATCGAAACTCTTCAGTTATTTGTTTACTAATGCTAATGGACTAATCAGATTCAATGGATTATGCTAAGCTATGCTAAAAGTGGTACCGCAGACCCGGAGATCAGCTGAACGGATTCCAAAACGGTAAAAATCAATTGTTTAACTCTGGAGGAGCTGGAAAATTAGCATATTTAAAAAAGTGGAGTATCCCTTTAACAAACATTCTAAACGATATCTTAATGAAAATCTAAAGATGCAGATCGATTTGTCTTGTGATCATTTTTAAGGATAGGGAACTAAAAATAGCATTGTCTAATTATAAAAATAGTCAATAAAACATCCCCACCATGGTAGAAAAGTAAACATGTTTGTGTTGAGTGGGTATAGTGGCAGTAGTCACACAACACATCCTAGAGAATGTGCAACTCTATTTTCACGTTCTAATTCGGGCCCTCTCTGGAAGAGCTTGATGATGGGATGAAAGAAATGTGTTTTTGTTTATCTACTCACACCTCACACACACACTTACTGTATGTGTCACTGAATGAATGTGTGTGTGTGTGTGTTTGTGCTATAAGAGACAGCAATGATGTCAGATAGTTAGTTTAGAGAGCGACTGAAGACATTTTACATTGAAGGCACCACTGAATTTAATTAAATCCTAACTTGCAGGCCTAATTAACACCATGATAAATAACACTGTCCACAAGAGGTGCAGCTCATCCAAAGACAATGCTAAAATGGATCCAATCCAAGCCTCTCATTCGGTTTCCCTCTGAAGAAACTGTATCATGCATTTGTCATCTTAACAAGAAAACAATGACATTCCCTGACGCCCCGCAGCCCTAATCAGTTTTAACTGTAGCAAAAGGTGTGTGCGTGTGTGTTCTGCACTGAATGATGTCAAAGGAATAGATCATATGTTCTAGATAGATGTTCAATCAGCCCACAATGTAAGCAAACAAACAGGGCAGTAGAGCTTGACTTATGCCTCCAAATTCCCGTTTGACATGCCAGCTGCTGCCCCGTGGCAAGAGACATGCATACACAGCCAGTGAGCACACATTTTGTCTGAATAAGCAGGCTTGACTGAACATTAAAGTTGTGTCCCTAATGATGTGCCATGCAATATGCATACTACAGTATGAACAGCAAGATGACGTCCCAAATGTTTTTCTTTTTACTAAAACGAGGCATTTACCATTAAAATGCATGAGATGTATTGTAATAAATGTATTAAGGTGCTAGACATTGCACCTTTACAGTCTTTGATGCACGTGTGTATGCGCATGTCTCCATTCGTATGTTTGTCTTAAGGCCTATATCTAAATGAACAGACTGTGCATGCGCTTGGACAGATGGTGTGAGGTAGTGTTTGGCTAAACAGGGCATTTACTTGATACCATACAATCAATCAGCACGCACAAACACACGCAGTGCATTTATAACACCTCCAGCACAGATGTGTTCTAGTTTCAGCTACTGTACGCGGACATGGACATGCTATTCTCAGGCCTATACATGCCCGTGGGGTCCTTATGCAACCGTATCACATTGAACTGCTCGAGCATGCGTTTCTCCGTATAGAGAATCCCATTAGTGAGGTCTTTAGTGTTTTGCGGGCCAGTTTTGGCTTGACCGTTCGCACTGGCACAATGCTGGCCCAGCGCTGGGCAAACAGAGGGCGCATATTATAGTGCCGTGTTTCTGTGCCAAACTAGCCAAGCCTGACAGCGCCAGTTCACAACATAATCCAATCTCTTTACCTTCACCTTTACTGTTTTCTAAATTACTTTCTGTAACTCTCCTCCTCTCTGTCGTTTCTGTCTATTTATGCAAATTTGACTTAAAAATAACTATGGTCAAATTATATCTGAATCCATATATTCAATGAAACTTTGTTTAAATCTAGATGAAAAGATAGACTATGAGCTCAATACGGTACCTCATAAGACAGAAACGTATACGAGAAGTCACAGACTTGTAATAATCTTCAGAAACGCTACCATTTCTTTGTTCATGCATCTTAAAACCTTATTTTCCCACCATCGCCTCAGTCCTCTGATTTTACAGCGCTGGGTAAAAGAGCGACTGATGGAGTACGGGATGAGGGTACATAAACAGATATCTGATCTAGAGGAAATGTGCTCCTGTGGTGAGGACGCTCGTTAGCGTTAGCATTGGCTAATCCTCTCTTATTAATGGGCTCCGTTGCAGTGCTGTTGTGTACGGAGAGGATTAGCTGTTGTTTGTCTCTCGTCTGTGTTATGTTGTTTTAGCCTCATGTGGGTCAGAGGAGAGACTATTACTGAGCTGCCCTGTTATAGCACTCAGACATCGGGAGCGGCGAGTCACGCTGGTGCTGGAAGTGTTGTTGTACAATCGAGTTTACATTAAGGCTTAGGAAGGTTTTACTCAAACATGTGCATCAGAGAGGTTTGGTTGGTAAGCATTGGCCACTTTGTTTTTAATTTGATTTGCATTAACTTTTTTTTTGAGAGATACTTTTATCCAAAGCAACAGTGAATTGATAGCCTATACATTTTTGTATATGCATTCTCTGGGAATTAAACCCGTGACCTATGGATTGCTTATGCACTGCTCTATAAATTAACATGAAGACAAAAGGCCAAAAAATGGTTCTCAAATAACATTTTATCATGCAGTCATTATTTTAGATGAATGGGACCGCTACCTTTTTTTCCCCAAGTAAAATAAACACATAAGCAAGCACACATTCACAACCACATTATTTCTTACACCCCTGGTTGTTTTTGGATGAGTATGGAGGATTTTGTGTGCATTTGTGTGTTTTCTGTGTGGGCGTGTTATCTTTGGATGAGGTTTCTGGTGAGCCACAGGGCAAATGTGTTTCTGCCCCAGTTAGGCCGCCCTGCTCTGGCATAGCCTTAGCTGGCATGAGAGTGCCACTGAAACCCTGGCGCTTTATTATTCTAGAGCACAGAGGAAGTGGGCACACCAAAAAGCCCCTGCACAGACCAGTCACCAGACACCTTTAAATTCTGGTCTCAGTTCAGCGTTGATACACCAAAGTCTCATTTCAAAATGTCACATAACAAACTCAATTTCAGCTGAAATAGTTCTGCCTAAATGTGTTGAAAAAAAGGCCTGTATTCTTCTCTTTTCTGTCAAAAAGAGTATATAATTCACAGAGGTCACAAATAAAAATCTGTACCGTATAAAAACTTTGAAATTGGTCGCACGAATGCAATTTTCAATCAGAAGAGCGTCCCCTTTTTTGAATAGCCATTGGTCTTTAGTTTTAAACATATCACTAAATCATGCTTAGTTAAAAAGTTGTATACACCCTGAACCAGTCATGCACTTCATATTTTTGCTGATTTGTATTGAAACATGACTACTTTAAGTTTTAGTGTGTTTCAGATGTAAAGTTTATTTTGTCATATTAATGGCCCCAATGCTAGAAGACTTGAACTTTACAGTTTTTACCAATTGCTTACACACGTTTTCAAAACTAAGTCTCCTTTTTTCAAAACTCTACACACAATTCTCAAAACTGCACACACAAAATGCAAAATAGCACATATCTCCTTCAAAATGCAACACTGCATTCAAAATGACACAAACACGTGTCAAAATGAAGCATTTGCATCAAATGGCAAACACTTCTTTCAAAATATAACATTTTTGGATATACCATGTAAACACTGCTGTTCAAAATCTAAAGCTCTTTGGTCTTTCATGGGCTTATATCTACATTTCAATACAATGTTCTACAGTGAAAGTAATCTGATGAGAGGGGTAAAAAGTACACCGGAGACGCCAATGCAATGTAGAAACAGAAAATATTTATTAGTCCAAATATTACTGTTGTATACATTAGCATACAACAAAACTATAAACATGTAAACCAAAAGTATATTCTTTACAGTAGAATACAGTAAATTGTGTGTGGGGTCCTGTTCCAGGAATTGGCAGGGGGGGTGCAGATTGACAAAACAGTGACCTTTGACCTATTTATAGGCATATCTATACTACTGTAAAGTAAAGCAGTGATTGGTTAGTGATCAGTAAAGCATTTAGTGTTTGCACATGTGAGGAGTGTGTCTGTGTGACCTGGTGAATGAGTGTAGCATTTTGATTGGTTGTGTTTGGAAAAGGAAAGCAAGTGACTTCCTCATAGATCTTTGTGTTTTAGGTAGAGAATTGTGTGTAGTGTTTTGAAAAAAGTGTTTTATGCAATTGAAAACTGAGTCAAAGGCTGAGAAATAGCTTATGGTTTTGAAGATTTGGCATGTAGTTTTGCACTTTGAGTGAGAGGTTTTGAAAATCGTGTGACATGAAAAGATTTTGTGTGTAACCAATCGTAAAAAACTGTAATATGTCCGTGTATTTAAAAATTTTGGGATTTGTTGGTTTTACTTTTATAAGAATAAAATAACTAATGACTCCAAACATTTTTAAGCTTTCACTTTTTGATTGTTACCATTTGAAGTTAGTGTTTGTACAGTATGTGTGTGTGTGCTATCAGGGGACACTTTGCTCCTCTGTGGAGGATGTCTCTGTGGGTGAACTCTCACAGCACGTGTGTGTGTGTGTGTGTGTGTGTGTGTGTGTGTGTGTGTGTGTGTGTGTGTGTGTGTGTGTGTGTGTGTGTGTGTGTGTGTGTGTGTGTGTGTAAAGTATGCATGTGTGTGCTATCAGGGGACACTTTGCTCCTCTGTGGTGGATGTCTCTGTGGGCGAGTGTGTTTTTGTGTGTGTGTGTTGTGTGTGTGTGCCTGTTGTGTGTAAAGATGTGTATCGTGGAGATAAATCCCAGTGTGTGTTCTGAAGAAGTATTGTCCTAGTTAATTAGCAGCACAGCGGTCAGATCCACACACTGGCCTTCAAAGTTTTCACACTCAACAACACTCTCTGCATACAGACGCAGACAATAATGAGTACACGCACACACAGAGACACACACGCGCATATACACTTACTGTACCTAGACACTGACATGTCCTTCACAAAGCAAATCTATAGTTTGTGATTCATGTCTATTGTCTTTCCATCACTGCAATCTTTTCTTTTACCATCAAGAGAGACCGGGGCTAGTTGTCACATAGGAAACTTGTCACAAGTGCTCAGTTTCTCGGTTTTGACTTATAAGTCCAATGGCAAATGCTTGATGTCTCTAGCAGTGTTTTCATGTGTTGGTTTCAGATGCCTAGTTTGAAACCATGTTGGGGCTCACTATGTTTTTACCCTAAAAGCCATGTCAATTTGCCACATTTTTGCATACATTATATATAAGACATATATGCGCACATTGAATACAGTTTATAGATTTCAGTATCTGAATATATACTATACTGAAATATTTATAATAGCCTTTTGTGACCCATGTTTACTGTACCTTTAAGACTTTTAAATGACAGTGACCTCTCTTTCCATTGGTTACACTCTTTGGCTTTGTAAAATACCATTAGTTCAGCACTGTCAGGGCTGAATGCTGCTTACCACACACCCCCTTTAAGGTCTTATAAAATGTATACTTATGCTCAATCCTGGCCTTTATCAGCAGGCTAGTGAGCCACTGTATTTGACTTCCAGGGCTTCCTTCCAGAGGAGAAACAGAATTGATTTACATTTAAAATCAAAGCTCTATCCTTTAGGTTCCTAAAGCAGAGGACAGCAAGCTAAGAAATAGCATTTATTTTTGTTTGTTTTTCCTGCTGTGCAACTGGCTGGTGAAGTCTCACTTGGCCAGGTGCATGTTGCAAATAGTGTCTGAGAGTTGTATTTGTGCACCATTTGCTTGTTAGCAACTCTCCATGGCTTTGTCAGTGGTTGTGTATCAGAGTCTTGGCTTTTCCCAGAAGCACTCTGCAAGTCCAGAGTAGAAGTTGTTAAATTACATTCACTTCTTTTTTCATGCATCCCTCTTACATTTTTAGCCATATTTGGAAAAACCTTAAAGCCAAGCTGAGGGAATCCTGCATAATAATGTCTTGCTCTCAGTATAGTGTCAGGGCTGCCTAGTCTCACGAAATTGATTCTTTTTTCGTGAAATTATCAAGAATTTCCACGTTTTTTCGTGATCGTATAACGGATTCCTGTTTTCGTGTGGTTATCATGTATTTGGTCATGTCAACAGAGATGAGTTGTCACAACTTATAAAATATATTGGAGAAAAGTCAACTTAATTTTATAAGTTATAACAACTCATCTGTAGTTATAACAACTCATCTCTAGTCAAGATAAATAATAGTAAGTTGAAATGACTTGTAAATCCCAGTTGATTCAACAAAAAATTTTAAGGCAGAAAAGTATTTTTTACAGTGTACCATTGTCGCTTCGGTTTAGGGTTAGATTTACATAAAATGACATCCCTACCCAAACCCAACTCTAACCCTAACGCCAGGCGACATATAAAAAAAATCAGAAAAACATAGTATAAACAAATATATAAAGTAATGCAAGCACCAAATTTAACCCTAAACTGAAGGGACAATGGTTTAAAAATAGGAAAAAGCCGTTGAGTAACCAATACGTGATAATCACACGCAAACAGGAATTCGTTATACGATCACGAAAAAGGTGGAAATTCGTGATAATTTCATGAAAAAATTATAAAAAAATTACGTGACTATATCACGAAACCTCGTGATAAACCTAGTGTGAGGGATAGCCAGGGAACGTCATGCTAAGGGACCTTCAACATTTTTATGGAAAGTCTTACAAGTATCTTTGACAAAACTTATTAAATGACAAAAAAATGAAGTGATAAAAGGCTGGAAAAGAGTGTATTCTCAAAGTTCAAAGGTCAGGCAATAATCAAATCACAACCATTTCCAGTAAGCTAGCTGTGAGATTTTGGTTAAAATTGAAGCAAAAATGTTTAATTCGTTGTGAAAGAGCTTTTGAAAGAAATGATGAGTTAATGAAGCGTATGAGGTGTGGTCAGACAACAAAGCAAATTAAATAAACAACAGCGAGGGACCACAGTAAGAAGTGGTACAAGGGTATAGCAGAAACAGATGGCGTATCTTCTGTTGAAGTGACAGCAGTTTATTAGCAAAGCAAAAGAGAAAGAACAGGGCGGGTTGTGTCGAGTTTCATTAGTCAAAAGAAAGTTGAACATTTAATCGACCTAATGTTAACCATTTGAACTTGCCAAAGCTAAAATAACATTTATCCCAAGGGAATACCCTCAAGATGCAATAAAATATTAAATTGTATTACATGGAAACCTTCCGATCACACATCTGTACCGTTAATCCTTTTAAACACGATTGCTTTATGTGTCCGTAATAAAAATGCATTTTAATGCAAATGATGGTGAGCTGAGACCTTAAACAGAAGCTCTTCCATCAACAACGGTTCCTCACTTACTGTCAAGAGACAGGAACTAGTTGAAGTACAAAAAAAGAAAGTATTAATGGCATTGTGCCCTGTCTTTCATTTTGTCTCCCGTTCAGTGTTTCATCTTCTAATCTGCATTGCAAGAGAATTAAAGCTCGGAGCTTTGCCCACTATCAGTAGCAGAGAAAAAAATGGATTGCTTTTAATAATGAATCAAACAAGCTTGGCAGCACCCACACATTTCCTATATTTTACCTTAAATATTGAAAGCCCCCGATTCCTGCTTTTTCTTGTTGAAGGAGAATAAAGGAATAGAGAAGAATGCAATTCTTAAAAAGAGATACGATGCATATGGGGCGTCTTTGGGCCAGTGTCTTGACTCTTTCTTTTGAAGATAACATTATTTTTCATATCCCGTACTCTAAGGGCATCTGAGTTCGGGGGGTCCTAGGATGTTTTAGATTCCTTAGCAAGTCATGTTGCATGTATATTGTGAGGTTATGCATATGTACCAATAAACTCTAGAGGTTAAAGAAAGTAATAAGTACTTCAAGCTGGTGTTTATATAAGCTTAAATAATGCTGGTCTTAATTAAGATTTAATCTAGCCTACTATCTCAAACTCTGTACTGGAGCAACATGGGTTCAAGCCAGAACAATAACATACTGACACAAATCTATATTTTCCCTGACCAACCTTGCAATAGCTCCATCCAGTCCCCGGAGCACTAAGAAAGAGAGAACATAGAGAGTTATATTGTAAGCGCTGCCGAACATTGATTTATAACTTATGTGCCCCTATGAGAAAGGCTTCAAGAGAAAGCAATATTTATTGAAAAACAATAAATCAGGCATTTGAGATAATCTTTAGTTTCATTTCACTTCAATTTTCACTCGGTTTAACTTTTTACTCTCCTAAAAGACATGCATTGTGATGTCCTTTGGAAATATTTCACTATTTTTCTGTTATCTTATTTTAGACAAGATAAAAAAAAACTCAGGCAGTTTAGCTTGAGATATACTTGCCCAAGGCGTTATTAGATTTAAATTATATTAACTCTGTTAATGCAGCAAGTCATTTCACTACGTGAACAGTATGTAAAATGACGGTAGATCTAAGTTATCTCCTACTCCTGAAGTTTCTATCTTCACAAGCTAATAATCGCCACACAGATCAAATGCAGAACTCAGTTGTGTTTTTATGTTCGCTATGGAGAGAAAAAGTCCTAAATGAAAGCGACGCTGCTTTTTGGTCTTTACATTTTCTCAGATAATGATGGCAAATTTGGAATTTGGAGCATGAAATGATGTTACAGTTGGGGAGAGAGAGAGAGAAAGAGAACAAGAGCAGGAAAACAACACAGACATCACAAAATAATGGAGCAAACAAAACAATATTCCAGTTCTGAAAATGAATGTATCCCAATGAGAAGAAGAAACAATCAAAAAGGTCAAAACCTATCCGCATGAATGAACTTATAGGCAAAAATACCAGGATGGGTTTGATAACATTACCCTTCACAACAACAGCACAATGAAACTCAGCCCAGCTTTATGCTAAAATGAATAACGGAACAGCTCTCTCTTCACAATTGTTTTCTTTCTGGGTTGGATGTGGATGAGGTCAAAACATAATTTTAATTTTGGTTTAGTTGCCAAGGACTCTCAGAGATGAAGGGACATCATCTTGTGATATCGCCATCTTGTGATGTTGCCACATTTTCAGCAGATGTGAGTTTGTGGCTTAGTCTCAATTTTTGTCTTTGTCTCATCGTTTGTTTTTGTTTTGTTTCTATTTTTATCTAATCAATGATCATTATTACACTCATTATATATATATTTTAAAGGCCTAATGCTTTTCATATGAAACATTTTTTATATATCTGTCAGGTGTCTGTCATGATAGATATAAATTTCCCATTTTTCCTCTTTTTCCTCACCAACAGTTAATTGCAGGGTAACAGTTTACATGAAGGGGTGTTCATAAGACTGACACGACAGCTTCATAATCATGACATGACACGTGTCATGAACATGCAGGAGATTTTATGCACATTTATGACAACTGTCATGAAATGTCATTTGTTCAGTTATGTAATTTTTAATGCAAAGATGACATTGTTTGTATTGTCTTTGTTATGACAACTTGACATAAACCAATACATCATAACTTGTGATAAATCTGTCATAAACATGACATAGCAGAATAATTATCAAACTTAAGAAACTACCTAGCTTTATGTGTTAACATTATATTAAACTGTCATTTAAGTGTCATTAATTAGTGTTAATACAATGTCAAATAATTTTAAATATGTCAAAATGTAAAAAGATTATAGTTAACTTCATGTATGTGCACAATACATAAAAACTGACAACTAAGAACTTTTTTAGAAGAAATAACTAACAAAACATTTAATTAATATACTTAACTAATTTAATGTAATTAACTGTTTTTCCAGCAATATGGACTGCATGCCTTAACCCATTATTGTACTGTTTTCATTTAATTTTAGTTTAATCGTTCTTCGTATGCAATAAAATATTATTATTTTTTTATTCATTATGATTGATTTTATAAAAGAAAACTTAAAAAAAACATTATTAACTAAACAATATTAATGACGCTGTTATAAAACTAATTGACAGAGTATTAACACTTAATGACATTTTAATGACAAATTATATTTGTACTACTGTTGTTGAGGTCAAGAAAAATATTAATGACGCTGTTATAAAACCATCTGACAGAGTATTAACACTTAATGACATTTTAATGACAAATTAAATTTGTATCTCTAGTAAAAAGTGGTCAGTTATTGTTTTCTTTGTAATGTCAAGTTGTCATGTCAGTCTTATGAACACCCCTTCAAGTAAAGTGCTACCAATTGCAAGTGGCTTTGTGCTGATTACATCATTTTAATAGCAACTGATGTATTGAATACACTGAACAAATGGATCAGATTATTTTGCTTGCACTATAACAGTGTGGACAGTTAATCTAAAATCAGATTTTTAAATTCGTAATTGCATTGAATGCAGTGAATGAATCCTGGCCTGCTATAGTAAGGCAACTTCAGTGGCTATTAAATAGCAGCAAAAGCTATAGTTACCTTGGTTATTTTTGGTAAAGGTTCCTGTTTAAGAATACTTTTGAGGCAGGAGGATGCTGGGTTGGTTGGCAGATCAATAAAAGGTGAATGTTTGGGATATATCCAAAGCCTGTGGATCCCTGACCTAGTCAGATAAGAGTAGCTTACTCTCTGTGAAGGAGGAATAGATGTCTGCTCCCAGATACAGCAGAATAGTAATCCTGTAAGTGTGTGTGTGTGTGTGTGTGTGTGTGTGTGTGTGTGTGTGTGTGTGTGTGTGTGTGTGTGTGTGTGTGTGTGTCTATGAGAGTACATAAATGTGTGTTGTGCTGCAGAAAAGGCATCACATCCAAAACTAGCATATGGTCTCTATCAAAACAACATGTCCGACAGCCATATGTTTTGCATGCAGGTTACACACATGCACCATCATAAACACGTCACCCTTCTGGTGATCTAATCACAAATTCACACACCATCACCCTTTGTAAGTGCGCCCAGGGCTGCCCATGGTTTTCGCACTCTTTTACAAACACACACATATTTACTGTGTTTTGTGTGGGCACTATAATTTAATGAAGCAATGTCTTGACATTTTGTCATTCTGAATGACCTCAGCTTTGACCTCACCGATGACCTTTAGCTTCTGAGAGTCCTGGCCGACATGAAGTAAAACAGCGTCCCTAAAACGCACTTAGCAATATGATACTGACCACTAACCACCAGTATCCACACTTCCTGTGTGTGTGTGTCTGTGGCCAGGGGAAGCAAACAATTTTTACTGTGTGTGTGTGCATTTTCAAAATGTAAGTGTAAATAATATATCATGATTGTATTAATGATATTATTTTTAACTACATTTTGACAAATGCAATGCAACTTTAAAGCGCCCATAACCTAAATAAAAGCATTTTTAAATGTGTTTCTGTCAGAAAATGAGTCGCCTGTGTGTGTAACACAGTCTCACCCCATTTCGTCAATATTTGACGACACTTGACCATTCGTCATATGTTGACGTGAAGGGTATACCTTTCGCGTCATTTTTTGACGAACTGGGGACTTCAATACTATTACGTCCGTTGCATTCTCTTTCCTATTTTATTACCATTTGCGCGTCGGTTTAGGGTTAGATTACGCAAAATTAAACAGTGTACGCGAAATTAAACAGTGTACGCGAAATTAAACAGTTGTCACCTGGCGTTGGGGTTAGAAACAGTTGTCACCTGGCGTTGGGGTTAGAGTTAGGTTTGGGTAGGGATGTCATTATGTAAATCTAACCCTAAACCGACGCGCAAATGGTAATAAAATAGGAAAGAGAATGCAACGGACGTAATAGTATTGAAGTCCCCAGTTCGTCAAAAAATGATGCGAAAGGTATACCCTTCACGTCAACATATGACGAATGGTCAAGTGTCATCAAATATTGACGAAATGGGGTGAGACTGGGTTGGTGTGTGCAGAAATATCCTCTACCCCCTACTTTGCATACGGGAGGGAAACAAAAGCTTTCTTTGCATTTAAAGAGACACACACAAAAACAGGGCTTTTTCCACATTCTGGGGATACCAGAGACTTGTCTGGACTATAAGTCGCATCAGTCAAAAAATGTGTCATGAAGAGGATAAAAACATTTATAAGAAAATTTATAAGAAACGCATTTATTTAGAAAATGATTATTCTTTTGGGGGGCATTTTGTTTGTTTAGTCTTTCTCCGTTGTCTTTAAGTTAGGGCCTGTTTACACGAGACACTCGAGGGTGAAAATGTAAAAATATTTTTTCAAATGTGCCTTTTGGAAACCACCCTCCAGAGTGAAAATCTTTAAAACAATCTACCGTCACATTTTTGTCTAAAGATACGGTATTTAAATATTGCTGAAAACACCTAGGTTAGGGGCCCTTTAAGAACAAGCATACACTTGCATCAGCAACATATAAACAGTAATGCTAGCACCCACCAATCAACTTTATTAACATTACACTGTCACATATAATAATGAGTCAAGGTAACACATATTTTGAGTCACGCACACTTTTCACATTCATTAATTCCTCAATTTCTGGTGCTAATACAAATGAGCATCATAGCGTTGGTTCTTGCCTTCCAGCCCTTTCTCTCTCCTTCTCCTATCTGTCATTGTGAGCAAGAGTCACACCGTGTCAGTGAGAAAGCTGTGTGCATTGTCAGAAAAATGAGCCCAAGCTTAAAAAAGATCCTAATAGGTTCCATTAAGTACATATATGTATGGGTACCAATCTGTACCTTTGAGGTACTTATATGCACTCTTTGGTACCAAAATGCACGTCTGAGGTACTATTATTTACTCTTTAGATGCAAAGCTCTCATTTTGAAAGGGTACTGCCCCAGTGACAGCTAGGGATTATTTTTGAGCATTTTTTTTCTGACAGTGTGATGCAGAGAATGTTACAGACACACATGTCCAGTTTTGTACAATTGTTTTATCCTATTATTTGGGGTCGAACTCGTTCACTTATTTTACAAAGATATTTTCTTTGATTTAAAATTAAAGTTAGTTTTTTTGTTTGGTTGGAAGGAAACAGTTGAATGTGGGGTAATACGCCAAATATCAATATTCCTCTCACCTCTCCATGTTATAATGCAGATCATCCCAAACTATCACTGTGCTTATCACAGAGAAATCAACAATGATGATGACAGAAAAGAAAGAATACTGTATCTCTTCCCGACACAAAGGTGCATGCAGGCTTGCTTCCACAAAATTAAAGTCGGCTGCAAAAATTCAGCTCGTCTCAGTTATGCGCTTCTCTCTCGACTGTGGTCCTAAAAGCTTATTGAGAAAGAGAGAGAAAGAGAGAGTGGCGGCCCGAGGGCAGCTTGCTCCAGCCATACATTTATTCACTTTTGTAGCATGATTGAAGTTTCCCTCTACTGATTTCTGGAGGGAGAGATGAGAGAGAGCGAGGGAAAAGAAATCTCTCTTATTCTTTCTTTTCCTCTTTTTTCTGTCTCTCAGTTCTTCATCATTAATAATGAAAATGATTTTGTGCAGCATGGCATTTGCCCGCAAGTCTGTTTCTTTTAAGTTTTGATGTTTGCGGGGGAGATTTTTCATCTTTTTAGTCCGCTTAAGGATATTACTGTAGCTCGTCACCTTTATATTTGCGCTTCACTGAAGAGTGCAATTCTTTCATTTTGTATATACTATAAAGCAGCGTATTTCTGCATACATTAGTCTAAGCTACACGGGTTAAAAAAAATGAAAATGAGGGCAGGGAAAAGACAATACATGGGTGGCTGTGCTAATGGCAGACATTTATATTTAGAGCTGTGTTCCACTTCCCCTCTGTCAGAAGTCATTTAGACATAAGCTATCATTACAGATAGACTCATTTTCTAAGGCACAATGAATACTTCCAGTAGAGCATGGTTCAATGAAACATTCATGTTACGAAAATCAAATCTTACGATCCATATCACACCTTCAAAATTTGTACTGAAGTCTGGTTGTGGTTGTCAGTGGGCTGGGTAATTTCATTAGACTTGTCCAAAACGACATTGAATTCAGTGAGCTGGGTTCCTGCAAAGTGATTAAGTCTTATTCTCGCTGAAAACAAGATTTAGAAGTGAAATCACCACTCGCAGGGAAGAATGGACTCCGGCAAACAATGGCAGTTCTAATTTATTTAGAAAAAAGTCAAAAGTGATGTAAGTTCAGCGCAATTTTATAAAGTTTGTTTTTACAATATACATTGATCAGTTGAGCTTGCTTCTTTTCATCCGTCCCATTTGTCTGGTTTGCGTCTACAGAAGGGCTTTTGTACTCGCTTTTCTACTTCACAGGCGGTTGTTTAGGCCTTCAGCACAATCAAACGTAACAGCCTCGCCTCATCTTCAATGATTCAGCTCATGCACTGATGAACTCAACTTTAAAACATTCATGAGTGGAAGATGTTATGCAGCTTACCCTAGTTGATTTAGCCGTGGGCTACAGCCTTTCTCTGTGTGCTTATCTTCCCAAGCCAGAAGGAGATTCTATACAGCTGATGCATACTGAAACACAGCTTGCCAATGAGCGGAGGTTTGCGAAACAACTTGCACACCCCCTTCCCTTGGCTGGCAGAATGGGGGGAGCGAATATGGTCAGCGGGCGAGGACATTGATTTTTGCGGATCAGATAAGTTTCATGTTTAACAGATGTAGGCCAATGGGACATGGTCCAGATGATAGCAGTCTCTGCCTTTGTTCAGAACTCATTTAGCTTGTAAGTGAAGCTTTGGCAAAGCGTTGCATCCGTGGTTCTGCCGGAGAGCATTGTGGAACGCACTCACGCGGAATGCCGCAGCGATTTGAACGGCTCCTCGGTGCCAGTAACATCGGAGAATAGAACAGACATAAATGTAAATAGGACCGTATGAAAGAGCGTAATTAAATGTTTGAAAACACACAGTCCACCTGCAGTCAAATGATAAGAGTAATTCATTTAGATTTCCAAGTATGAGCTTTGCAACTTCATCTGCTTTCTAAAGATGTGTATTGTGACATTATTTAAGGCCTACCCAAATTTTCCAGTTTAAGCGTCCGTAAGGTTTTATTGACATACCATTTACACAAGATTTAATAGATAGGCTCAAAAACAGACACAAGTAATACAGTGATATACAGTGTATATTGAAAAATAGACATTTTAAATTAAAGTGTTGTCGGTTTCGTTCAAATCTAATTGGCACCCAATCACTGTAATTGCAACTTGAAGTCAAACTTAATTTGACAATAAAGTATAATGTGTTTAATTCTGTGCCACTGCTGGCTGTGAATTTGTAACTCAAATACAAAAGTCAGACAGCCATGATTTCCATCTGTCATAGACTCGCCACCAAAAGCAATCTGTAGATGTTAAGAATATGAATAATGCAGATACTCTGACTGTGTGACATGTAGTGCTTTGAAAGTAAACTAAATTTAAACCTTCATCAAAACATTAATGTCACAAGTAAACCAACAGCTAAATTTAAATATTTAAATTTGGAGTAGATAACATGTCTTCCTTTCTGTTAAATGTTAAATTCTAGTTTAATAATGGACTAATAAGTAAAAAAAAAATGTTTCATTGAATCTCAGTTTGGTTGGGGAGTTTTTAAAATAGCTTTAAAATACTGACTATGATAAAGCACATAGCGTCTACAGCCATGATTTATTGGATAAAGGCACCTGGGTATGAAAGTTGCATTTATTAATATAACGATCTAAGCCACTTGTTTAAATAACAAAATTAAACTTACAATTTCAAATGAAAAGAGCATTTTAATCTAAAATACATATAGGAAGCTCAGGTGACATCTTGCTGTATGCAAGACAACACTGAGAAAGTGCCCATCTCAGTTGTCTTAAACTCTCTTGGTAACTGCCTAGCATTATAATTTATAGTTTTATGCTGCTGGGTATCTTTCCAGCTTGCTGTCATTAGACGGTACATTGTGTCTTGCTACTACCCCTACTGTGTCCCCCATAATGTTATTCTGAGCTGCTGTTTGACCAGCCTGCAGTAACAGCAGTGCTTATAGACATTTATATTAAGTTATATTTTTGTATTACTTTTGCATGTTTATTGCATGTTACATTGGTATTTATATCACTTTTGTAAGGAATAATGGACGATGGGCCATTGAATTATAAGAAAATAATGCACACCCAAGGTGGTAATGGTTACACCGAATAATTCAAAGGAACGGAGTCAATTATTCCTCTTATACACGGTTCAACACAATCTCATGGCAAGTCGTGTCATAGTCACAAAATAATTGATTAATTTATTCGTGTTCATGGACAGAACAGATTTTTTTGCTTTTTTCGTGCCATTGATCCCAAATGTCTTTTTGAATTTCTATAAATAGTTTTCTGTGTGCGTGTCACAAATTTATTTTTGCGTGTCATTTTATATTTTGTTTTCTCGTTGTTTTTTAATATTTTCAAATTATTGTCGCTTGGGGTTAGATTTGGGGTTTGGGTTAGGATGTAATTTTATGTATTGGTTTCTACATGGTTTTCTTCCAATTTTACCATTTATTTTCGCTTGGGGTTAGGAGGTCTGAAATGTAACAGAAAGTCTTTCCAACCCCAACGTCAAGTGACAATGGTAAAAATATTGATAAAACAAAATATAAAATGACAAAAATAAAAAATTAAAGTTGGGCCACGCACACGAAAAACTATTTATAGAAATTTGTTCTCGACGGCACGAAAAAAGCGGAAAATCATGTCCATGAACACAAATAAATGAATCAAATATTTTGTGACTATAACACGACAAACATTGTTCTTCTGCCTATTTTTAAGACATTTGACAGGTCAGGTGTGCGTTTTGTTGAAAAAATAATCAACACACATGGAACATTTCTCAGCCAATCAGAATAAAGCATTCAACAGACCCGTGGTATAAATAATAATATTATACTTAGTAGTACTTATACTGTGTGAATGTGCAAAACTAAGGGGTAGGGGGAAGGGGTAAGACAGAGAAATGGGATTGGGCCATAATCTTGTAAGACTATGATGCACTTCCTGTATATAATCCTATATGAAGAAGTTTATTTAAAGCCTCAAAAACTCATGTTAAAATATGTAAGGTCATTTTTATTTCATGTTGTCTTCTCTTTCTTTCCTTGTAGATTTTGTTTGGCATTCCTCCATACAGTATGTAAGATCCGATTTACCTCTTTTCCTTTTTAAGCACTCACTTCATGTTTTACTTCCAAAATGATTTCCTTTACCCCTTCTTTTCTATCCTTCTAAAAGCAGTTTGTCGATTAATTAATAGCTGGCTAATTTAATTTTCCTTGGAGTAATAACTTGTTTAAGCACGAATACAAAGTGTCAAGACAAAGTTTTAATCTGGCCAAAGTTTAATTAGTCTCGAAGAGGTTTGCGTACGTGCAGATGGGGGTCAGAGGGAGAGGACGGTGGATCGAATGACAACAGAACACAAGGTTAGAAAAGGTAGCAGGGAGGGGAGATGGGGGACTTCCATCAACTCTGCCTGTCTGCTTCAATCCGTGCCCAAGATCAGCCTGCACTCACACACAAGGGATTGTGGGATATGTTGGAGTGTTGGTGTTAACTGTCAAATAACGGTGGCTTTTCCCACTGCTGTCCTCCACACCTGTCACCCAGGGCAACCTGTGTGTAGTGGCCGAGCTATAGGCTCCCATGAGCGGCTTTAAGGCATAGCCACAGCTGGAAATCAATTGGCTGAGACAATTATGGAATGAAGTGAAGAGGCTGCATATATTAGGGATTTTAGGACCTGAGGATGAACAGCAATGAGGTTTTAACATAATCCTGCATTTTCTAGATTGAAAAGAAGCATAAAAGTAATAAAAATAATAAATAACTAATAAACTATAATTATTGCTCTTCATTAGACTTTGTAGACATTTAAATCAATTCATAATGTCTGTTTGAATATACATAAACTGCATAAAGTATAGGATAAATGAGAAACAATTACCTCTAAATGAAGCATCTTCTCTATATAAAAATATTTTCTTTCCCCTTTTCTCTCTCATTTTTTAAACAGATAACATTTTTACTACTCAGAATTATTTTCCTCACTGTTGTAGGTTGCTTTGGATGTGTCTGCTAAATGCCTTATATAAATATTAGCTACAGTAAGGCTCAGGCTTAGAAAGGTAGGATACTGAACTATAGTTATAGTATTTTATACTATTGCCATCCCCTAATACACATACAAAGCCTAATCTTATTCATTACTGCCATTGTGATCAAATGATTACGACTCTTTCATATGAAAATCATCCCCCTGCATGTCAAACAGGCGTTCTTACCTTCAAAGAAACAGTGAAATGGACATTTTGACAGCTACACAATTGGCCGTGGAATTCATTGGAAAACAGCTTGAACCCTGCATGTGTATTTCCATCCATATCACACCCCAAGGGCACTACAGTAGAATGAGAATGTTGTAAAGTAAATCCAGCCCTCCATCACTGAAGAGTAGAGAGAGAGAAAGAGAGAGAGAGAGGAACCAGCTTTAACACATCCTCCCTCTTTACTTTAGACGACAGCACCAAATGTCAGATACTCATCTGGAAATAATTTCCATTCTATTATGGTGACAAGGGACCGGCAGAATCTAATTAGCAGGAAAAAATCCTGGAGAGCCAGATTGGTGGTGATTGTTGATAGGGGCAGTGGTGCAGGGCAAACTCTCCAGCCTTCAGGCTCAGCGGGTGACACTCATGAGGTTAACTGGAACTTGAAGAAGGTAGATAAGAATAGGAGAGGGACTTAGGTGCGGTGTGCCAGAGAGGAAGGTCTCTATTAGTCTGTACGAACCTAATCTGTGAATATTCTTCCCTGAGTGATAGAAAAAGAGAGAGATGTAATCTTTAGTCAGAGGTATTGTTATTATTTTTTAATAATAAAATAATAATGCTTAGAGATAATAGTGCTTGTGCTAAGATCATGGATTTACCATCTACCATCAGATTTTTTGTTTAAAAGTCTGTCTAAAGTCTGATATTAAAGTCTGAAGTTTTGTCAGTTTGTCACAACACAGAAAAATTTGATATTCAGACAATTTTTAAAGATTAAAAAACACCAAAAAAAAAAAACAGGCAGGATTCTCTGCTTGTAAAAGCCGGGAGCTTTTCTGCTGTTTGTGCTAAAACCATGTCAAGTAGCGGGAAAGCTCTCTCTCTCTACTTTCTAATACCGCTACAACCTGAGTGGATGTTTGTGATTGTTTTAGGGGTGGGGCCATGCTCAGTGACTCCACTGCATCATCGTGCCACCATTTTAGCCCACCCCAAATAATCTTGAACAACTCCACAATTCAGTCTTTGTAACATGTTTTTTACAATTATAATGTGTTTAGAAACAATTCTCTGAAATGATTTTACACAGACTTCAACGTTTAGACTTATATTACATTTACATATGCATTGGCCTTTAATCCAAAGTGACTCCACATTACTGAGGAGCACTCTTAAACACTGAAAAAAAATGATTCATTCAATTTACTACATTTTTTAAGGTAAGTGGTTGCAATCAATTTATTTAAGCTACATTTAAAAAAAATAGAAATACAAAACAAAAAAACTTTTGTTTAAATGTAGCTTAAATAAATTGATTGCAACCACTTACCTTAAAAAAAATTGTAAATTGAATGAATCATTTTTTTCAGTGAAGGGATAGTTCACCCAAAAATGAAAATTCTGTCATCATTTAATCACTCTCATGTTGTTACAAACCCATATAAATTTCTTTGTTTTGATGAACACAGAGAAAGATAAGAAGAATTTGGTTCCAAAACGCAATAAATCCATTTTGACTATAACCATTGTTTTGTCTAAAGATGCACACCAGTAGTTTTGTTTGTATAAACCATTTAAATTTCCTAATATAACATGCCTATACTAGTCCTGAATTAACTAATATTATATGATGTATACCTTAAACAGATATTGTCAAAGACAAATAGAATGATTTCTTAAAGGGTCTTTTAATCCATTCTTCAAAAACCAGAAACAAAATCATCAAACATGAGATGCTTCAAATCAAAAGCCTTTCAAAGAGCTTAGACATTTAGGGAAATAAATGTTTTCCCCTGAGAACTTGCCATTCTGCCTGTCCCGCTTTCACATCCACACTATCAAACTAATCTAATGCCACGTTCAGAGGAAAGGTTAGGTTCAGCGTTCGCATTTATATTTTCCAGGCAGAGAGTTTGACCTTTGCAGATCAAGTTGTTATTTTCTCCTCTTGTGATCCCATCCAGCTTTACCAACCTCTAAAGTCAAGATTAGCATTCATTACACTGATTGGTTAAAGTGAAGAAGGCAGATAAGAATCTGTGGTGCTGTTTACACATCTTTAATTGACTGAACCTTATCCGTACAGTACCTTTCAGACGAATTTTAACCAACATGATATTCTGTTTGTTGTTAGAGTGGGTGGAAAATTTGCACCTGTAAGTGGACTGACGTCTTTTAAATTCTGCTTTGGCTCATTTTTGCTTTTGGGTGGTTTAAAGTGTTCTGTGATTTTTTTATTCAGTTCATCATTTGAACAAGTTCAGTCAATACATTTTCCATTTAGTCCTGATGCAATGATCATTACTCACAAAATGAAAGTGCCTTGTAAGAAGAAAGAAACATTTTGTCTTAAACAAAACAAACGTTGGTATTCATTTATTTTCATCCTCTTCATTTTCTTTTTATCCAGATCTGAGGCCTCTACCTGACGTCGCCATGACGGGAAAATGTACGCGCGAGTGTACGGAATACGGCCACTCGGATTCCTGCTGGATGCCTGGACAACCTTCACCCAACCGTACCAAGAGTCACAAGAGTGGGCCGAAACTCTCCACCTTTGTGCCTTACCAGGAGAGGGAGGGTCAAGAGCGTTTGATGGCCGACAGCAGCTCCAAGCCTCTGGGAGAAGAGCGAAGTGGAGGTGGGGGGAACAAAGTGGCCAGCATTCGCTTTTTGCCACCCTACACTAGTGCCTATTCCGCAGGTGGCGATGGTGGTAAGGACTGCCCCCTGGAGGAGATACCCCTGAGTCAGACAGCCGATTACGCCCCTGCTACTACACCGTCTAGCCAAGGTTCAAAACGAGAAATCTACCTGTGACGCGCCAGTTTTCCGTCTGGGTTCGGTTCCACATTCGATCCAATTTATTTGTGATCAGCAATGCCTGTGAGAGGATAAAAGGCCTCATTGTCAAAATCTACAACACAAAACCAGACCTTAATTTACACAAATCATCTGGACATGCATCTCCAGTATTTTCAGATATGAGCCTAATGGCTGACACAACACAGCTAGAGTCCTGCTTCAAAACCCTTTGGGTGTTTATATATCTCTGCACATTGTTAGAGGCTCTGGAAGCCAAATAGAAAGATATGAAGAGAAAAAAAGAGAAAACAATTTTGTGAATATGAATGAAGAACACCCCACATAAACTTCTAATGAAAGAATGTAAGAACAATTTTGAAGTGAACTTTGTGATAATTTAATGTTAAGGGTATACTCCTATTTTATTCGGATTCTTTTGCTGATTTTTTAATATATATAATATAATACTTCTGATTGGACTGTAGTTATGCTTACCTAAAACATATACGCCAATGTAAACATACAAATAGTTTCTTTTTTGTTTTTCTATACGTGTATAAACGTGTGTTTGTGTATCCCTACTGAACATTTTAAGCAGGGTACTTCAGAAAAACTGGCAGAGCAAATGCTGGTTAGGGAAATACATTTTCAACACACATACAGTACTTTACAGAATAGATCCATCTTCATTATACTTTAAGCATTGAAGGATAAACGTTTCTTACTTTCAACATTTTTTTTTTCATAGAAAGCTCTTTTCTTAATGTACAGTGATGTAAATACAACACACATCTAGAGGAAGAATTTTAGTTCCCCTCCCGACTATTTAGCTGTACAGAACTTGAAAGTACAAAGGACAATGCTCAGAGGATTGGTTTCCCTACCAGGAAAAAGGACAACACAGGACCACAGAATGCTAAAGATAATCCACAGTAGGAGCCTCAGCTGTCTATCAACACGGGACACAAAATTTGGGGCAAAATCAAAATGCACGGGGAAAAATGGATTACAGCAGATTTGTATGACGTTGAGTTGTCATTTTTGAAATGTTGCCCCATGCGTCATCAGTTCCCAAGGGATGCCTTGTAGGAGCGGGATAGAGATCTGGGTAACTGCCATCCCCAGTGACTTTCTCCTGTGTTTGATCAGAGGACTCTAGGAGCCAATGCTTTCGCTTGAGTTGCCCTCCAGGCTACGATTCTGCGGGAGCTTCGTTTAACCCATCCCATCCTCACGAAGGATCAACAACTTTTCACTATGTTCACAAAAACACCGAATTGTCCATGTACTGTGCAATAGCCTTCTCGTATTGAGACATGTAAACTCTGTCGTGGTTGTGTCAGATTTCTTACTCTGCTCTGTGTCGGGTTTGACCCTGTCAAAATGAAAGCTTAAAAGAGGTAGATGCTATCAAAAATAGTGACAGCAGAACATTTCTTTCCGAAAATATTTGTTTGACACCATTAAAGTTGTGTTCCACAAATCCAGTATACTGTAGGATCTTTGAAATTCTCTTTTAAGTGTGCTTTGAGTCTATGACATTACAAGACTCCTGCAGTGAACTTAGAGTTTAGATTGCATACATTTTGCTAGCAAAGTCAAACTGGCACTTGACTAACCAGGGTGCTTTCGCTAAATGCCAAATCTGAAAGCGGGGCTTTTCAGAAAGAGTTTACAGATCATTTATGGCGTTAATAATATCAGATGATGCCAGTGTGGATTGAATCTACAAGCTACAACGAATGCACTATCATTTACAACATGTCACAAGTTCAAACCATAAAAAAACGACTTTTCAACTCTAGTAAAGCGAAGTTGGATTTTACTGTTAAATCTGTAGGTGTTAATGCATTACTTCCAGTTTAACAGCGCACGGGGATGCACTGAGCTGTGTGCTAAAGGTGCAATATTTGATAAAAACCTTTTTTAAAGCATCTCATTAGTAAAGCATAAAGTTACCCAACACTAAAGGCTGGTGTCTCAGGTGGTGGCTATGTTTGATGTGACACATTGTATTTTCGTTCATTTGTGTGAATTCATTAAGTTCAGCTTGGACCACTAGAATGACTATAAATCACCATAAGGTCTTGCTAAAGTAAACAAAGCATATTTCTTGGTGACCAGGGGCCTTATTTATAAAATGCTGTGTAAATACTATACCATCCTAAATTTGATCTAACGATAATTTCTCAAAAGCGCATACATATGATTCATAGAACGAACTTATGCAAAGAAAATGCGCGTATGCCTTACTTTTATCTGTAAATCTATATCTCACAATCTTTAAATCTATAAATCACAAATGATCTTAAACTAGCTAAACACATTTAATGCCTAATTCATGTTTAAATCCATTAAAGGAACATTCCACTTTTTTTGAAAATATGCTCATTTTCCAGCTCCTCTCAAGTTAAAGATTTGATTTTTACCATTTGGAATCCATTCAGATGATCTCCAGGTCTGGCGCTAGTACTTTTAGCATAGCTTAGCACAATACATTGAATCTGATTAGACCAATGGCAGGGGACTATTTTCAGGCAGTGTGTAATATCACTACGCCTGCTGCTGCCATGTTACATCAGCAAAGTCCTTGATTATTACGCCAGAATGAGAGAATAGTTCCTAGCCATATCTGCCTAGAAAATCACAACTTTAAAATTTTCGTCGGTCTTAGTTCACAATGTAACTACAGAAGAGTCACGTTTTAAATAGGAAAATATAAAAACTCTTTGGTTATTTTTTAGCGCGATGCTAATGCTCTAATCAGATTCAATGGATTGTGCTAAGCTATGCTTAAAGTGCTAGCGCCAGACCTGGAGATCAGCTGAATGGATTCCAAAACGTTAAGAATAAAATGTTTAAATCTAGGGGAGCTGGAAAAATTAGCATATTTAAAAAAAAGTGGAATGTCCTTTTAACTCTTTCACCGCCAGCGTTTTTAAAAAAAGTTGCCAGCCAGCGCCAGCGTTTTTCATGATTTTCACCAAAGTTTAATGCCTTCCAGAAAATGTTCTTCTTTAAATATATAAACATACAATATACCAAATGAAAGAACAGACCCTCTGCTTTCAAACAAAAAAAACCGTTTCATCCTACCTTTAGTGGTTCTTTTGCAATCAGCTTTTGAATATGGGTAGGTTTTTGCAAAAACACCATATTTTGAGCAAAAAGAAGAAATAATTCCATTTTTATGATGGACTTTTCATAGAGATCCGATTCAGAGCGATCTTTAAAACAGACACGGACATGCAGCAGCTTGGCATAGGGCAATACTTCCGGTTTTAAAAAGTTGCGGAAGGGCGCCACCTGGTGGATAATAGCGGTATTGCGGAAAGACGGAATATCTCGTCATTGGCGGGGAAGCGTTTTCTCTTAATTGACGAGAAATCTCGTCAATGGCGGGGAAAGAGTTAAAGGCGGGATGCATGATCTCTGAAAGCCAATGTTGATATTTGAAATCACCTAAACAAACACACCCCTACCCCAATAGAATCTGGACTTTCTTTTGACATACGCAACCCAGGCAATGATGTCGGTTTGTAGACATGCTCCTTACTGCTGATTGGCTACAAGTGTGTTTTGGTACTCGGCCCGATTCCCTTTTCCAAAGAGTTTTTCAAAAAGCATGCACCCCGCCTTTAAGTGCCACAAGAATGGTTTATATTTCCGAAAGCCAGCAGCAATCGGACAAGCAAAAGTGCATAGGTCTACTCAGACACTGACATGGCTCTAAGCACTTTTCCAAGAACATTTTTAAAGATTTGAACTCACATTCTATGATCAAAAGTGTTTGTACGCACATTTTATAAATTAGGCCCAAGGTCTTTGGTTCTCGCATGCCTTGTCGTCAAGTAGTACGTACAGTATAGTTGAGTGGAGGTTGAATGGTCGAGATACCAAACATACATGGTTGGTCCATTCTGCTGATAAAAAAGAAATGTGCAGTTATTAACATATCATTGCTCACTCACTGATGTTGCTGTGGTCTTTAAATGTTAGGTTTGTTAACCTCATCGTACATGTGGGTGGTCCTCTTCCCATTCTTTTAATACCTCCAACTACTACCGAACTTATAGCAGCTGTCTTCTGTGACAAATCAGATATTTGAGCAACATAAGACCAAGCTCCACACGACAGTTAGACAGTCTCTGTCTCCCACTGGGAATACCTGGAGTTTATCCCTGGAGAGCAACTGTCATAGACACTGCTAGGTCAAATTGTTTTAAGTGTGTGTGTATGTGTGTGTGTGTGTCATTGCACACCTGAGTCGATGCATGAAAAGTATCGTTCGCTGCCTTTAAAGCAAGAAATTGTGACGCGTGACATGTTTTCAGGGCCCAAATTGTGTCATGGCATCTCGATGAAGGAACTGGCTCTTGCTGTGTGAAACATTTGAACAGTGGTGCAGAAAATTTGATGGAAAATAAAATAACAAATAACTTTTCTTATACACTCAGCATAAAAAAATCTTTGGTAGGGCTATAAAAAAAGAAAGCAAGAGAAAAAATGGCCTAAGGAAAGAGATAGTTTTGTTAACTTTTATTAATCTTACTGAATTCGTAGCTCATGGTCGGTTAGTTGACACCAGTAAGTAATGTTTTTGAAAGGATGTGACCAATTAGTTTACAAATGTTTTATGAATCAGTTATAGTTATAATTCAGTATCAAGTTATTTCATATCAATCAGCTGCCTTTAAATTATCTTTTTTCTAAGTTTTATATCCATTTCAGTAATCGACAATAAATAATGATCCTGCTGTGTCTCCTACATTAACAGTCTGTGAGCAAAATGTACAATGGCTATTAGTTCATTACATATACACATTTATTGATTGTTTTTTAATGGGGTCCAACAGCAGCACTGTCGTGAGCACACAGTGTGAACAATTACCTTTTCTTATTTATTTATTTTGGGGTTTTATGGGTATATTTAAGATAATTTGCTTTTTTAAGCGGTCCACTTTGTCCACCTTATGATTTGCACACTCAAAGCTGTTTTTTCTGCACTGATTTTAGGGGGAATCTGCAGAATTACGTGCTGTGCAGTTTATTATGGTTAAATACTCAAAAGAACCAAAATGTTTAAAACATGCAAGGATTCTGCCAGCCTTGTTTTTAATAGGGGTGTATCAGTTAAATCAAAACATCTGCAGAGTTCTTCGTTCATACAGTAGATTACACGTGGACCCAATCTTGAGTGATGTCTAATGTAAGATCTATTTCATTTGTGCAGAATTGTGTATTTGATTACACATCTGTGTGACTTGTATTCATTTCTTGATACATTGAGTGTGGATATGCCACCTGGTGAATTTGTCCAGATATTAAGAGTTAAGAACAAATGAGTCACAATCTTGCATGGTCACCATGCGTAATGATGCTCATCTCTGTGCGTAACCGAAGTAAAATAAAAAATGAACAGCATCATTCTAACCTTGAATAGAAAAGAAATCAGCTGTTTATTTTTCAAAACGCAGCTGAATGGCTTCATTACAACAACTTTGGCTCTGAAATAAACTGAGAAGACTTTGGCAATATGTGGGCGTCTGCCTTCATATGATTTTAATATAAAAAATATTACGCTAGGTAACTGAGGAACAGCCAATGTTTAAATAGATCATTACAGGAAGTACAAGTTTGTAGCCTACTGTAAGTATTGGTTATATTTATATTGAAATGCTTGTGATGCCTTGTTCCCTTTCAGTCGGTCACTACGACGTCACGTCGTGACCGACGAATTGGGAACCGCTCCGCGGGTGACCTATCTACTTCGAGAAACTATAAAAACGCCAATGAACTTGGCATGCAGGTATTTGCATAATGCCGGCGCCGCCCCGCCAGGTGCGTATATAAGCCGCAGGTGCACAATACCAAATTAGCTTTTATTGCTTCGAAGCCGGCAGACATCTGCTCTCGAGAAGCTTTCTATCTGATCTTCGTAGATCCTGTTCTGGAAGGGAAGAAAATAAGATCTCAGCTTGCTGAAGTTGGTTGGGCAAAGACACCTCAGCGGAGGCTCGCAGTGTTTTTTCTCCACCCTTTCTCTCTCTCTCTCTGTCTCTTTAATTTAGGACTTGAGTTCGAGTGAGTGCGTTGCCTCTCCCTGTGTGTTTCACCAGCTCGCACAAAAGAGTGATTTCCCTAAAAGAGCAGCACGTTTGAGCTTTGTGTCTTTTTAAAGACAGCCACTCATTCGTGTCACGGTCGGGGTCGTCTTTTTAAAGATGGATTTCCGTCCGTGTTCGGTTTCTGGATGCGGTGTGTTCATCGCCCCCCGGGATGGCCACCAGCGTTGTCTTTCGTGTCTGGGGCTCCAGCACGCAGAGGCAGCGTTGCGTGATAGTTCATGCTCCATCTGTGAGGGCATGACTATGGCGGATTTGCGGAGACGGGTGTCGTTTCTCCGGGAACGGCGCCCGCCTTCCAAGTCTGGTGCTGCTAAGAGCGCAGCTACCAGACTTGCGAAGGATGATCTCCGTATAACGGTGCTGGGTCGGTCTGCTGGTTCGTCCAGCAGCTCCCAGCGCCCTGATCCGTTGCCAGCGGAGGTCCCGATGGAGACGAGCGGCCCGTGTTCTACGGTGTCCTCGCGCTCTGTCGAGCCTCCACCCGACGCGATGTCCACCGTAACATCGGAAGGGGGGTTGTCAGCCTCGGACGTCGATCCGGATCCGCTCCCGCCTTCGGGCCAGGTTGCGGCTTCTGCGTTCGACCCCGAGATGGCAGCCATGCTCGCCCGGGCGGCGGAGGCGGTCGGCTTGGAGTGGACTAAACCTCCCCCACCTGAACCGTCCCGCCTCGATGATTGGTTCTTCGGGGGTGCCAGGGCTTCTCAGTCCTCGCCCCCGGTGCCTTTCTTCCCCGAGGTGCATGAAGAGCTGACGCGGTCGTGGAAAACCCCGTTTTCCGCCCGGAACCGACCGTTTCAGCCTTCACCCCTCACCTCTCTCGAGGGTGGAGATGCCAAGGGGTACACTGGTATCCCGTCAGTGGAGCGGCCGGTCGCGATGCAGTTGTGTCCGGCCGGTGTCGCTTCTTCCTGGCGGGACCAGCCTACTCTCCCCTCACGGGCCTGTAAGCAGTCTTCGGCGCTGTCCGGTGCTGCTTACAAGGCTTGTGGGGAGGCAGCCTCTGCCCTGCATGCCATGGCATTGCTGCAGGTCCACCAGGCTAAGGCTCTGAGGGACCTGCACGCGGGAGGTCACGACTCGGCGGAGTTCTCTGAACTGCGTGCGGCTACGGATCTGGCGCTCCGTGCGACCAAGGTCACCGCACGCGCCGTCGGGCGTGCGATGTCTACCCTGGTAGTCCAGGAACGCCATCTCTGGCTGTGTCTGGCGGACATGAAGGATGCTGATAAGACCCGGCTCCTGAATGCTCCGGTTTCCCAGACCGGCCTGTTCGGCGAGACGGTCGAGGAGTTTGCCCAGCAATTCTCCGCGGCCAAGAAGCAGACTGAGGCCATCGCTCAGATCATGCCACGTCGGAAGCGTCCTGCGCCTGCCCCGTCCACGTCGGCACCTCAGCCTGCTCCTCGCCGAGGGCGTCCTGCGGCGGCCGCCTCCGTTCCTCCCCGGGGCTCTTCTAAGAAGCGAGGAACCGGTCGTCAGCAGCCCGCCCCGCCCGCTCAGCCCGCTTCAAAGGGTGGAAAAAGAAAATCGAAGCGGCCCTGAGACGGGCGACCTAGAGATGGAGGGGATCGCTCTTCGGGAGATGGTGAAAGCACCACTCCCCCCACCGGAGGAGGGCCGGTTGGGGAATCCTTTGTTTCAATTTTCTGTTCCGCCGACTTTTCAGTCGGCACCCACAATTCCACAAAAAGAGCGAATTCCACTTCCATCTCTAGGTCTTCAGATGAGCGCCGGAGACACGAGCGGGCTCATAACCCCCCCTCGTTCTCCGACTCATCAGAGGAGTACGAGAGCAACGCACGGGCTCATAACCCCATCGCGCTCTCTGACTTCTCAGGGGAAAGAAGACAATCACGGGCTCATAACCCATCGTCTTCCTCCCCCTTCGCCAGAGGGTGCATCGAGTGGCGTGAGGTGTCTTCAGCAGAGCCTCCCTTACTCACCCACCCAGCAGCGGACTCAGGTGAGTGTTATCATGCACAACACTGCTGTCGGTGCGGCCAATACGCACACACCGGCGATCACCTCCGTTGCGCCCGCCGCGGGTACACCGATCGTGCCTTTAGTCCCTCTCGCACGGTGTCTGGGGGCGTGGGAACAGCTTCCCAGCCCGTCGCGTTGGCTTTTACGCACGATTCGTCTCGGCTACGCGATCCAATTTGCCCGGCGTCCCCCCAAATTCTCCGGCGTTCGTTTCACTGCGGTGAGAGCTGCCGATGCGCACGTCCTCCGTGCGGAGATCGCTGTCCTACTGGCGAAGGACGCGATCGAGCCGGTCCCTCCAGCCGAGATGAGGTCGGGGTTTTACAGCCCTTACTTTATTGTACCCAAGAAAAGCGGCGGCTTGCGACCGATCCTGGACCTGCGTTCGCTGAACCGTGCACTTCACAGAATGCCGTTCAAGATGCTGACGCCCAAGCGCATATTTCCATGCATTCGTCCAAACGATTGGTTCGCATCCATCGATCTGAAGGACGCGTACTTCCACGTATCGATTCTCCCCCGGCACAGGCCGTTTCTCCGCTTTGCGTTCGAGGGGCGAGCATACCAGTACAAAGTCCTCCCATTCGGGCTCTCTCTGTCTCCCCGTGTATTCACCAAAGTAGTGGAGGGGGCTTTAAAACCCCTGAGAGAGAAAGGTGTGCGCATTCTCGCGTATTTAGACGATTGGCTCATAATAGCTCAAACACGTCAGACGCTGTGCGATCACAGAGATTTAACTCTGAAACACCTCGCTCGTTTGGGTCTTCGGGTCAACTGGGAAAAGAGCAAGCTTTGCCCCGTGCAGAGAATCTCTTTTCTCGGTATGGAACTGGACTCGATCGATTTGACAGCTCGTCTAACAGAAGCGCGTGTACAGTCGATTCTGACTTGCCTGAATACATTCAAGAGCAAGAGCGCGGTCCCGCTGAAACAATTTCAGAAGCTTTTGGGGCATATGGCAGCAGCCGCAGCTGTAACTCCGCTCGGACTGCTCCATATGCGACCGCTTCAGCATTGGCTTCACGATCGAGTCCCGAGGAGAGCGTGGCTGCGCGGCATTCACCGTGTTATCATTACACCTGCGTGTCGTCGCACTTTCACTCCGTGGTCAGACCGTGCGTTTCTCCGAGCCGGTGTGCCTCTGAGACAGGTCTCCAGGCATGCAATAGTATGCACAGATGCTTCGGACACGGGGTGGGGGGCCACGTACGATGGGCTTGCGGCTTCGGGGGTCTGGACGGCACCCCAGCTGCATTGGCACATAAATTGCCGAGAAATGTGGGCTGTATATCTTGCGCTCGTCCGTTTCAGCAACGAGTTACAGGGCAAAGATGTATTAGTTCGCACAGACAACACTGCGACCGTGGCGTACATCAATCGTCAAGGCGGTTTACGCTCGCGTCACCTGTCGCATCTCGCCCGTCATCTCCTCACTTGGAGTCAGAAGAATTTGAGGTCTCTTCGTGCCATTTACATCCCGGGCACGCTCAATGTAGAGGCGGATGCGCTCTCTCGGGCTGCGCGTCCCGGCGAATGGCGACTCCACCCCATTGCGGTTCAGCAGATTTGGAGACGTTTCGGCAAAGCGCAGATAGATCTGTTTGCTTCCCCGGAGACGACCCATTGTCGCCTGTTCTATTCACTAGCCGACGACTCGCTCGGCGTGGATGCATTGGCACACAGCTGGCCGCGAAACATGCGCAAATACGCGTTCCCTCCGGTGAGCCTCATTGCGCAAACCCTATGCAAAATCCGGGAGGACGAGGAGAGCGTGCTGTTGGTGGCACCGTATTGGACAACCAGGAGTTGGTTTCCAGAACTCTCTCTCCTCGCGACAGCCCCTCCTTGGAAGATTCCCCTGAGGAAGGACCTTCTTTCTCAACAAGAGGGCACATTATGGCACCCGCGCCCCGACCTGTGGAACCTCCATGTGTGGTCTCTGGACAGGGCACGGAGGATTTGAGTGATTTACCGCAAGAGGTATCTAACACTATTGCTGCAGCGCGAGCGCCGTCTACGAGACAGGCTTACGCGCTTAAATGGAACCTGTTTGTCGACTGGTGTTCTTCCCAAAGTGAAAACCCCCGAGAATGCCCGATTAGTGTTGTGCTTTTATATCTCCAGCGCCGTTTGGAGAATAGGCTGTCACCATCCACTATTAAAGTCGATATCGCTGCGATATCAGCTCACCATTCACCCGTAAACGGTAGAACAGTGGGTCAGCACGACCTGGTCATTAGATTTCTCAGAGGCGCTCGAAGACTGAATCCTTCGCGTCCTCCCTCTATTCCTCCTTGGGACCTGTCCTTGGTGCTGAAATCACTCCAGGAAGCCCCATTTGAGCCTCTGCATAGTGTGAGTGTTAAATTTCTTACTATGAAAACATTAACTCTCCTTGCTTTGGCTTCTGTTAAGAGGATAGGGGATATTCATGCATTTTCGGTCGACGAATCGTGCCTTCAGTTCGGGCCGGCTGCATCCAGCGTAACACTGAGACCCCGGCCCGGCTTTGTGCCCAAAGTTCCCACCACTCCTTTCAGAGATCAAGTGGTGAACCTCCAAGCGCTGCCTTTGGAGGAGGCAGACCCAGCCATGGCTTTGTTATGCCCTGTTCGTGCACTACGTGTGTATATAGACAGGACGCAAAGTTTTAGGACCTCAGATCAGCTCTTTGTTTGTTACGGTGGTCAGCAGAAAGGAAAAGCTGTCACCAAGCAGAGGATGTCCCATTGGATTGTGGATACTATAGCCCTTGCATATCAAAAGCAGAATGTGCCTTGTCCATTTAATTTACGTGCTCACTCTACACGCAGTGTGGCATCATCTTGGGCACTGGCTCGCGGTTCCTCGCTAACAGATATTTGTAGAGCTGCAGGCTGGGCGACACCTAATACGTTCACAAGATTCTATAGTGTTCGTGTCGAACCGGTTTCCACTCGGGTTCTTTCTACTAACTAGTTAAGAATGCCGAGGGTCGGCTCGTGTGTCGGCTTGGAGCCTCTATTTTGGTGCTGCACATCTGCACCAATATGGAAGGCCATCGGGGCAAAAACGTCTAAAAAACTGTTTTTGCCTCTCCTCCACCGCCCTGATAGCTGGTGTTGCGGAGCATCCGCTGTCAACCTATCACTGATGTATTCTCTGTAAACCTGTGTAGGCTAGGCGTCCACATTTGTCCCCTACGTGGGGTTCATTTGTGTGTATACTCCGTGGGGTACTAATCCTCCACGTTTTCCTTAGCAGAGCCTGCTCTGCATCTCTCTGCATACTATGTTTTGTTCAGAGACTTTTTATGAGCAACCTATCGGTTGTTTCATATTTTATGTCATCCATTCAACCTTCTTAGGGGATGGCTTCCGCAGTGTTCTAGCTCCGCTCAGTTTAGACGCTTCCCCAGTTCGCTGCTTCACTATCGTGGGTTAAGGAACAGGTAGTGACCGGCCTTCTGCATTTCGCCTTAGGTTCCGCCCCTTACGTGGAGGGCGGAGGGCTTTTACAGACACTGGAAGGGTTCAGCTGCAGTGGCGTTTTGGTAGGGATTCCCAATTCGTCGGTCACGACGTGACGTCGTAGTGACCGACTGAAAGGGAACGTCTCGGTTACGTATGTAACCCTCGTTCCCTGAAGGAAGGGAACGGAGACGTCACGTCCCGTCGCCACAGTTTGCTGTTCCATTTGCTGTTTTTTAGGCCGGGCACTGTTGCTCGGCTTCTCAGCAATAATATAGCTAATTTGGTATTGTGCACCTGCGGCTTATATACGCACCTGGCGGGGCGGCGCCGGCATTATGCAAATACCTGCATGCCAAGTTCATTGGCGTTTTTATAGTTTCTCGAAGTAGATAGGTCACCCGCGGAGCGGTTCCCAATTCGTCGGTCACGACGTGACGTCTCCGTTCCCTTCCTTCAGGGAACGAGGGTTACATACGTAACCGAGACGTTTTCTTTGTACAGTTTTATGTACATGCTAATAATGTGGCTTTTCTTAATATAAATATAAAAAAAGATGTTGAAAGACAAATCTAAATTGTAAAATATTTTTCATAGTAGAGTATGTTAGTATGGGAGTGTTCGGGGTGTTGGGTATACAGGATTTACGTGCCCATGTCAAAACTGTCATCAGTAGCCTAACCATTCACTGGCTTCTAGTCTATTTTATAGTTTTACTGTCTCCTTTACTGAGTCTTTTATCACAATGAGTTTTGTGTTATTTGCAAAATAGTGGCTTTGAAGAGTTTTAGGCCTTACACGTTCCATTATGTTCTTATCAATAACCGCATGTTAAACACGAGAAAGAAAAAAAGGACAAAAAACCCTGTTGTCTTTTATTTTTGCTGAGCAAATCAAAGAAATACTATCTTGTAAGTACTCCTTCCTTATAGCTTTACAATAAAATACATTGTGTAAAAAAAGTTTCCTTCATGAATTGACATTGGTCTTACATACTTTTGACTAAACACAGTTCTTTTTATTTAAAGGGAAAGGGCTTTGAAAACATCCTCCTTTCAAGTTCACTCTTTAGGGAGCACATATGTCCCACATTGTAGGATCTACCTGATTCAACATGTCAGTAGCTACTGCTGAAAGCTACTAAAGCAGCTTTTCACTGCATTGAGTTGAAACTTACTGTACCTTACATTTAAAATCTTTAAAAATCTTTTTTTTAGTTGGTGTGGCATTTATTTCTTAGAGAATAATGTGGCAATGATACTTCCAAACACAGATTTAATTCTATCGGCATACACAAAACAAAGCAACAATACTTTTTATGAGGTCATATGGTTTCCCCACAATGTAAAAAAAATATGTGTTTACTTAAAAAAGTAAGTTTCCTAATTGCCTTAGTTGACTTAACATTTTTTTATTTAACTATAATATTTTTTAAGTTGAATTAACTAAAAATTTGTAAGGCTTTTTAAGTTCAACCGACAAATATTATAGAGTGCACAATGCAAATTGTGTATGTTCCTGGTTTAAATGGATAGTTTACCCAAAAAAAGAAAATTCTGTCATCACTTACAGTACTCACCCTCAAGTTTTTCCAAATCTGTATAAATTCTTTGTTCTGCTGAACACAAATATATTTGTAATCAAGCAGGAAGCAGGATAACCATTAGCTACAGTATGCTTCCATCCAAAGTTGCAAATATAACTTCTGTTCACAATTTCTATTCAGTGGGTTGAAGAAAACAAAAAATTTAATTTCATGCAATGAAATGTAGCCAGTGTATTTTTTATGTATAAAGTCCTTGCATGTCAAAAAACTTGCTTTAAGGGGGCGTGCACACCAAAGTTTGTACGCCGGCGGCCGGCATATGTTTTCAATTGTTTCCAATGGAAGTGCAGCATTTTTTCAATAAAGCCAGCAGCTGGCATTTTTTCCGCACTGAAAGTCGCTGAGCGCAGAGAGTTGAAAAATATTTAACTTGGGTGAAAAGCTCAGCTCGTCATTGTCAGTTCTCACACGGCCATCCAATCACAGTGGGGGAGGAGCAGGACAAATATCACAACAACCAACCGGCACATTGTACGACGACTGATAAACAAAGAAGTACAGAAACCAAAACGTTCAACTGAAAAAAGCTGGCAGTAGGCAGAAAAAAAGCTGGCAGTTGGCGTCCGCCTGGCGTTTCAGTCGTGTTTAAAAGCTTTGGTGTGCACACCCCCTTAGAGGTGGGTGACTAGTGTTTGGGAAGACAATCTTGATAGCTTTGGAAGTTTCAGAATGACCAAAACAACACTCAGATGCAGTGCAACAAGATCGTTCTGCTAGTTAGTCCTGTAATGCTGTCTCTCCAGAAAAGGCAAAGTCACACTTTTTTAAAGCACATAGAGGAATTTATTCTGTTAATTTGTTTCCATTGTTCGTGTGCATATCTTCTTATCAGATAAGAAATTTATGCAACTTGAGCACATGCACAAAAAGAATGTGATATTTATTAACACATTGTTTGTGATATACTATTTAACACATTATGGGGCGGTTTCCCGTACAGGGATTAGACTAATCCTAGACTAAAACCTTTTTAATATGTTGTTTTGCCTCAAAATGCACATACACTAGCTCTTAGAACGAATGTGTTAAAAACAACACATTAGTGTTGATTCTGGGAGAACACACTAAATGCGTTGTCCCAGAATTCACCCATCTATGTGTTATTATTGAAACAACACATTTTCTGTTACTTTTAACACAACTTTTGTTATATTTTAACACAAAATCAACACAAAATGACACATAATGTGTTAAAATTACACATAATGTGTTAAAAGCTTAATGCACAAAAATGTGTAAAAAATGAACACATCCTTTCTAAGAGTGTAGGTAATGTTTTTAGTAAGGCATGTTTGTTAAAACTGGTTATATTTCCTAATTAAACTAAGGCCTAATCCTGGATTAAGCTAATCCCTGTCTGGGAAACCGCCCCATGTGTCATTTTATCACATTATATGTGATTTTGTGTAGATTTTGTATTAAAATAAATAAAAGGGACAACATAACATGCTAACAACACAATTTGTGTTATTTTGAACACAAGTGTTTTTAGAGCATATATTTATCATGCACATTTTGGTGTAACCATCCAGTATTTTTATACTATATCTCAAAATACACATACTGTAAAAATAGGTGGATGGAAAAATGGATATAAAAAATAGAAAATGGCATGACATACAATCATTGTAGTTTTGTATAACATTAAACCTTGAAATGTAACTTTTAACTTTTTTTAAATGTAAAGTTGTTTTTCTGAAATAAAACCCAATTAAATATTAAACCTCGATGATGTATGCGGTCGACCAATGCGACTTCCAAACACAAAAATCCTGGCCAGGACGTGTCTGGGAAAAATGGCACGTATGGTCACCCTATATCTGACTTTGGGTTGAGCAGAACAAAGAAATGTATACAGGTTTGAAAAAACTTTAGGGTGAGTAAATGATGGAAGCATTTAAATTTTTGGGTGAACTATCCCTTTAACACACCTGATTCAAATTATCAGCTCTTTAACAATGGTCCATAAATTAAATTAAACTAGGTGTGTCTTATTTAAAATGTGTAGTGCTAAGTTTTTTCCAGATATTTAGGGGCTCTTGAATGATAAATCAAGGCAGCTTTACAATGAAAATAAAGAAAACAGAAATCAAGAAAAATAGTAAATATCTAAAGAACATACCTATGTAGGCTACTATCAGTGCAAATTTGATAGTCCTCATAAACAGATTGTAATCTACTTAAAAGGTATGTGGTTTTCCTGATACCACACGACGTTTAGTCAAGGCATATGATTGATGACAGGTGTATTAAACCAGACACGCGTTTCCAGCTTACATGGAAATGAGGCTTAAGAGAAGAGGAAAAGAAAATTGTAAAATGCAGAAATTGCTATAATAGCATGAACAAGAATGTAAAATGCATAGTGACATTGCAGTAATAAAAAATATGTACTTTAACATTGCATACTGTACTTAAATAAAAAGTGAAATGGTGAAGTATTTAATAATGTACTGTAGACTATATTTTAATAAAATCATTTACAAAACCATAAGCTCATAAGATAAGATGTCATAAGGAAAAGCGAAGTGTAGCAAATCTACAATCATATTATAAAAATATATATTTCAGCTGAAATAGTGCACTAAATAAATTAAAGCCGAGTCAGCAGCAGTGAATCAGCAAATTTTAAGTACATTTTCACAGCAGTTTACCTGTATGGCTCAACTTTTTATTCGAGGTTGTTTATTCAGCACATTTCTTTCTTTCCTTCCATCACTGCTGTTGGCATGAGGGGGATTTACTGAGCTTCTGACTGCTTGACTGAGGGTCAGTATTATCAGCCTCTTGCCCGATAAAGCAGAGGTTTTACTCCACCCTCACCAACTGGAAATATTGGTTTGGCCGTGCAGGCAAATGAAGTGTCTAATGATGGGGTTTTGAAATAAACCTTCACCTGCTGGCAGCCAGACAATCAGGCAGTCTGAGGACAGCTGAATATTTAAAGGGGACAGAGAATGAAAAATCATTTTTACCTTGTCTTTGTTGAATAATGGTAGTCAACCCACATTCACGAACATACAAAAAGTGCTAAACATGCTAATCATCTCAGTCTCATAGAAATTCCTCTTTTAGAAATGTCAGGCAGAAAACGGCCCATTTTGAAAATCTGATGCTTCTGACATCACAGGCATCTAACTGCCCCTCCACTTTAAAATAATTGGCTACATTTTTTGAGTGGCAGCAAAGTCAGCCAATCAGTAATGAGATTCCAAGTTAAGCCAGTAGGGGGAGCCAAATAGGTGCAAAACCACTTGTTTAAAATCCCCCACCCTAATAGAGCTATCTGAGAGAGGTTTTAGGAAGCCTCTAAGGCATTATAGACCCAAACAAATTTTTTTTTTCTACATGTCACATCACAAAACAAGGATAAATACTCCGTTCAATCATTCTATGTCACCTTTAAGATAGAAAAAAGCTGAGAGAGCATGAAAAGAAAGGAGAGAAATGTTATAAAAACAGCAAATGCTTTGAATGACTGGTGTGCTGCAAGAGTGTAATATTGAGAGAAAAAGGTGGACATTTTTGTAATTTTAATAAGCACAATTTGGTTCAATTTGGTTAATTGGATGATGTGGATGTTATTCCAGCAAGAAATTGCAATGGAAAAATACTCAATTTCCCAAGACATATTTAGCAAATTTACAAATTCCCCCACATCATGTTTCAATTTTCCCTTGTTATTTTTAAAGAATTGTCATATTAATTCATCAGATTGACAGCTTTTCTAATGACAAATTAAATGTAATGAAAATAATTGATTTTTGTTCTGATGAAAATGACGCCTCTTTACTTGGAAATCCATCATAAATGGGTGATAATCTTACCTTGGTTCCTCTCCTAATGTAGTAAGGGTCAATATTTAATTTTGCATTCACATTTGAATATTCAAATTAAACACTTCAATGAATAAACCAACACATTTTATCTTGATTTTTAGTGTGACATACCTCATTGAATTAATGGCACGTGTTCCTCTTATGAAAATGTCACATCTAGTAATGTTCTTTAAAAGGACATTCTTCTCAGCATGTGGTCATAATGACTGTGATAGAAGGTGAGCTGCTGACTTGAGTGGCAAAATGTATGTGCATAAATGTTAATGGTAATCACTCAAAGCTTGTTTACATTAGAGAACCGAACCATCTATTTATCCTCCCCCCACCAATTCACTATCTCTCTGTTAAGGCTGACTGCACCTCTCTTTTACTTGCAGTTTGCAGCACGAGGAAGGCACATAACTGCAGGCGCTGTATGTAATGTTAAACTAAGATTAGCTTACTGGTGCACATCTCTGTATGATGATAAGCAACAGTGCTTGCATTTAAAATCTCCAGCTATCCCAGCATTCCCTTTGCTGGTCTAAGGAGTCCCACACATAATAGAAGAACATGAGAATTTATGTGGGGTTTCTCCATGTAGGTGATATGTTTGAAAGCTTGATGTCATACCTACACTGTTAAAAATAAAGATGCAGGGGGTGGCTTGTTGCTTCAGGAAGAAGGTCCCTAGTTTAAGCTCTGGCTGGGTCAGGAGGGTTCTCTGTGTGTCCAGTTTCCTTCCGCAGTCCAAAACATGCAGGTTATGTCAATTGGAGATGTTACAATGCCCTTTCCTCAATGTGTGTATACATTAACTTGTGTGGAGAACTGGTTCTCACCATGAATAAAGCCATAGATGTTGAAATGACATGGATAATAAATAAATGTAAAGATGCTATGATGCCACAGAAGAATCATTTTTTGGCTACCTTAAAGAACTTTTGACATCAGATGAACCTTATTGTTTCGCAAAAGGTTCTTTGTAGTGGGTTCTCTATATCATTAGGTGTATATACTGTACATATGTATACTGTATATATATTTTTTAAGAACCTTTGACTGAATTGAAAACAAAAATGACGTGAAGAACTATTTAGCAACTTTTAAAGAGTGTAGCCAGTTATTAACTTGGACTGGAAGAAACCAAAATGGAATTCTGCCTCTGTTGAATAAAAATATAGAAAATGTTGGCAGTTTGTTGTGAATCTATTTGATTTCCTGTGTGTTGTCCATTTAGTGAGTGTACTCGCTCAAGAAGGCCACTGTCCGTTTCAATCAAATCACAATATGAAATGCAACCAATTCCAAACTCCTGTTTCTGTGGCACATCCTATTATATATAGTGCCTGTTTTGCTTGTTTTTTAGAACTTCAAATTTAATTTGTTTTAAAGCTTTAAAATGTATTATTTTTCTTGTAATATGTGAAGAGTTCCGATGCAAAACCCTCAAAATGCATGCAAGCGTCTAAAACAATCCACTTTCTTGGAAAATACATAGTAAACAATTACAAAATCACTAAAGATGTAACTAGAAACATTGCAAATGATGAAAGTCAAAGTTTAAAGATGAAGAAACTGAACCACACATTAGGTGGCGCTGTGGTCCATGTGACTGCCACAATACATCATTCAGGTCCAAGGATTGACCGAGGACCAGGGGTGCGTTTCCCAAAAGCATTGTTAGCCAACTACTGTCCTAAGTTACGTCGTAACTGACGAAGGTCAAGGATTTTGTGTTTCCCGAAACCAAAGTTCAAACAAACATTCGCAAGCTGCATTGCAAACTTGTGTGGTTTGAATAACAGCTTTTCACCTGTCATTGGAAGCAAAGTTCCTTGTAATTATAATATGTAGACTTACGTAGATCATGCTTTTGGACAAAATAAGCAAAAAACATGTAGTACATTCTATATCCATCATTCTAAATATATAAAAATGTATTTTACATCTTTAAGTTTGTAAACAGAATTAAAGGGCCGCATTTGAAAACTGTGCATATGCGCCGCCATACGAGCTTTAAGACCCTGGGGACTCCTTGGGAGGATATGTTATTTAGAGCAGTGATCTGACATTAAATCGATTTGCACAGATTAATTAGTACTTCACCTCCCATATGACATCATCAACTATGTTGCTAAACCAACATGGTTCAAATGACGAATGTGCGACAAAGTTACTATGCTTTCAGGAAACAGTTGTGACAAGGTAGTTAGTTTCTCCAACTATGCATTGTACTATCGTGGTTCAGCAGTGAGTTACATCGTTGTTCGTGAGACGCAGCCCAGGGCGCACTTGCACTATCCAAACCAAACTGAGCCCAGGCACGTTTGACCATCAAAGCCTGGTTCATTTGACTAGGGTGATCGCTCTGAACAGCGCCCTGGCCGGCTTGCAGAGGTGGGCTTGAGCACGGTTCAATTGGGTTCAGGAGTGGAACATGCAATGTGATTGCAAATTGTGCCAGAGCGCGATTCAAAAGGAAAAACATCAATTGCGCGAAAGCGAACCTGGGCTAGGTGAGTGCATGCTTCTGGGGGAGTAGGGAGGGGGACAATCGCGCTGGGTCATGGTTTGGTTTGGATAGTGTGAGTGCGCCCTAAAGTTTGAATGTTATCCACGGTCATTTTGCATCTTATCCATCTTTTGTGCAAGCTTAGAGGAAAAGTGCACAAAGTCTGTACTGTATGTATGTAGTGATGTATTTCTGAATGGTGTGATGCCCCGATTAAGTGAATTTGAAGCGAATTTGATGAACATAAAGTACATGCCAAGAACTTTCGATTAGTGGCTTTAGAATCTGAGCGCTTTATGTATTTAATTATTTCTGTTTGTAAATAAGTGACACAATAAGGTTACAGTATAGGTAGTTATGATTTTTGTGGATTTGGAGGTCGGGGTGCTTGTCAGGCATGTACAGGCATCATATTTAACAGCCAATTTCAGAGCTCCACCACTTCAAAAATCCCTATATAACCCATTGTTATAGGCAATTTGAGGCATATTCCTTAAGATTGTGTTCGACAAAAACACTATAATGATGGTAAATCATACTGCTGATGACAATAATAATAGTGATTTGTCAGAGAATCCATCCACCTCTCACTTCCACCTCGTAATTACAACCAGTCGTTCCGTAAAACCCCTGGATGATATGAAAGATGGACAGATGAGTAGACGGTGAGACGAAATGATGAGGTGAGAAGAAAGCCTGCTGTGATGGAGGGTGGAGGGAGGTCTATCCTCAGGGGCCGCGTTGTTATGCCCTACCATCATCCCCCTGCTTTCAGCACCAACCCATCCTCTCCATCACTGTCGGCCGGAGGGGGCAGCTCGACCGACTGCAGAGGGGAAACGTCGCATGTCGTGTGGGTGAGGGCAGGGGGAGTCGCCCCTGTGGAGCTTCTGGAGTTCTTTTCATATCAATCACACCACGGGCTGAGAGCTACAGACAGCCATCTTCCACTCATTTCAGGAGCATTAAAGAAACTCCTACCATTCAAACATCTACGTCTGATCCCTTCCCAAGCGCGATCGCTTCAACTCCATCGTGACCCTCTGTTGGCTGTCATTCTTTGGCTTTTGCCAGACCCCTGCAAATCGACTTCTATTACCCTCAACCTGACAGTGGGAGTCTCTGGCAAAGTACTGTGAGTAATGCGATTTGTCTCTCCGTTGTTGTGCACTGGGAAATAAACTGTCAAGGTGTTTTCAGATGTGAGAACAGAGAAACTGGGAGAAAAGAGCGAGAGATTTGACAGAGTGGTAGTTAAAGAAATATTTCAAAGCAAAAATGCAAATGTATCCATTAAAATCATAAAATGTACCCACCACTTTTTTATACAACGGAAAATGCATAGTGATTTAAATACAAAATTAAATATTAAAGATAAGATGTAGATAAACAGAGCGTTTATTCCACCACACACAGTGGTTTCATTTTATCTCTCGTTTTGAGTCTCCATCTCTTCTTTAGCTTCTCCCAAGGGTTTATATTTGTCTCTATGGAAATTCAGTCATATTACCAGTTGGTTGTGAACTTGCTCAGACTTGCCACTTCAAACCACAGGTTCATTAACAGGAAACAATTAGCGAGCAAGCCTGCACGCAGTACAACACAAAATTACAGCATGTGGCAGTACACCTAAATGCTTATTTCCTCCAAACCCTCTAAAAGAAAAAAATACAATATTCACAGTCATTATTATAAGATAGCCCCCTTTTATATTAAAAAGAAATACAGTGGCTGATTGCGGTCAGGGTCAGGCGAAAATGTCTGGTGGAGATATAATATCGCACCTACCATGGTTAATTGGGTAATGTGATGATTTTACCATGAAGCCAATTCGGAGGTCAACCGCAATCATTTTATTCCTCCTTGGGCTAAGAAGTCACAGGTGTCAAAGACCAAGTACATCTTATTTTACCAGGATGAGCAGACCTCTGTTATTCTTCTTTTTCCCTATTAAATGAATCATTCTGGCACCAAAATACTGAGATCCAAATATCACCTCTTTATTTGATCTTTAAAGGAGTGCTGTGACCCTGGCCCATATCAAATCAAAGTGCTACCTAGGCTTATTAGCAGAATAACCCTGGATTTCTTTCTCTCGTATCTGTTTTCTACTTGCGATCACAGGGTCTTATCTTCTGTGATGTGCTGCTTGACCTTCCCTTTAGTAGAGTCAGTAGTGAGGAGATGCTTCGTTGGAGTAAAGGATGCTGGAATAGATATTCATTAGTTATGAGATAGCCCTCCGCATTCACATGATGACCTCCGAGGCTGTGGGATAAAAGACAGCCAACAATGAGGAAGTGATTTAAAACCTACACTGCTTTTTATGGGGTGACCTTCCCATACAACCCTGGACTAGCTTTCATACTCATCTACCTTTATTCAGACATCATCTGACAAAACAGACTCTAAGAAGTACATAACGGATGTCACTATAAAAAACATATTGCCTATGAAATGTATTAGTCAAACTTAGTCAGCTAAATATTGATTTTTACAGGCAATACTTCCAATGTCAGTTGCACACATGTTGTGAAAAGATTACAAGAAGTTCAAAAAACTTATTTTCTTTATGACTCACTGCCGAGTTTAAACTGTTAGCGTGGCCTTTCCCTTAGGGTGAGTCTTGTTTATCTATATTGTGTTATGAGGGGAAGCTGAAATTGGATATGTGGAGGTAACTACAGGTTAGATTACTTCACAAAGCAATTGATGTTCCATTATCATGTACTGTAATAATGAACTTGTGTTCTCATTACCGTTGGATGGGTTGATGCCGTAGTAAGTACAACGGCTATTCCATTTAAAAGTAAAATAATTCCCGAGTCCATATGGCTTCATTGCCAATCAATCATACTGCACTCGCAATCATTCATCAAAAGCTGTAGAGGTGAATGACAGATTTACACGAGAGATTGGACCTGTTGTTAATTAGGTCCTTTTGTATGAGTGATCTGCAGGCTCAATATATTCCGAATATTAGCTGCTGACAATTCATTAAAATGCCTGTATAAGTTTGGCGCCGGCTGGTGCAATGGGAGGGAGCTTTGACTAAGTGAAATAATGAAGCAGGGATATGGCTGTGCAGTAGTGTGACACTAACAATATGCAGATTGCCAGAACATTTTTGGCAGCAGCTAAGATCTAAAAAAAAATTCAGGGATTTATTACAGGATTTCAAGAGGACTCTGCAAAAAGGTTCCTTGTTGTCAGACCACAAAATGGACACTGCAATGTTTTCGTCATGGGTGAAAGAGAGATAATTAGGCATTAATCTGCTTTCTATTTCAGTCTAATGTGCCAGTCATTGAGGACACTGGATGGTGGTTTGTAATTTACTGTGAAGTTTGCTTAGATATATCAGTTAATGCTTTAAATGAGCCAATTAAGTGCAATTAAAGTATAAAGGCGTATATAGTAGCCAAGCGTGCCGCACAAGCCCTGAAAAGTGAAGCCAAAACGTCTCGATCGCCCCCCAGTGACTGGTCCCAGTATAGGTCATAAACCCCGCCTCCCCATGTTATTCAATGGGACTTGAGACCAATTTAATTACACTTCAATTATCTTTTTTCCGAAGCTGGTCATGTATTGTAGTTTTTATTACGCTGATGTAAATTGAAGTTTTTGTTTTTAAAATAAGTTTGTTTTTAGTTAGTTATTTAATGCTATAAAATTGGTGGTGTCACGTCATGATTGACAGCTGTGATATCGTGTGATTTGCGCATTCTGTGAGAGCGAGGATGGGGCCTTGATTTCGCGGCTTTACTTACTGCTCACTACTGCGCAGGACTGGTCCCGAAATCGCTACTGCGAAGACTCAAGACCCAAGATGTCAGCACGTATCGGCACACTGACGGCTTCACTTTTCACCAGTGGTAGAGAGCGAACAGGCGTTGTCCATCTTTTTTTACAGTCTATGATAGTAGCTGAAAATTTAAACTCACATTGGCAAAGCATCTATAGGCGTTTATTTGTACCCCCACCCAAAAAAGTGAATCTCTTTCATGTCCATCAAACCACTTTTCCGTGTACAGCCAATTATTAACTTGTGAAAAGGCCGTTTTTAAATGTTTAATAAAATGTGCTCCTATATAGCTTAGTGGTAGCATTGTGTGGGTTTGAAACCAGGGAACATTTTAATGTACTGAAAGGCAAATTAAATATAAATGTAAAATGTGACAGATTAAATAGGGTTTAATATAAAGCACAGTTAATTACTGATTGATGGAGGAGTATGTAATTAGGAGAGTACTACTGCATTCTCTATATTGCAGTTGTATACAGTATATCTCCCTGATGTGCTTTCAGACAGATCTTTAAATCAGTCGATCCCTTGTACCATCAAATGACTGATGTTTTTATTTATTTGGACTGCCGACTAGGCACCATTATCCTAATTGTCAAGGAAATTAGTATAAAATGGCACTAGAGTGAATGAAGTGGATAGTTGGAAGTTATGGAAGATTACACAAAATAGGCTGATCTTTAAAAAGTGGTAAGTCTATACAGATTTCATGAGATACTTCAAAACAAACAGGACAGCTCAAGCATACTGAAACTGTGTCTAGAAACTATACATACAAACTTTCTGTAGCTCAGTCGGTAAAGCATGGTGCTAGTTATACCAAAGTCATGACCTGACAGTGGCGGCTCGTGACTGCTCATCCGCGGGGCGCAAATTCAAAATATGTGTTTGTTGCGTCATGTGAACCATGTGCATCACTTGTTTTGTCAAAATAAGTGCATGCTACACACGCGTCAAAACCATTTATGATAAAAGAGACGCTCACGTTCACAAAATACACGCAAGACACTCCCTTAACAGTAAACTCTGATTACGCATGAGATTATGCGAGTATCTGGCAAACGCCAGCGTCTCTTTTATCATAAACCCTTTAGGCGCGTCTGCAGCAGGCACTTATTTTGACAAGACATGTGATGCACATAGGATCACTTGATGTGCAAAACACATATTTTGAAATTATGAACCACACACATGAGGGGCTACATTCATGTTGTGACTAACTTTGTCAAAAGAAGTCACCGGCCACCACTGCTGCATACTCTTAGCCTCATGCATGCTGTTGTATTGTATAAATGGTGAAATAAGATGACAAAAAATACAAATGAGAATTTCCTATTAAAGTTAGTAGGAAAGGACAGGTTTATGAGGGTCATTTTCGACAGATCGGTGGAAATTATCACTTTGATTTCTATCAGGACTGCTGGGTCAGGTTACGGCCAGGATTTTATTTGAATCATAGTTCACGATCATTATGTTCACCTATGCTGTAATAAGAACCGATTTATTGTGCAGCTGCTGTTGGCACACAACGTATCACACAGATCCTAAAGCTTAAAATGTTTTCTTTTAATTACAGTGCAATTGCAGTAAACTGGTAGATCTGACCCGACATGGTGTGTATTGTGAAAGTATTTTTTGCATATCCTATATCCTCCTAAGACCTTGATGTCCACATACGTGGACATCACATTTTTTCACCATAATGCTAAATTCTTTGTAACTGGAACCTGTTGTACACAAAAGTGGACAATAACTGCTCATGTTCAAAGAAAACTATTTTGTTATTATATTTACTGGTTCTTCCTATCCCCAAAACAGCTGGAAGAAATCTGAAAAAAGACAAACCCAAACTCGGGTCTTGGGAGAAAGTACTAAAAATATTATCCTGTGAATGCATGTTTGTAGTATGTATGCGTGAGTCTGAGACTGCCTGCACTGTAAAAAGTGAAAAGTTGGATGAACTAAAAAAAAAACTTCACTTGGTAACACCTAAAAACTGAAATTGTACACTTAAAGATATATGTTGAAAAACATTTTTCGTAGGTGTTACCAATTAAAGTAATTTTTTTAAAGTTGATCCAACTTTTCACTTTTTATACTTTGTGAGCAGACACTACTTAAGTATTTTTACTTTTTTACATAAAAGTACATTTTTAAGTATTCATATTTTATCAGTGTTTTTCTTTGGAAAACATACATTTCAAAGCATATTATCATAATTTTTTGCTCCACTACATTTCATAATTTCAAGTTTTTGGTTTATATTTAATATTTCAGTACATTAAACATCTAGTATTTTTTTCCTCAAACAAACACTCTGATAATAAAGTATAGATGCTTGGATAATGTACTTAAAATACTCAAGTATTGTCCGCCTCTGTTTGTGAGCGAGTGTGCATTAACCATGTTGGCCCTGTATGTCCACAACAGAGCTTTTGATCCAATCATCTTTGTCTTTATGTTTAAAAATTTACATTTTAAATGTGCAACATTTAGTGTTGACTTTGAAGGTATTCACGATTCAAATTTGGATGAATAAAAGATGATACGAGATAAGAGTTTAAATGGGCATTAATTATTATTTAATGCACAAGGTCTACATCTGCACAAGTAGATATTGTGCTTTTTAAATTATGCGTCCCCCTTGGACATTTACTCAGGTAAATGTGAAAATTGATTTCTACAAAGTGATTTGAAATAATCTTAAATTTTATATGACTAAGTTCACCACTTTAACAAGTCACATAAATAGTGCTATGTGTGCAGTCAAGAGGTTAAAACCGTAGTATAAATTCACCTCAGTCTGAAAGGTTCAGCTTTTGGTGAGTCAGTATTTGTGGCTCACAGCATAAAAAAAGTACACTCCAGCAAATCTGCAAAGAAGTAATTGAAAAGCACAAGGCAGAGGATGGAAAGAAGCTTTCCAAGTCATTAAATATCCTTTGGAGTATAGTTAAATCAATAATTATGCAGGTGTATGGCACAATAGGTGTATTGCACAATTGTAAATCTACCTAGAGCAGTTCGTCTTCAAAAGCCAAGTGACCACATACTGTAAGAAAGAGATTGCCTAGGGAGGCCACCAAGAGACCAATGACAACTGTGAAAAGGTTAAGAGCTTCATTGGCTAAAACTGCGAATATAACAATGGTTACCCAAGTGTTTCACCAGTCACAGAGATATGGGAAAATGGCAAATAGATGGCCACTAGTGTAAAAATGTCATACGACGTATTGGATACAGTTTGTCAGAAAGCCTGTGGGAGACTCGGAAGAGAACTGGAAGAAAGTTGGTCTGATGAGACCAAAACTAGACTTTGGGCATCAACAAAAATATGTTTGGAATAAGTTAAAATCGCTGGCCCTAAAAGCTAATAATAAATGCAGCAAAATCAACCTGGTCTCACAGGAATTTTTTTGTAAATACATTATGGGGTGACTACAAATTAGAAATGTATAATTATAAAAACAAAACTGCAATAATGAAGCTCTACAGTCCCTCTAAAGGCAACATCACTGGGATGAAAGATCTTACAAAACCATTTAAATGAGATCGTACAAATTCATATGAATTAATATATTTATTTATATTGTGTTTGCAAGAAATAATGCAACAAAAAGTTGTTGTTTTTTAAGCAAGACAATGCCTACAAGCAGTCATGTAAAGCTAAACATGAATGGCTTTAAAAATATATTAATGTCCTTGAATAGCCAAGTTAGTGTCCAAAATTCGATCCAATGGAACATTTATGAAAGGACTTAAAGACTTTCTAGTCACAAACTCCATATAATCTGACTCAGTGTAAGCACGTCTGCAGTTAAGAATACTTCATTATGAAAAAATATCAGCTTGAGAAAAGACTAAACAACCCCTTTTGCATGCAGGTACTCATAAAAACATTAAAAACTTTTTCTTCATTAGAAACTTTTCTTCATAGCATCTGTAGCAACATTCATGCCATGGCGTTGGCCACTTACGGACACCTGTCTTTGCCATATGGGAGACATTTTGAAATTGTGCTTTTTCCTCTCAAACGTGCAGGTGAGCAATTTGCGTCAGCAGATTCTATTACATTGGACAGGCTGCCTGCAAAGTAAGGGAGGGGCCTTGGGGTAGGGCAGCGAAACGCCAGTCTCTCTTTCTCACTTGATATTTGCCAGAGCGTGGCTGCACCTGTTCGACGCTGGTGAATAATCATACACAGAGGGGAATTTGACGGCCAACATGCGGCAGCATATTGCCTGGAGATCGCAGCGTATATCAGTTTGCAGCTTCGTGTGGCGAAGGACAGAGAAACGTTCAGACGTAATGCCATTTGTGATGGAGCTGTGCTATTAGCTAAATGAGTAGTGTATTTACTCCACTGCCAGTGGCAGAAAACAAAATTACGTTTACTGTATTGCTTTCAACCTTCTGAGAACTGGCACAAAAAGACGTGCTTTGAGAATTCTGTCTCGTCTCAGATGTAAGAGTATCTGGGGATATAACACTCTCTTTAATTTTGTGGTTTGACTAAAGCTGGCATGGTGACAGACTTAATGTGCTTTGCAGGGTCCACGGCGTCTCAGGTTTGGAGCTCTGGGGGCAATGAAATCAGACTCTGTGGTTTCCGTGTGTGTGTGGGCCGAAAATGACTGAAGAGTTTCGGCAGTATCGAGAGAGCAATTCCTTTGTGCCTTTTGAAATTTCATCTCCAGATGATCATGTGAATGTTTGTCATAGTAAACAGGAATTCACACTTTAATGTGGCCAAAGATATCCTGAAGCATTTGTAGGACAATCTGCATATGCAAACCACACTATTAATTACATATTTAATAACTACTGTACATTTAAAACTTGCTAATTATTTTTAAAACAGTAATGTTGAGGTCATGTGACAAGGAAGCATGCTATTCAAAATGTTTGGAATAATATAAAAATAACATTCCTTCTCTTCACTTACTATTTTAAAACAGTAGGAAGTACACAATGTGTTGCACAGTAGTAAACAGTAAGCTTCAAGAGAGTATTGAATTTAGAAAATGAAGAATTTATTTATTAAAAGTATTAAAAAAACTGTTTGCCAAGGCAGGTATGGCAGATCATATAAGTATTTACTCCGTGGTGTGGGTCTTGTGTTGACCCCTGTTGGTCAGAGAGTGAACTGCAGTATTTGTTCAACTCAATTCTTGGATTGAGTTTCAGACAAGATTATAATAATCTTCATAATATAATACATTCTAGTCTTTCCCTAATAAAAAAATGAATTGTTAAATAATGTGATTCATTTCGTATTTTTCTGATTCCTACGGCACTCTTTATTTTATTTTGCTTCCGAGAGGCTGAATTATGACAACCTGAGTGTATAAGCATGTTAAAGAGATAGTTCACCCAAAAATGAAAATTCTGTCATCATTTACTCACCCTCATGTTGTTACAAACCTGAATAAATTTTGTTGTTTTGATGAACGCAAAGGAAGCGTTTGTGGACCCCATTTACTTCCATAGTATTTTTTATTCCTACTATAGAAGTGAATCGGGCCCCCAAATCATTTGGTTACAAACATTTCTCAAAATATCTTCCTTCGTGTTCATTAGAACAAAGAAATGTATACAGGTTTGTAACAACATGAGAATTTTACTTTTTGGATGAACTATACCTTTAAAGACCAGCATATCCAACTTTAGCATCATGAATGTTTAGAAGTGTAGGACAGATTAAAAACATATTATTAGCCTACAGTATTTCAGCCCACATTCCTGTGGGTCATTTTAAATAAATAATTTTCCTTTAGAGCATCAGCAACAATGTAATATCAGTTTCATTAAGAGAAAACTTTCTGATGATACTTCTCTAACAATGTTTTTGGAGTTAGCTGCAAGTTGTGTTGTTCATCTCAGCCAGACTGAGACTGAGGCTGGAACCAGAGTTCCTCGGGGTTGAAATAAGCTCTGGAAACTGCAGCGCACACCAGGCTTTTATTGTCTCATATTGGGGAAGCAGAGAGAAGTAATATATCGCTTCCTCCCAGGATTCTGCTGAAGTGTGCCTCTCTTCTGTTTAATCTCACTGAACCTGGAAGCAAAGAGTGTGTGTGTGCTTTTACGTCTGTTTGAGCTTTATTACGAAGGCATGGACGGCCTTTCAACCTAATAAAATGACTGTTTTTCGTGATTAACTATTGATGAAAATGAATGTAAGGATGTGCATTTTAATCCATTTTGTTCAAGCTCAGATGGAGCAGTGCGAAGTCTCACATATTCTGTTTCTCATTTTTTTTAATTATAATTTATAATAATGTCAAAAGTTGCAAGTAAGTGATACTATTTTCATTACATTAATGTGCTCAATACCAGTCTGTAATAACCAGTTAAATGATCAAATGAGACACATTAAATGAGTCAATGAGACTCAACAGACACATACTTTTTGAAATTAATACTCAGAAATAAAAAGTGAATCAAACAACATTCTCCTTAAGTGGAAAAACTTTTATATCACCCTTATACAAATATTGAACCTTGCATGTCAGTTTAATAAAAAAAAAATGAATGTAACAAAGATTAAGTGTAAATGTATTGCTTTTATCATAAGAATGACATGCTTCTTGAACCGCTTGCACTTGTCACCGGTAATGTAACACTAGCTTATGTCTTCATTTCTGAATATATGCCAAGAGAGCAAGCAGTCAAACTGTACTTTGTCAAGACTGCTTTTAACTTTTTTCTGATGGTACAATAAAAACTATTCACACAGGGAGAAGATCTTATACTGACAGCAGTAACAAAAGCTGACTGAAGAACAGAGGAAAAGTAAATTGTATTTCAGGGAAGAAATTGACCTATTGACTGCTGCTATAAAAAGAGAAGGGTCGGTATCTGTTTGCAAGTTCGCTTAAGCAAAACAAAGAGAGATAAACAAAGCTGAATAAATAGCTAAACTCTCCCACCATCTATTTATAGCAATAATAACATGGGAAATAGAGATAGATAGATAAATAGATAGATAGATAGAGATAGATAGAGAGATAGAGAGAGAGAGAGAGAGAGAGAGAGAGAGAGAGAGAGAGAGAGAGAGAGAGAGAGAGAGAGAGAGAGAGAGAGAGAGAGAGAGAGAGAGAGAGAGAGAGAGAGAGATTTTCAGATCAAGAATATGAAAATTCTAGATATGGGCAAATTTTTCATTTAACACTTGATGGATCATTGACTTACCCAGCGGGTGAAAATGCTGGTGTCTGACATCCCTAAACCATGATCAGGCTGTGTAAAATCAATATCAAGAATCTATCAGAAAATACAGCATGCACTTGGCACCCTACTAAATATAGCATGCTTCACTTCATATGAAATTTAAAATATGGCTTTTCTTGTGGTGATAGAGAGACCAACGTTATAATTCACTTTAGGTTCCTCAAGGTTGCCCCGAATGCTCTTAATCACTACTAATATGGCTGCTGGCTAAAACGTAAGGCTCACAGCTGATGAAAAGACAACGCTTTGATAAAGGGGAAGGATGTAGTATAAAACTGAATTAAATTGGTGATCTGAGGAAGATAATAATCACAGGAAGAGTTATTGTTCTAATGCTCATGCACTGTGAAAAGTAAAAGTTGGACCAACTTAAAAAAAATACTTCAATTGGTAACTTTAAGTAAAAAAGTTATGTTGAAAATGTTGAAGGAATTTTTTAACATAATTTTCACCTAAAATCCTTCTCTTAAAGTGAAAAAAAGTATAAAACTTAATTTGTTTGGTATGGTTAAGTTTTTTAAGGATAGCTTTCACTGTTTTCAAACTTTTTTTGAAATAACTCTTCCTTTTCTAAAATACAAAGTGTCAACATTTCCATATCATATCACCATGAGCTGTTGACTGGCTGTCCGTGTACAATATTCAAAAACCTATATATAGTGCAGGGGTTGACATAGAAGACAGTAAGAAAAAAGCAGGAGACAACACTCAACAAATAATTCAATAGCAGACAGTTATTCAAAACATTTGAAGCAGTTTTTCTAAACTTTAAACCTTAAAACTTTACTGAAATTCCCTGTGTAGTCAAACAACCAGTGGCGGCTGGTGACTTCTTTTTCAAGGGCGCTCGATGCGAAGTTCGTCACAACATGTATGTAGGCCGTCATGTGTGTGGTTCATAATTTCAAAATATGTGTTCTGCACGTCGAGAGATCATGTGTGCATCACGTGTCTTGTCAAAATAAGTGCCTGCTGCAGGCAGATAAAGTGTTGTTTATGGCAAGGTGATCAAACTGTGCCGCCTGTGCTTTTAATCTATTCAGCGTGTCTAAAGGGTTTATGATAAAAGACACGCTCGGGTTTGCCAGATACTCGCATAATCTCATGCATAATCAGAGTTTAGTGTTAAGGGAGTGTCTTGCGTGTATTTTCTGAACGTGAGCGTCTCTGTTATCATAAACGGTTTTGACGCGTGTGCATCAGGCACTTATTTTGACAAAACACGTGATGCACTTGGTTCACATGACGCAACAAACACATATTTTGAAAACACGAGCAACACACATGGCACTCCGAACACATATTTTGAAATTGCACCGCTCGGTTGAGCAGTCACTAGCCGCCACTGAAAACAACTGCAAAATTTAGTAAACAAAATCAAAACAATCCAGGTCATGTTCTTTTAAATTTTGATTAAAATAACAATTAATATAAAAGCATATTGTTTTCAATATGAGGCATCATACCTGATATAAGAAAAAATGAACAAAAATCAAATAAACAAACTGTTTTATAATCAAACATTTATTGCATGCTATTTAAATGAATAAACCCACAAATGGTAAGTTGAAGCCAGTGTTTTCACTTGACCTGATCTTCTCTGACACAAAAACAGGATTGGGCTGTGACAAAATTTTAACAGTTGTCTTGCATAACCTCATTTTAATAAAGCAAATAAATCAAGCGGCAAAAATCAATTTTCTGTTTGAATGGCAAAAGGAAAGGAACAGAACTGTGTAACCCAAGCTGGATTTACATATAATGGCACGGTGTGTCTGAGCATGTGAGCGTGAACAACCTCACGCATGACCCTGTCAGTGCTGGAGTTAACCTGCCTGAGACAAAACACTGCACATTATATTACTGAACAAAGGGTAGTACATTATGCCTAACACTTAGCACACTATAACTATAACAATAACAATACACATTATACCACATTATAATGACAAGGAGTAGACAATATAAAAAGTGCTTTTAAAACATACTGCTCTGCTCATCAACCGCACCCCATGCGATTTATTGGACATATGCAGAATCCAGAACCGCTTTAATGCTTTCATTTCTCATATGCATTATTTGCAAAATCGCAGTATAACAGTCCACTAAACAAGTTCATTAAAACATAAACAAGTGATTATGCTGAGCCAACGTGAAGCAGCAAAAATAAATAAATAACTAAATGCAAAATGGCATCTTTTTCAGCTTGTAAACAGATTTGAAACAATACGTGAGTGCTCATCAAAAACCAGTGAAAGGTGGAGCTACATAGTGATTAAAAGCATACTCATATGCATTCTCTCTCTCTCTCTCTCTCTCTCTCTCTCTCTCTCTCTCTCTCTCTCTCTCTCTCTCTCTCTCTAAAAGGAAATATTCCCTATGCTGTGTGCTGACTGAGTGTTTGCCCCTCAGTGCGCTCACGGTAAGGCATTAGATTTTCATAAAGTGTAAAAGTCTCTAAAAGCTACGTTTTATATCCGCGGACAGCAGTGTGTCTTTTACAGATGCACGGTGCACATCGGCTGAGCTAATTGCTGCATTTTTGTAACTCCCTTTATTATTCATCGTGACAAAATGGAGGTTCAAAGCTGAGAAAGCATGAGCTCATACGTGTATACATTATTGCTGCAAATGTTATATTTAAGACCGTTTAATGCACGCAGCTGTGCATCCGAGTATGCCTTTATTTTTGTGTTTATCATTGTGCATGTGTTTGTTTATAGGTGACTAACACACTCTCTTCAAACCCTCTGCCCTGCAGGCATCGCCTGCAGCATTAGCTCCCAGAAGCTTATTTTACTCTCAATGTTTTTCCTCCACTTCCTCTCTATCTCACTCCTGAAAACAAGTCCTTATTTATGCCTGGACATCTCTGGATCTGCCCCCGGCCCACCCTCAATATGCAAGACATTATTGGTAAGAAAGGATGCCAGACGTGTGTTCTGCCACTACAAGTGAATGCTGGCAGTTTGTTACCATAGCATGCCCAGTTGCATCTCACAAATACAATTACATACAGGGTCCAAAATTAACATTTATTACTGTAGGTGCCAAATGCAAATAAGAATTACTTTTGGGAAGTAAAAATGGCACTTGGTCAGTAGCTGTGTGACCCTGCTAAAGCCAAAGTCAATATCTAATTATGAGATTAAGAGCATTACATTTATATTTCACTCAGTCAACATTAAATATCAAGGTTATATTTTCACAAAATGCTCTTTAGATTATCAAAACTAGATATACCATAATGCATGACATTTATACATTTGTAACTGTGGTTTTACATGATACATTTTACATCATAATAAATGTTTAAACTATTAATCTAAATGATCTACTTTGTCACTTGAGATCAACTAATCATTAAATTGAGTCACAAACACACATGTAGTAACAATAAATGCTGGTCAATTAAAATTGATAAATGATAAATGAATCATTGTGGCTGGGTTCATTACTGATGTCACAGCCTCCTATGAGCAGGAGCTCTTGGGCTTAAAGCATGAATGATTCATGTGTTCTTGCATAAGCAGGGCCTTTGTGCCAGACACATGAGGTAAACTTCCTCTTCAAGGCTAAAAGAGATATCGGCCTGGATAGAAGGGGTGGTAATACAGGTAGCACTGCATGTTTTCTACATAATACCATCTTAGTTGGCTTGTGGCTGGAATGTATCTGTTGTTGCTTAAATTGTAAATATGTCCCTCAGGTCCCTCTTCATAACCAACACACTGACCGGCACTACACCTGAAACCACCTATTTCCATACTACTTTAGGTGTAAACCGTATGCGAGCAGTATGTCAGAATTCATAGTATTCAAAAAACAGTAGGCGGATGACCTACTACTGCATTTCCGGATAGAATATTAAGTGTGCATCTGATGAACACTTTACTGTCCCATGAGCTAAGGATGGGCCAAAGGTGAATATAATAAAAAAAACATAAAGCATACCTGCCGGCTCTTTAAATGGTGCCAAGAAATTTATTCCTTGTGATATAATTGTACTTGTTAAACAATGCTGATGTAAATTATGGTCACAGTTGTTCTGATTTCACAATCACTCAAATGGTGCTAAATAGCACTAAAAGCTCGTAATTGTAGGGGAACCCTTTTTAGTGCACCTACGTATAAAGCACAGATGAAGAACCATACGGGGGTGATATAGCACCACTATAGTACCAGATATGGTTCTATATAGCACAATAGGGTTCTACATAGGTGCTACACAGGTACTACATAGGTGCTATGTGGCAGTTAAAATGGTTCCTCTATGATTACAAGTCAGTGAACCACTTTTAGTGCTATTTAGCACAGTTTGTTTTAAGAGTGTAGGAGATATGGGTCACATGACAATGAAAATATTATGCAGTATATCAGTACTGTTTTATAAATAAAGAAGGCAAAAAATCCTGTAATCATAACAATCCCTAGAATTATTATTGCTATTACTACCATTATTGTTCATACTATTATAACATAATATACATATTATAATTATTATTATTACACAAATATGTATTATCTGTTTAATTTATTATTATTATTTTATTTTATTATTATAATTTTTTTATAATTTTGCTTAATATCATTACTTCAGAACAATATCATCATGTGTATTATTATCAGTTTAATTATTATTATTATTATTATTTTGCTTATTATCATTGCTTCAGAACAATACCATCATCACAATTGTTGTTTTGTTTTTGTTTTCTGTTTAGTTTTGTTGTTAAGTGTTCTGCTTAACTATCTGTTGTATGTTTTGCTATTATTAAAAAAATAATAATAAAGAAGGAAGTACTTCATCCAGTTCAGTACACACCAGCACAAGAAGCAGCGCAGGTATACATTAACATAATTTTCTGGAGATTTTCTACAGATAATCTTGCTAAGCATACGGCTTATAGGCATTTTTACTGCTCTTTTCTGTAGTGTGACCATGAAATCACTTACAGTATTTAGCATTAAAGACATTAAAAAATAACGTAAAGACCTGAAATTTGCCAGTGGTGATATTGCTGCACAGTCAGACTAGACTCAACACAAAAAGACACAGAAGCCAGTCGCCTACATTAACAAACAAGTCTCGCCTCATACATTTATATGAGTGTTTTCAACCAATCTAATTCTAATCAATACACAGCATTAAAAAAATGTGTTTCTGAAGAATTTTTATGTTAATCTGCAATACCACAACTATCCACTTTATGAAAAAAAGAATTACCCAATTGATGAAAAAAACTGAAGCCAAAATGTTATTTACTAATTTTAAACTCTGTGTATGTTTTGATAATCGTTCTGAATCTGATCTCTAACAAAATTCCTTCACAAAAATGCAATTTTTTCAGCTTTTTGCAAAAAAATATTTATATATTTAAATAATAATAGGCCTACCCATATTTAAGGGTTTATAAGCAGAGAAAGAAATATAAATAGGTTGAAACGGTTTTCCCCGTTTTGTTTGTTTGTTTATTGTTTGTTTGAAAGCAGATTGTCTGTTCTTTCATTTGATATATTTGTATGTTTATATATTTTTAGAAGAAAACTTTTTTGGAAGTCATTTTGTAAAACTTTTGTGAAAAAAAAATGCTGGCGTGCAACTTTTCAAAAAATGGCTGGCGGGGAATGAGTTAAATCTATCTTTTATGTCAGAACAGTATACATTAGTTTTTTGCTGTCGGCTTGTGAATAAATATGATTTAATAGTAAAATACATGGATTCAAGTCTTGTAGTCCCAAGCCAAATGCAATTTTGAAAGATCTCTGGTTAATATAAATGCCTTGAAGATCACGGATGATCATTAGTAAAACGATTGCATGCCATTTTACTAAATTGGATTGATTCATAAACGTTTGGTTGGTCAATAACCCAAAATAAATGAGAGAATAGTCATTAGATTGTGAAGGATGAAGTCTGGTAAAAGCCAACATGTTTGAGCATAAGCAGCACTCAACCAGAAGTCAGTTATCTCATTGTACAGCATCTGAGCAGCACATTTCTGATATTGTCACAATATTGCACTCCTACAGGCACTTTCTGAAACCAAACCCTGAAATGTTCTGAGAGAAGACTTTAGGGATGGACATTTAACACGGGAGGTTATTGCATCTGAGCTTACTGGATCTGGGCGAACTCAGAAATGCCAGGAAGTGAACATGACCTTTTCAGCCTCAGCTAATCCTCAGCACACATGGAGCACCTGCAGAGGAACGGCTCCTGTATCGCACGCTGTGCACTGTATTGAATGAAAGTGTCTATATAAAGATGTTGATAACACTTTATAATAAGGTCATATAAGTAAACATTAGTAAATGCATTAACTAACATGAACAATATAGTTTTCCAGCATGTATTAATTCTTGTTAATGTTAGTAAATGTCAAGTTATTCATGTTAGGTCATGGTGCATAAATAATTGTTAGCAGATACAAGGTTTGTTAATATAGATTTATTAGTAAATGTCGAAATTAACATAAACAAAGATTAATAAATGCTGTATAAATATTGTTCATTGTTTGCTAATGCATGAACTAATTGTTAACAACCTTTTTGTAAAGTGTTACCAAGATTTTTTTTCTTAAATTAAAAGATTGCAAACTTGATACGTTTTTAAACCCATATGTTTCCCTCATTCAAAAACTGAGGAGCTTTGGGCAACACACGCCACTCGGATCGTTCTGCTTCGAGCTAGCGCAGTCGATTCCCGGTCACCCGGCGGCTGTGTAATGAATACACAGCGGACAGGACTGTCACCAATCCCATCATGCCACAGAAGAGTATCAGTTTTGTAATGAGGTTTACAGACAGCTCTGGCCACCAGAGAGAGGAAACACTCAAACACGTACTTACAAGGTTAATTAAAAATGTTGTACCATACCAACACCAGCTAAGATAAAAGGTGAAAGTTAAGAAAAGGAGAGCGAAATTATAATGAAAATAGTCCCTCCACCCCTTCACTTTATTCCCTTAATCACTGATTACTCTCAACTTGTTAATTGAAGATAATTATAGGTTTTTAATTTTCGAATGTAGGTTAGTGGATAAAGTGAGAGAAATCATTACAAATGTCAAGGGGTTTTAGAGTGACGCAAATAAAGATCTTGCCGTGTGGTGGATATATTAGTTAAATCTCTGAATTGTAAAAGGCAAAAGGGCAGCTCAATGGTAATCTTAAATTAGTGTTATAGCAATCCTGACAGCACTCAAAGGTTATGCTAGTTGAATCATAGCATTTATAGTCTGCCATTTAAAGAAGAAATGCCAGAATTACATGCAGCCAATACTAACCTGTACTAACCAACCAGCTACCAGGCAAGAAAGAAGTAAAAATATCTACACTCTAAAAAATGCTGGGTCAAAAAATTATAATTAAACCTGTGCTGGGTTGATTTGATTCATTTATGATCAAAATAAAACTATTATGTATGTTAATTTGACCCAACGGCTGGGTTTGACCCCTTTTTGATCCAGCGTTGAGTTAAAAACAACTCAGGGTGTTTTCGAGGTTAGATATTTTGAGTGTATGGTTCTGCCTAATTTAATAGCTTATATTTTACCTACCATCCTTTAAAAAAAAAACTTTGTAGTTTTGCATTTAATGCTTTAGGTGTTTTTAATTCCTTGATTCCATGCTGTACATATTGTATAATATTTAATGTTGGTTTAAAATTAATAGAATAATAATAATAATAAACAGCCAGCTACAAAACATGCTGCTGGTTTAGGAGATTCAAAATCATATTTCTTATATAAAACATACTAGATATTATATTATACCTTTACATAAAACATCTAAATCAGTCACACATTAAAGTATTATGTAACTATATTAAATCATACTAATGAATGGATACTAATATATTTACATGCAATTACTTGGAGCAGCTTATGATTGTAAGTGTTGCTATTATGAATGCTAATGCTTTTGAATTGTATTAATATGTGACATGCACACTGCCATGTAAAGTTTAATCGTATTATCATATACAGTCCTGCCATTTTGCCATGGGTTTAAAATACCAAGCAAAACAAACAATTAAAAAACAGTAAGGGCAAAGATCTAGTCATCAAGCAGATGACCCAAATTAAACTTAATACACAGCACAAACATGTGTGATGTGGACGCACATGCTTGTATACACTCAAACAAGCACAAAAAGAGAAAGATCATTTGAATGGTTTTAATTCTATGAACAATGAGAAGATAAATGTTAACATTAGCATCATGTGACCAATGTGCATCAAAATATGAGCCTGCTGCAGATGCTTTGAAGGGGTTTATGATAAAATAGACGCTTTGCCAGATTCAGTAGGCGAGAGCGGGGCACAACCTAACGCTTTTTGGTTTTGGCTCAATCATTTAAAAAATATTTAACTTTGATCCATTATATTTTTACACAAGCAACACACACATCTCTGCTACAAATGAACATTTGAAGTTTGTTTCTAGGACTTAACATTCTTGGACAATTACACCAAACGTGACAGAACTGCAAACGTTACAACTTACCCCTTAGGTGGGGTTAATTGTAACAGGCAGGGGGTTAGTTGTAACACTTGCTAAAAATTAAGTTTGCAGGCAAATATTTCAGTACTATTTTGTCTATATACTTGAAGTGGATATTGTTTATATCTGTCTATAATAGACAGGTATCCACACTGTATTCATTCATGCAGCCCTTTTCTAACAATAGTTCAAATATAAATGGTCTAAATATGTGAGAAAAAGCAACACAATTATGACAAAACTTTTTTTATATGTGACCCAGTCTGTAATAACCATACTACAGTTTCAAAATCTAATTGTGAGATAATGAGCTTTAAAGTCTGATTTTAGCCAATAATTTCATTATGATATCAATCTTTAAAGTGACCTTATTCAATCAATATTAAAGATATGAACAAAAATAAATTTGACACACGATTTTTGATAAGACAGGCACATTTATTTTGTTGGCAGCCAGCAATCATTTGTGTATAGCCTATTTAAAACAACGGCAAGAATTACACAGAATTAAATGTAGCGTTTTTTTTTTTATATCCAAGTGCTGATGGGTTAGTTGTAAGTTAACACAGCGTTAGAATTAACCCCGCTGGGTCAAAATATTTTCCAGCCCACCAAAAACGTTGCTAAGAGCTGCAGACATATTTCAAAATGATGCTATGTTTTAGTCAACAAGACACTGATTAAGATGACATAACATTGGTTTTGGTGTCTTACACAACCAACTTAGAAAAAAAAAAAAAAAAAAAAATATATATATATATATATATATATATATATATATATATATATATATATATATATATGATGAAAAATTACTTACATGCCAACAAAACACTCATTCATCAATAACTCTCTGGAAAAACATTATACATTTCCAATAATTTGCGGGACATTGTCTTTTGGCAGAGTGAAAAAATATACGGGAAAAACAAAACGCTCAACCTTGTGCAAAAATGTATACAGTCGGTGTTACAAATTACCCCGCGTTAGTTTTTGCCCCCTCGCACCCCTACTTCCTTAATCTTCTGTGTAATCACAGTTTAGTGTTAAATTAGTGTCTTGTAAGTATTTTGTCTCTTTTATCATAAACCCTTCGACACGTGTGCAGCAGACATGTGTTTTTACATGACGCATGATGCACATAGGTTATGGCGCAAATAAAAAAATCTCCACAGATCAAACCTGAACAAGTTTAATTACTCTTCAGCATTGTTGGTTCACTTCTAATCCTATCAGAATACAAGGCCGGAAATAACTGCTGAAACTCAAATTTATATTTCCTAAAGAATAATTTCTCGGCCTCATGCTAAAAGATGCTTACTCATCATAACTGTCAAAGGATGCAGGGCTATTCTTATAATGTTAACACTTACACAGGGATATAATCAAGGACCTTTTCAAGGTTGGCTGTCCAATTTAAAGACAATTTGAAATTCAGATTTTCAACACACACACACACACACACACACACACACACACACACGCACACGCGCGCGCACACACACACACACACACACACACACACACACACATATATACAAAATCATAGTTTAGTGTTAAGTTAGTGTATTTATTTTTAAAAGTGTATGCAAATGTCCATTTCTAAACAAATTATGAAATCTCTGTAAATCTCTAAAGAAGAAAACAGGTGATCATCATTCAAACAACCAGGAACAACTGTCACAAGCCAGGGGCTGGCTACTAATGGTTTAAGCCACGCCCCTTCTAAACTTCCACCTCGAGGAGGTCCCCAAAACCAACCCAATGACCAGACAACAACGAGCACAAGTAAGTATAAAATGTTCTTTATTGATTTAAATAGTTAAAAATATAAGGGGGGGGACTTGGGAAAGGGGAAATTAAAACTAATTTCAGGATCCGTCCTCCAGGGGGCCACGGCCCAATGAATGGCTAAGGGTGGGGGGTCGTACGTGGGGGAACGGGCTCCTGCCTCGGGTTCCCTCTACTCGTGGCACGCTCCTCTTCCTTCCTGGAGGCAGAATAAAAACACAATGAGTGCTGGTATGGGTCTTTTTCTGTTGGTGTACCTTGAGTCAGCGCACGGCGGTGCACCGCCTACTTCCCACAGGTCCTTGCTCGTTGACTCACTCGCTTCCTTATTCTCTCTCTCTTCTCAGGTTTCAACTAGGACACGAGGACACAGTGAGTCGACTCCACGACGTTCGCTCGCCTCTGCGCTGGTTACAGCTTCCAGGTAAGTATGGCTCTCTCCACAGCTCAATATCTCAGTGTTCACATTGGCTCTCTTTCTCTCCACAGATGGCTGCTAGGATACAGGGACACAGTGAATCGTTCTCAAGACGTTTGCTCACCTCTGCGCTGATTACAGCTTCCAGGTAGGTATGGCTCTCTCCAAGGCTCAATATCTCCGTATTCACGTTGGCTCTCTTGCTCTCCACAGATGGCTGCTAGGATACAGGGACACAGTGAATCGTTCTCAAGACGTTTGCTCACCTCTGCGCTGATTACAGCTTCCAGGTAGGTATGGCTCTCTTTCTCTCCACAGTTCAGTATCTCCGTGTTCACGTTGGCTCTCTTTCTCACAGATGGCTGCTAGGATACAGGGACACAGTGAATCGTTCTCAAGACGTTTGCTCACCTCTGCGCTGATTACAGCTTCCAAGTAGGTATGGCTCTCCCCACAGTTCAGTATCTCAGTGTTCACTCTGGCTCTCTTTCTCTCCACAGCTCTCACGACTCACTCACTTTCCTGTCAATCAGCAGACATAACAAGTTACATGGAAACTTACAGGGTGGCGAGCTTACGCTGGCTGGGTTCTGCAATGCGGCGATTTAGCAATGATTTGTAATGGGACGCCGGGGGCCGAGACCCTCTCGGCGAACTCGTTGATGAACAGAGGGGCGAGGAAGCCACGCCGGCACACCGGGTCGAGCGCTGCCCTTTCCTCGAGACCCGTTGGTCAATCGAAAACTGGACCGGGGCGCCCTTTCGTCGAGACCTCGGGCCAGCGGATCTCTCCTGCCTCTACTCTGTGATGATGAAAGAACACAAGTAAGGTAACAATAGTAGGTGCAGTACTCACACACACACTGCCACTCTCACCGTTCTTCGCCGCCACTCTGTATTTCTGTGGGACTGAAAACACACTACAGCATTATTGTACAGGTTTTTCCTAGCGCCGTTCTTTCCTCTTCATCGCCCCGGGACGAGTGACTGAAAACGGGATTACGTCAAACAGGACACAGCACTCACACTGCAATACACGGCATTACACAGCACCACTTCAAGTGAAAATGTCCAAAGACTCACCCCACCACGCTCAGTGCACACAATAGACACCCGTCCTCTTCCACGTCGCTCTGGGCGAGAATAGGGAGATGGTAGATGGCCTAGCGTTTGTTTGCTATCGTTGCTGTAGCTGCTTTCCCACGAAAACCTTCGGCTCGCCCACCACGCTGGTACAGGGGTAGGGCCACTCGATCTCTCTTAAGAGCACTCCAACAATGTATCAATCAAATGTATACAAACACTCACTCCAAGGGATTTGGTTACTCACGATCTCTGTCTTTCTTCGTCCTAGGTTGTCTTCATGCCAACAGGAACTCCAGGTATCTAGACAGGGCGCTTTCCAGCCACCAACACCACTTTTCCCACAAATATATATACTCACAACTGTAAGTTTTCCTCTCCTTCCGTTTCTCTCAACAAATGTCAGTATCCGTCTAGTACTTCACCTATAAGGCCTTCGATGTCCTCATTCCCATCGATTTACGATACGCACATGGAGAGAGAGAGCAATACAGCGATCCGAATCTAGCGTATCAGGCGAGCTCAACTCAGCACTACAATACACACCAACACAACAGTGGATAACATCAGCCAAGACTGTGGTTTAACTTGTCTTTTTATACTCCCCTGGGTGCTGTTCTCCTCCAATCACCCGGCGCTCCTCGTAATAGCTCCCAGCTGTGTGTAGTTTAGCTGATTACAGCGTTCGCGACGCCACCGGATGTCCGGTGTTTGCTCTTACCGGTCCGGGCGGAAACATCCGGGCGGAACCAAAACTTCCCAATTTTTGGTTCCGCCTAAAAGATCGTCACTCCTGTGACACAACCTCTCACGAATTTCCGTGGGATAGTCACAACATTTTTGCAAATTTTTTCGTGGCATTCTCACGGATTGGTTACTCAACTGTTTTGTCCTATTTTCTTACCATTGTCGCTTCCGTTTAGGGTTAGATTTACATAAAAAGACATCCTTACCCAAATCCAAACCCAACGCCAGGCGACAATTGTTTAAAGTTTAGAAAATATTAAAGAATAAATCAGAAAAAATTGTAAAAACCAATACTTAAAGTTACATAGTAACACAAACACCTAACCCTAAACCGAAGCGACAATGGTTTAAAAATAGGAAAAGCAGTTGAGTAACCAATCCGTGAGAATTCCACAGAAAAAGACAGTCAGTGGCGGGGACACAGAAAAATGCGGGGATCCGTGAGAATGCCACGGAACTTTGTGAGATCACGTTGACCAGGAATCAGACCCAACTGTCAATATGTAACATTTCTGTGTACGTGCCTGTTTTTCTACATGTTTTCTATGTGTCTCAACCTTATGAACAGGTCACCTGAAAAGTGTATTATGTCAGAACGTTACACTGTACTGCATTCTAATTTGCCAATGGAAGCTGCACTGCATGATGGGTAAACTTTGAAAAGAGGCCAGGGCTTATTTTACCATGCTGCAACACCATTAAAGTCACATTCTGAGAACTATGCCGAAGGCTCTCTCTGTCTCTCTCTCCCTTGCTGCTCTCTCTCCCCCATGTTTCTGTCTCTCTTGCCCTGAAAGCACGGCTGTAATTCCGCTGAATAGGCATATCATGAATTTAACTAGGGGAAAAAAGCTGGGTTGCAAGCCAGGCTTTTCTATGCAATGCTTTATCAAAGTCAACCAAGTGTATTAAATAGATCTAGTAGGCTGCTATATGAAAGTGCTGTTTGCCACTGCCATCACATGCTCATAGATTTAAAAAACAAAGGCAGGTCCTTTGACGGTACCGGGGTCACCAAGACCACCCAGGTATAAAGTTGGGCTTTATATTAACCCTTGTGCATTGTTCAAATTCACTTCCCTTTCGTGTTGTTAGTGGCTGAAAAAATGTATCAGGTTATTTTTTTCACATCTTTTTGTACTGATCAGTACTGATCAAAACTTCCAAATGCTTGCAAAAATGTCATGATTTTAAGTCTTTAATTGCCAAGTTCATAAGTGATGTCACTGATTTGGGGGGAACATTTTCAATATAAAAATTGATTGTGGACTGGATTTTGTTTACATTTTTACGGTCTTGGGCATGTCAAAGATTAGTAAAAACATTGGCTTTGATGTATTTTTTGTTTTTGTGCAGCATCACATTTTTTTTCTCCCCCATTTTGCCCCATTGACTTCCATTATAACAACATTTTTTGATTGCAGAGCCATGACAGCGTTTTATCATGCATTCTTGATTGTTTGTGGTTTTTCCTTTTGCAAAGAGGTAAAATGTGTAATTTTTACTGTTGATCACCATATGGCACTATTAACCCTTTAGTAGGCCTGTGTAAAAACAGAGCTACATTTCTGGCTTGTACACTGAGTATAACAGCATATTTTTACAGCAGTTTAATTTAGTGGCCTTTTTGTCCACTAACAACATTAAAGGGTAGTACATTTGCCCACAGTTTATTGTTGAGTTTTTGAAAAATTTTAAAGCATTTTCTAAAAAAACATTTGTCACCAAAATTCATTAAATTCGCTGGAACACAGAAAAAGTTGTGGCCAAATTAGGACAAAAAACAAAACAAAAAAACAACAACACGTAAGGGTTAAACATGGCACCAAGGCATAAAAGTCAGTCTAAAATATATTTTCTTCATTATATTTCTGAGCTGCAGGTCTTATTATTGATAAGCATTTTATGAAAGATTATGAAAAATTTGAACCTGCAATTATCTAGCAATTTATAATTAATTAATTTAATTGTATTGCATGAACCAGCAATTTAATTGTATTGCATGAACCAGCAATTACAATGCATGTAACTGTGGTATACTTCCAAGTATATCTATATATGCAAATTTAGTAGTTTATAATGTAGGACCGGGATTTTATTTTATTCAAGACATTACATTTTTTCTTAAATTTGCCTGAATTAATTTGTCTGAAGCTTTTATCCGAAGTGACATTATGTGTCTTCATTGGGAATCGAACACTTAACTTTTTGAGTTGCTAATGAAATGCTCTTTCTGTTAAGCTACATTAACATTTTTAGGTGAGGTAGGGTATCATTGGTTAATATTATATTTTCCTGTGAGTAGAAAAGTCACTGCAAAGATGACATTGCCAATTACATTTGTTAAAAAAAAGTTTTTCTGAGACCGTTGGTCATTGATGATTCAAACAAAGAAATGTATTACCAGTGAAATCCAGTAAGATCCTACATAGGATCAGTTGTGATTTCATGGTGTTTAAACTATCTTTATTTAGCTGCGCTTGTGTTTCCCGAAGCAGTATATACACAAAAGAAACATGAATTAACAATTATTTGGGCAGTTAGCAGTAAGGCCATCATTTAGTTTGATTTGCACTGCGGCACGCAGACTAGTACTAGACTGCCAGGGTGGCATTAGCTAACTGTCCCCAATAGAAAACAACCTAAATCCTTCGGCCTCTGCCACAATTACCTTGTCTAAACTCATATATTCTGTTTCTCGCACATTCAACCTCCCCCCACCGCCCAAACTTTCCCGTGACATGGTTGCTTGACACCATTTAATTGGAAACTCTATTAAAACATGTTCTGTCCTGTACTTCAGGCTTTTTGTCTAATTGCCAGTAGTGGAAGTCGTAATTGAAGCTGTATGGTATACAATGTGGTAGAGAGACTGTGAAAGTGAATTATAAAAAGCACACAAGAGAGAGACAGGCCTATTCAATAGGATGCAGTTCAGAAAAAAAACCTTATAATTACAGTATCTAAACTATAATTTGTTATACATTGATTGAACCGAGCTCATGTCAGTGTCAGAGCTTTAAAACCAACCCCTCTGAGATAGTAGCGTGTGAGGAAATCTAAATAAAATCCTAGTTCTGCATCGTACGGCTTAATTACTAAGGTGCCATCAATAACTATTCCAATAGACCTTTTACAAGATGTCTGTGTCAGAGAAGGGTCAGTTGCACGCATTGATTTTCATAAACTACACGCAGATTCGGATCAACAGAACTGAAACATTGTGAATTAGCATTCAGGATGTTTATGCTGGAAATGAGAGAAGGTGTGGGGAAACTAACATCTTTCAGCGCAGGGCCACCTGTGGTGCAGTCATGCATAACTTCTTTCCACAGATCATACATAACGCTCATGAAACATAAACACAGTGGTGACAAGGTTTAAAAACACCAAAGAGGATTGAAGGTCAGATGTGAAGACATGTTTGTGCCGGGGCCTGCTGTCTTACAGTCTCTTTTGACTATTTAAAGAAACAGTTCACACAAAAATTTAAATCTGTTGTCATTTAATAACTCCCGTTTTATTGTACCGTCATTTACTAAGTTGCTAGAAAGCATATAATACAGTAGCTTTGAGTGAGGAACTAGCCCAGTCTGATGAGGTTTTGTGATATAGTCACGTAATTTTTTATTCTTTTTTCGTGATATTATCACAAATTTTCGTATTTTTTCCGTGATTGTATAACGAATTCCTGTTTTCTTGTGTTTATCACGTATTGGTTACTCAACTGTTTTGTCCTATTTTCTTACCATTGTCGCTTCGATTTAGGGTTAGAGTTACATAAAATGACATCCCTACCCAAACCCAACACTAACCCTAACGCCAGGCGACATATAAAAAAATAGTATAAACCAATATATAAGTGACATTCTAATGCAAGCACCAAATCTAACCCTAAACCGAAGCAACAATGGTTTAAAAATAGGAACAAGCAGTTGAGTAACCAATAAGTGATAATCACACGAAAACAGGAATTCATTATACGATCACGGAAAAACACCGAAATTCGTGATAATATCATGAAAAATAAAAATAAAAAAATGAAGTGACTATATCACGAAACCTTGTGAGACTTGTACAAATGTTACATGAAATGATAAACTTAAACTAAATATAGTTTAGTTAAACATGACAGAATTTTTATTTTAGGGAGAACTATCCCGTTAAATGTATGGTTGAATAATAATTGTCATAGGAGAACACACTGTACCTATACAGTATTTGCCTCATTTGATAGGATGCACATAAAGTCCATTTACGGAAGTAACGCCTCAGCTATTTCAGTCATACAAGACCAATCCTATCTACCTGAATGGGGAATGCTGATATCCTTAAATTCACTTGGGTCACAATTAAAAAACACGTTTCCAGCCAACAATTAAACCTGACATCATATTTGTTTTATAATTGCATATGCGCAAATGTTGGCAATTTCTTCAAAACATTTTGTACAGAGCCCCTCCTCCAGAGAATCATTGTTCTTTAAAGCCAGACGATTGGTTGTTTTTACTGAAAGGCGGGACTTTGGTCGCCAGAGTGCCCACTTTTCCTATTCATAGTAATGGGACTGCGGAGTCTTGTTAATATCTGTAGCCTTTGATGCAGCTCATCCTCTTTTGACAGAGAATATGTCAGGCACTCCCTATTGCACTGACACACCAGCATGGCAGCTAATTAAAATGAAATCTGTAGAGAACAGACAGTTAAAGAAGGAAAGAGGCACAATTAGCAGGTTGACAGAGGTATCGCTGAGAGAGACATCAAACATATGTACATTGGAAGTCACATGAGGCTGTTGAATAGCCACGTTGTTGCACACAAGCCAGATGCCAATTGTGCGAAAATGTGCAAGGTTAGAATTTTTTATCTGAAAGCAATTCTTGGTTTCTAAATTCTAATAACAAACCTGGGACTTTTGTGAAATGCCAAGCAAACATTCGCCATGTTTCCATCACCATGATTTTAAGCACATTTTAAAGTATTGCATAAGAAACGAATTATGGAAAGCCAAATTTTGATAAAAAAGTGTTTATGCTCGCTTGAGGTGGTTTTTGATTCATGCGAAAAAGAGTGAATGCGAATAATGGGAGATGGTAACACATTTGATGAAGTAAACATTAAACCCATGGCTGTTCAGCAGATTGTGTCTTTACCATGGGGTTCGACGTCATCGCAATGCCCTTGCTGCTAGCCCCTGCATCAAAAATGCTGCATTCCTTCTTCTATGCACAGCATTTAGTTTGGAAATTACAAGCTGCACTGCTAGTAAATTAATAACTTGACCCATCATTACCAGTGTTGGGGGTAACGCATTACAAGTAACGTGCATTACGTAATAATATTACTTTTCTGTAGTAACGAGTAAAGTAACGCATTACTTTTTAAATGTACACATTGATATTTGAGTTACTTTAAAAAAAGTAATGAAAGTTACTTTTTAGTTTAATTAATTTGAAAAAATTATGTACTGAATTAAACTGAACGTAGTCACATTATGCACTCTATGCGTACACACCTGTGTGGGAACAGTTTGAGTCAGAAACTGAGATAGTAGGCCAGAGCTCGACATTTTTGTGACGAAATATGCAATTTCTGAATGCAGAACTTTTCAGTTATAAAAAACACCTGCAAGGCCTGAAAGAGATCAAGCCTCAGCCAAGAAAAAGTAACGCAAAAGTAACTAAAAAGTAACATAAGCATTACCTTTCATGAAAAGTAACTAAGTAACGCAATTAGTTACTTTGTTTGGGAGTAACTTAATATCGTAATGCATTACTTTTAAAAGTAACTTTCCCCAACACTGATCGTTACTACATGCAGTCCTGTTTCCATGTTTCAAGCATGCTTTGTTTCGTTTTACTGTTGGATACAAGTTTACCAATTCCACCATCATTCGCTCACACAACTTGATGGAAACGCACCTTATTCGCTTTTTTTGCGAATTTTGAAAAGATTTGCTTCAAGTTTGGTTGGAAAACCAGCTATTGTCTGAATAAAACATCTAATGGGTAATTAAATTTATAGGCTCTAAGACCAATAACTGTATTCATTTAAGCTGCAAGTGCTGATCAGTAAAATATTGAACATGCTGCACAAACAGCGTGTTTTAAAAAATGCCTATATAAGTGCACCACACCATTAAATGTTGTGGCTCTATACGGGGTCACGGTCAAAGTCTCACCTCTCCTTTGCTTTTTTAAGGCCTTTCTCAAATCGTTCCCCTTTCACAGTGGCACAGCTGCTGTGCATCCCTCCATCTCCAGGGAGCGAAATGAAGAAGAAAGAGGTGAAAGAACCCGGGTGACAATTGAAAATAAAAAAAAGATAAGTGTGTGTGTGTCTGTGTGTGTGTGTGTGTAGTGTCTGCTTTACCATCCTTGGCTGGTCAGGTTTCCAGTCGGATCACCAGTCACAGATAGCCCTTCCAGACTGTTGAAGAAGCATTCACCTGCCTTGACCCAAACCTCTTCTCTCAATGTGCAAGGCACAAGCCGCCCAGTTGAGAGAGAGAGAGAGAGAGAGAGAGAGAGAGAGAGAGAGAGAGAGAGAGAGAGAGAGAGAGAGAGAGAGAGAGACTGCAAAAGAGACATTAAACAATGTGCCTTCCATCAAGTGTAAGTAACAAGCCATTCAATTGAATTAAAGACACTGACATCAAGTTCCCTCGCTTCATCGCAAATCCTATTTTCCATTTGTTTAGTTTCTCTAGTGCTCGGTATGTTGCTCATGCTTACAGGCTGTCCTACTTACACGTGTGTGGTGACACAGCCTGGTACTGCTGTGTGCATCCAGGTGAAAGTTTCAGCTGAACCCTTTTCGTCATCTACCGCGTGCGTGTGTGCGTAAAAGCAAGCCTGTGTGTCTCTTTGCAAGTTTGGAGGAGGCCACAGCTGCATCAGTGAACCGTTCAGTGCAAGCTTCCTCTCAGGCTCATTTGACACTCGATTAGCTCACACCTGAGCAAGACCCCTGCCCATACATCAGCCCACACCCCGACAGCGCACACACCTGCGCACTACAACAAGCACACTCAGCAACACATGGACACTGGCTCACTTTGGTTAAGAACTGATAGCTGCTAAAAATGTCGTTTCCAAAATTGCTAAACCTTTTTCAGACTTTGTTTACTAAGTCATAATGTCTTTTATTGAAATATTAACTTCAGGCACGTAGTAGATTTTAGCGCCTGCCCAAACAAACAACTCCAGGGTTGGAAAAATATATCTTGCCGCATTTCAGCTTTGATGATCTAGTTAGAGCTACGATATGAAGATTGAGGTTTCTCATTAAATGTAGCTCAGAAGTTCTACGGTAACACACTACTTGTTTTAAACAGGTCTATAAAAAAATCCGGTTAAATCTCCTTCAGTGCCAATCAAATTCACAGCATTTTTCTTCAAATGAGATCTGGACAGTTTTGTACGGTATGAGAATGCTGCTAAGTGTAAGCTGGTTCTCAAAGTGCAGTAATCATTTACTACAATTGTTGATCTAATGTGTCTTTTCTTACCCCATTTCATTGTCATGTTTAAAAGCATTTGCACTCTTAACTCATTCCCCAGCAGCCATTTTTTTTAAGTTGCCCGCCAGCATTTTTTGTGATTTTCACAAAAGTTTCACAAAATGCCTTCCAGGAAAATGTTCTTCTAAAAATATATAAACATACAAATATATCAAATGAAAGAACAGACCCTCAGACCCCTTGTTGTGGGCAAAAATCCTTGATCTTGCTTGTTTTCTTAAAAAGTGCGATGGAATATGCGGGATATTTATGCAATTTTATACTATGAAATTGTGGGAACTTGCAAAAATTGTGGGAACTGCGGGAGCTTTTGCAGCTTTTCAATGATGTTCACGTCACATAATCACGTCACTTCATAACGTTCCCATAGCAATAGGGGACATGGCTGCGCTTGTGTGAAAATTTTTCAACTTTCTGCTAAGATGTGATTTTTGCCACGAAAATGCGGGATTATGAAATCATGCAAGCCCCGCACATTTTGCGCATGGAAATCTGCAATTTATGCTTCGAAAGTGTGGCGTATTTGAAAAAAATGTGGCCTCCGCATAAATATGCGGACTTTGGTTGATTATGCATTAAATCATGCGATCCCATAATCACGTTTTTCTGGAGGGACTGTGAAATATAAACAGAGAGAGTCTTTGTGATAACTAATCCCATATTTGAAAACTACACTATTCATTTCTTGCTAGAAATGCAATAAAAAATGTTAAAAAAGACATTTGTGCTTCGGCCGCTTCCTTGGCCGCTCGACCAGGCTCGACCAATCCGTGCACGCCAACGCACATAGGACCTGTCCCAAATGGCGCACTTCATGTGGACTTTCGGTCTCGTGGCCTTAAATTGCGCGTGCTCGGTTAGTCCACGAGTCCGTAGGGTGTCCCATCTGTCATTTTTACACTTTGAAGGGTGCTCATCAGCGCCTCCTTTGCCCCTTTGATGCGGTCTTCAGCGAAGCCCGCACTGCAGCAGGCTTCGCGCACTTTACCAACCCAGAAGTCCTTGTGAATGAGCAATCAGACCAATCAGACGACGGAAGGGTGGAGCTCACACTGACGGGCAACTTCTCTACCTATTTCCGGTGTGACGCTCGAGTCTGTCCCAAAATACAACTCCGTTGCACCCACGTGGACTCGCATTAAGGATCCCTACAGTCTGGACTATGTGATGTCATCAAAGTGTGGACTCTGAGGAGGACCACAAGTCCGAAGTGTGCCATTTGGGACAGGACCATAATAGTGGGACAGGACGTAAGGGTATCTCACGAGACAGGAAGTGAACCTAACATTTGATGCCTTCCTGCCTTAGAATTTTAGAGCTTTCAGATGCAGCTTCAGTGTTTGTTTTGAGGATCACTCTGAATCTGATCTCTATAAAAAGTATTTTACAAAAATGCAATTATCTGAGCTTTTTGCTCAAAAATTTGTATTTTTGAAGAAACCTACCCATATTTGAGAGGGGATAAAAAGAGAACAAATGAAGGTAGGATGAAACTTTTTTGTTTGAAAGCAAAGGGTCTGTTCTTTCATTTGATATATTGCAATGTTTATATATTTAAAGAAGAACATTTTCTGGAAGGCATTAAACTTTTGTGAAATCATAAAAAATGCTGGCGCTGTCTGGCAGCTTTTTAAAAAAACGCTGGTGGGGAAAGATTAAAGGGGTCCTTGAGTGTGATTTCACTTTTTTAACTTTAGTTATTGTGTAAAGTTGCTGTCTGAGCATAAGCAACATTTGCAAAGTTACAACACTCAGGGGCAGTTTCCCAGACAGGGTCAAATTAATCCAGTACTAGGGTTTAGTTAGATTAGGACATTTACCTGTAAGTAATTTTACAAACATACCTTACAAAAAAAAAACAATCATGGTGTGCATTATGAGACAAAACAGTGGCAATGATATACTGTACATTAAGATTAAGGCAGCTGAAACATGCATTTAAGTCTGGAACAAGGATAAGACCTGTCCAGGAAACTGCCCCTCAAAGTTTACATTTACATATACATTTAGTCATTTAGCAGACACTTTTGTCCAAAGTGACAAAAGTGCAATTATAGCAACACAAGAAAAGCAATACATAAGTGCACTGAAAATAGTCTAAAATATGAAATAAATAAATAGTCTAAAGTCCAATACAGTATACATAGCCAAGGGTTGGTTAGTATATATATATATATATATATATATATAGTCCTATATTAGGAAGTGAGGTAATGCCGGTTCAAGTTCAAGTCAAAATATTTTCATTTACAGAAATCCCTTCTGAAAAAACCATAGGGAACGGCTGGATCACCTACAACTGGATTTTCCTAGTGTTGTGACATCATAATGCCCAAACTTTACACAAACCCTGCCCCAGGGAACACAAAACAATGAGGGTGAGTATACAGAGAATACTTGCAAAGGTAAAATATATGGAAAATAATGTTTTTTTCCAAAATATAGCATGAACACATATTGCAATGCACACCATTAACACAATCAAACCTTTAAAAAATCGCTTAGGTTACTGACATAACCCCGGTTCCCTGAAATAACGGGAACGAAGCATTGCGTCGCTGGCCGTGCTACAAACGTCTACGCAGCGAGTGTTATTCGGCTGCGCGCTTCAGTCGAATAATAATGAGCTCTTGACGTATTTCCCCGGCTTATATAGGGACGTGTGCCACGCCCCGCGCGGGCTCAAACGTCATTGCTCTGTATTTTCTACAGACGTTAACCAATAGGCTTCAATCACGGAGTAAACAGAGTTTCCCCCATTGCGTCAGCAAACTGACGCAATGCGAAGTGAACCGTATTGAAAGGGAAGCAAGTTTACTACCCATTTAAAATAAAAGCCACTAAAAGAGTTATTTGCGAATATACCACTTTTGGTTCATTAAATTAAGATTCCTTAATACTTTTTTATACACTGTCAGAAAAATATCATCAAAAATGGTACCTGGGGTCATACCCTTTCAAAAAGTACACCTTTGCACCAACGGGTTTATTAGTACCTCAAATGTATATAGATACCAAAGAGTGCGTATTAGTGCCTCAAAGGTACAGAAATAAGTACATATTAGTAACTTTTTAAAGGGTACTGCCCCCAAGGGCGTAGGTTTGATTCTGGCATTGGTGGGGACATAAATAAAATGGTTGCATTGCAAAAACTGTTTATCACCGTTTACTTGACATAAACAACAGACAACTCAGTATGCACTTTACTCAGTGACATCTGACTCGCCACCCCCGGTGCCATCCCAAATTTAATGTACTATAATAAACAATTCGTTATGTCCTAGAGCCTAATAAACAGTAACTGTTTAAGTCTTTGTCAAAAAAGAAAAGAAAATCACATTGTAACATATATTAATCCATATTTACTTTATAACAATGAAGAATATGCAATTAATAATTCTTCATTTAATTTTGCCAAAAAATCCCAGTGTTGAAGTAGGAATGTATATCATGCTGTTTCCTGAACACAGTTTATTAACGTTTCTGTAGTTCACATTAAATCTTCTTTTCATTAACAGACAGTTAATCAGTGTGAAAAAAGTTTTTAAGTTTAAAATGCAACCTTACATTATGTCTACATCTGTGCAAGTAATAACCACAGTGCAGTAATGTAAAGTATTCAGCAATCATGACATGAATTCATGTTTTTACCATGTTGGGGTTATTTTCTTTCATGGATTAGGGACCCCCAAAAAACATTGCTACCCCATTTATAAAAGGTTGACAAAAGTTTGCAACTCCTCAAGTTAACATGGGATTGTCGTGTATTGGTGAAAACACTGTCCTTGAATCATTATGTGACACAACTTTTTTTGTGCATTAAACAGTTACAGTGGGTATAATAATACTTTCTTCCTCACTTACCTGTAGCCCGAATAATCACGCGCGTCTTGTTGAGTGAACTTTGGCGCGTTGTACAAAGTGAAACCATCCTATCACACGTAAAGTGATGTGAGTTAGAGCGGCGGGACTCAAGAAATGCTAATCCAATCATATTAGCAATGTGAGTAGAGAGGAGGGACTAAAGAAATGCAAAGCCAATCATATTAGCGATGTGAGTTACGGAGGCGGGCATTGCAGAGAACGAAAGCTGTTAACCGTTTGTGTACCACATACAGCGTCATTTTTACAGAACGGGATTGCAAAAGATTTCTAATCTCATTTAAATGATTCCTGAAAAAAATATAATAAGTAAAAAATAGAAAACACAAGAATAAGACGGACATCAGTGGTTATATATAAATACAGATTAATTGTTTGGTCGAAATTATTGCTAGGGACAATTCAGTCTTCCCTGAATATTGCTAGGGACATGTCCCTAGCGTCCCACCCTAAATCTACGCCCATGACTGCCCCAGTGACAGCTTGGGACCATCTTTTTCTAAAGCGTAGAACCCTTTTCATCTACAAAAAACCTTTTGTTCAACACAAGAGCTCTATAGATAATAAAGGTTATTCATGTAACCATACAACCCAACAAATAACCTTTATTTCTTAAAGAGTGCATTAGCCATCAAAATCACACACTTGAACTACGAGGAGTGGCTCACTCCATTATCACTTACACCTTTTGCTGTAGCCTTTGTGGGCTAACTGCATATTAATAGCCTAATTAATAAGAAACAAGAAGTTTAGTTTGAGTGACTTTTTGTATAGGGACATGATTTTCCTATGTGCAGCCTGTGAGAGTAATTATAGCAATGCGTGAACATAGTTGGTTCAGGAATTTGATAAGAGGAAAGAAGGCAAACAGAACCTTTTGACTCCTCAGCTCTCAGCCAGACGAAAACTAAAAATCCTCATATCTTATGAAATCTGCAGCGTAATTAAGCAAATCCATAAGAAATACCCGAGAGGGCTGTTAAATACATTAGTTAGAATCCGGCACATAATGCATGCAGTAAGATAACTCTTCTATTTTTGTCTCTGATGTAAGTTTTTCTTCAGTATTTTGACAAACTCTGACAGGCCCTTGGGAAGAATGACAGTAAAAGTCACCATATAAGGAACAATTCATCAAGTGTTGATCAAAATGTGTGTTAATGCTACTGTATTAGTGTGTGTGTTAAATAAAGGAAAGGTGGATGCAAAGATAATGTTCCTCTTTTGGCCTATTCTTGGTCTGGACTTTCACCTTGGCTGGCTTTGCTCAGCAGGCCTGTGGTGAAATAGACAGCCATCCTACTGAGAGGTTAATAATTGTGCACCTGGCTCTCCACAGGGCCTTGTTCTCCCATTCCAACCTCTTATTTAATCAAACACAAGAGGTAAAAATCTAGACGGAAAGAAGGAGAGAGCACAGAAGAGTTGGAAGATGGAAGGTTGTGTACAAATTGCTTCTACTCAAACATTCACACATTGCTCCTGGATTTGAGGAGCACCATAAGGCGCAACCTTTTCCTCACATCATGCATGTGCACATAAGGCGCCACCTTTTCTTCACATCATGTATGTGCACAGAATAAAGATTAAAGGTTCAGCAGTGATGAGGGATAAACAGCAAAATGTCGAAGAAAAGAGAGCTGTTTGGCTGGAAAAGGGGAAACCCATCATATCAATTTCACCCGGCCCTGCTCCATATGTCAGGGGTAGATAGTGAGACCCATCCCACAGCCTTCATAGCACATGAAAGATCGCCTGCAGATCACAGTCAATCAGACGCAGTCTGTTCCAGGCAAGCCCTGCCTGCTTTCAGTCCACTCCAATGACTTTCACACAGCACATCTTAAAACACCCACCCTCGCTGGCTTTCTCCCTGAATCTCGTGCACTTTGGCTGACATTATGTAGTGTGACCTTTTTATATTCTTCTGAAAGTCTGGAAAGCTTTCCACACTAATGAATCCACAAAATAGCTGTTTTGGAGGGAAAAAGTGAGAACTGGATGATCATTTGACATTATCAATTACAAAGCTATTACTGTTGTCATTAGTTACTGAAGGTTTCGCCTTCAAGTCAGTTTGGAGCTCAAATCATGATGAAACCTACAGTAAAATAGTCTTGGATAACTACAGAGTTCTTTAATTGCTATTATATAGGATTTTATGTCATGATAAGGAATTGACTTTTGTTATGATACAGTCAGTTACAGTACAGACCTTACAAGGATTCGTGTACTTTTTGAGAAGAAGGCTATGTGCTTAAAAGATAAAATGAAAGGTAAAATTTTCAACTAGTTTAGAAGTAATTTAATTACCTAATGAATCTTCTACAGAATTCTACTGTATAATATAATATATCGTCTTTTCTCTCACAATAAGACAAGCATAGTCTTATTATTAGTGGTTACCTTTGAGATTCCTGCTTTATAATCTGGGGGGTAAACAAGGAAGAGTTGTGGGCGAGCAGGGAATGTACAGTAGGGGAAAGCAGGAAAAACGTAATTTTAAAAGATAAGGGTTATAGACAGAGACATATTTTTGCTGTGGTCAATAACTCACAAGTGTATTATATCAATACCAGGTGGAATTTTGAAAAAATGTAAAAAGACTTCAGTATAATTTAACTTTAAACATATGTAGTGAATTGTTACTTTCGACCCCACCTGAAGGGACGAAAGTAACACACAGGTGCGTCAAAAGTAATACAACAGAACAAGATAGATTTTTGTGTTACACATGTTTTTATTAAATATACTTGACTATGACCTCGTTAATATATAACTGCAAACACATTTTGTCCTTCATCTTTGTAAAAAATAATGAAATTACATTTTAATTTTAAATTTCAGTTTTATTTCAATAATATCAATTTTCAAAATATACAACAGTATGAGCAGCGGGACAAAAGGAACAAGTGTTACTTTCGTCCCAAAAGAATCTCCTCACATTTAAACACGATTTACTTTTATTTTGAAAAACTCAGAGAGGTCAAACTTCAGGATGTGTTAGAGCACTAAATAACCTGTAGATTGGTCAGTATTGTAACACATGAAACGAAAAACACAACGCGTTATAAGAAAAAAAAATGACCGCTTAAAGGACAAGTTCGGTATTTTACACTTATAGCCCTGCTTTCAGATTGTTTATGATGAAATAGAACGGTTTTGACTGAAATTTTGACATATGCGGCTGCCCCGAGAATTTTCGGGTGTTACAAAGACGTGAAACCCAGTGGTCAGTGGTGTTCACTGATATGCTCACACAAAAATCCCTGCAAAATACGCATTCCAACAGGTTTTATCATAGTTTTGTCCAACTCGACTTGTATTAGATGTGCTGTGAGGTACGGTATTACTCCGCGCCGGGAACTTTGTTTCTATTCTTGCAATTGGCAAAGGCGGATGATCGCCACCAACTGGGCTGGAGTGTCTACTATTCAAGCTCTCAGCGGAAGAATGTACGGGTATGAGGCGTTTGGAAAAATAGGTCCACAAGTTTACAACGAATGCTAAAACACCTGTTGGAAAGTATCTTTTGCAGCGATTTTTGTGTGAGCATATCAGTGAACACCCCTGACCACTCGGTGAGTTTCACGTCTTGTAAACGAAAGTTTAATGCATTTTAGGAAGGATTGTTCCTGTGCACCTATACACACATTATATAGGTTGAAGGTGAAACAACAAATACCCAAAAATTCGAAATTTGTCGAAATGTCGAAATTTCAGTCAAAACCATTCTATTTCATCATAAACAATCTGAAATCAGGGCTTTAAGTGTAAAATACCGAACTTGTCCTTTAAGAAATTTAGGAAAATGGTGAGTAAATAACGCGATATTTGTCAGGTCTGTCAAGGGTTGTGTGCCTAAGATGCTGTCATAGTTTGGGATGCAAATGTTATCAGGGCTTGGAGAATGGTAATCTTTGTTACTTTCGTCCAGCGTTACTTTTGCCCCGGTTCTCCCTTATTTATAAACATAAACTTGTCTGTATATGAATGGATTTCTCAGGAAGTGCAATATTTCATCTTTGAGTTATGATCGCTTAAACAGAGGCCCTCAGTTTAGAACATATACTGGACCTGTAAAAATATAAAATATAAATATGCAAAACATTAGCAAAGTTTCCTCTAAAACAAATGTGTTTCTCAATGTGTGTGTATGACTGACTGATTAACCTCTTAACCTGAACACCTGCTATTGAAAAAAAGAAAGAGAGAGAGAGAGAGAGAGAAACATGGTGAGCGAGTTTGTTCCTGTAGGTTGGTCATTTGTGGTTGGTCATTTATTTCCGAAGTCTGTGAGATTTACTTGCCAGCAGCCTGCCATGCTTCATAATGTCAGCGATTTCTGGCACTTCGATCCATTCAGGAGTGATTCATTGTGGTCAGGAGTGGCGTGACGTATCTCTGCTCGAGACGCCCTTTAGACTGCGCAGCCTCCATATACTGTAACAGACACAAAACATTTCCTAGACTTACCACAGTTACAACCCAATGGGGAAAGAGGGAGAGAGAGTCTTTGAGCAAAAGAAAGAAAATAACTAAAACGAGGGGGTGAGAGAAGTGTTTGAATTATGCAACTACATCCTACCTGTGTTGCGGCCATGGTATACATCATATTGTATTGTGTAACTGTGCCCTGAAGATGAATGCAATAATATCATCTTACCCTTTGGGAAATTACTCCAACAGGCACATTCTATAGATTAATATTATTGCATCTGTTTGCTTTGGAGGCTAAATCTTATCTCACTTTATCTTTTTCATCACACCCTGCATAGTACTCCCTGACATACTGTACAGTATTTTTAGCCTGGTCTGCTATAACGACTCACTATGACTAGATGCATGTTCAACTCAATGAAGAACTAAGACCAAATACTTCAATTTTTTATATACTGTATTTTATCTACATATTTGCTAACTGAGCAAACATGAGTAAATTACACATACATAAAGGAATAAATGGCATTTTGTGTAATGACCTTAAATGTGTCCAAAGTTTGACCCTTAACAATCAATTCTCACATATATTGCCTAAAAAAAAACTTTTGTTGACTCTGATTCACAGAATAGACACAGCCTTTTTAATGATTTCAATTGTCTTAACATTGCTTAAGGCAGCGTGTTTTGATTTTGAAAATCAATAGTGTAAATGGGAAAAAGAGAGAGAATTCCTGTAGGCAGCTCCTGCGCTTAGAGAACACCTTTGCCTGTGTCCGTATTGTGTGATTTGTATTTCAAATGCTATACGCTCTGTTACCGAAGGCGGAAATGGGAAGATGTCAAGGAAAGCAAGCACAGCAATATCGACCATTTGGCCATTTGCATTAGAAGTCAGCCTGCATTGATATGAGCCTGTGTAGAGTAATACAGAGCAGTTCTAAGCCCCCCGCTCTCCGAATGTCTAAACTGAATCATGGACTAAACACTGTAAATCACCAAAACCCTGTTATGATATTAAGAGAATTAAACAATACATTTAATGTCAGCCTCTTTTGACACTAAAAATCATTTTAACATAAATCTCACATAAACTTTTATCTTAGGATGATGTAAATTTAAGCACAATAAAAATGTCCTCTGAATAGTTATTTTAATTTGCATGTAGCATTTGCCTTTGTGTTCCTGATGCTCAACTAGAAGACTGCAAATGTCATGGGTTCAATTCTCAGGAAACTATACTGTGTACCTTAAAAACACTGTAAGTTACTGTGAATAAATGCAAAAAATGCACACATTTAAAGGGCACTTATTGTTCACGATTTCCTTTGGCGTGTAAGTGTGTATTAGTACGTTACCGACGCGAGTCATCGTCTCCAACGTAAATCTCTTTTCTTGGACTACAACAAACACACAGATTGTAGGCAACAGTTTACTTCCTGGGATTGGTGACGTAGACAAGACCGACATTATGATAATTCCTCCCGCTTTGGACTCGCAGCCTGTAAGTTAACTCCTGTTAGCATTGCATTGTGACCAAATCTTTTAAACATGGTAAGGAGCAACACATTTTCGGCTGACGTCAGAGGTATCCAGGCCAATCACAATGTACAGATTAGCTGGCCAATCAGGGACACAGTGCTTTTCAAATTGATGAGTTTTATACAAAATCCGTGTGTTTTAGGAAGACAGGAAAATCTGGAGCTATAAAAATGTACGGTATGTGGAAAATAATGTATTTTTAATCATAATCCACGCAAACACATTGTATTGCACCAAATACACATAACAGCCTTGCTTTTTAGCAATGAAATGGGTGCCCTTTAAACGTTTGTCATTGTGGTGTGTGTTACATAACAGGCATTGCATTGGGAGTTTACACTGAAGTGTAACATCACCACATAAAATTATTATTACACAAAAGATTATTTTCAATCCGGTTGCGTATTGCAAACATTGGTCGGACAAAGAGATAAGATCAAATTGAGTCAATGTTTCCCCTATTGGCTGGTAGGAATATTCAAACAAACAACATGCTAGTAAAACATTGTTTACACTTTTTAGGGATAACAAAACACAAATGGCTCACAGACCCAAAATAATGATTTGTGCTGCTTGCTCAATAGAGCTAAAGCAACATAATTCTTTTTTCTACTTATTCCCATCTCTTTGAATTTGTAAAACAGAGATTAATTTAATTCATTTGCATTAGCGCTACAAAAAATGCCTGTTATTATTATTGTTACATAATAGTTCCCAGCATTCATGTTTTTTTTTTGGATCTCAGTGATGGAGAAAGTAAGCATTGAAGTTGGATGTTGTTTGTTTTAAAAGTTTTAAAAAGGCAAAGATTTGTTAGTGTTTGCGATAAAGAGTTGTGGTGAAAAGTAAAGTTTGTACTAGCTGAGGATTCACTAGTTCACTTTCAGGTCCTAATGATTAATGGTAAATGAACTTGGCTTGCTGTCCTCGAAGGGAGCTCTGTACCTGAGCTCTGAACCTTCAGAGAGAGCGAACCTGAGGCTGGGGCTCGAGCCTCAAGTTCAACTCCCTGCAATGTAACTGCAAAGAGGAAGAAAGAGAGAGTGAAAGTGGAGATGGGGAGGAGGAGGGATGCCGGAAAAGAAAGCACCTGGACGCGGAGGCCTGAAGGCTGCCTTATATACGCCCATGATGATGATGATTAACAGGCCTGAATGTTTAGGCTCCTCCCGAACCTACGTTTAGAACTATATATATTTTGTTACTGCTGTAAAGAAATAATGTACTCTTTTAATGACAAATGATGTCTTAAATATAATAAGACATAAAGGATTGTCAGTCTTAAAAGCCAGCAGTGCTTTCAGTGCTTTCAATGTTTACACCATAGACTGTAAAAATATGGACATAGTGTCCGTGACGTCACCCATAGGTTTTTGAAGCTTAAAGTAGGCAATGCCTGCCATAGCCATCTTGGCCGCACGTCACCGTGCATCGGTCGCGGATAACCGAAAATGGGTAGAGAGTTGGGACATGGGTGAAACTAAGGTGCCCGCCTAGCTCGATTCTAGTGACAGCAGTGGGAGTTTACCCTTCACTCAAGTGGCCACGCCCTAAATTATGCAGAACTTTAAGGATTAATATCATTTAAACGGATGAGTTGCAAAAATTCACCCCCTCGCAGTTGTCATGAAGGGCAAAATTAGTTATATAGACAAAAAACACTTTTTGTACCAGGCTGTAAACATATTTTTTCTACTGTAAAGTTGGGAATTTTAACATGGAGGTCTATGGATTAGGATTACCATTTACCATTACATAATTTTCATTTGATCTACTGTGTTGATCTTCATGTCGAAATATTAGGTGGGTTTTAACTGACGGATTTGAATATTGGGATCTCTTATACATGTATCTGAACAGGTGTCTACCTTAAACACAAATAAAGAAAACGGTAAATAGGGAATCAGCCAAACCACATCTGACAGCAAGCAGCAGGAAGTTGAACGTGCCATTTTAGAGTCTACTGGGAGAAAGAGTGTGATAGCTACAGTATATTCAGATAAACTATTCCCAATTTGTTGTCTTGTGTGTAGAGGTAATCAAAATCTGTAAAGTACATAATTTTACAACAAAACTAAATTTACTGTACATGGCAATTTTATGTCAAATTGTTTAACAACATCAGAGTTTACAGGTATGTAAATGGATTCTTCACTGAATTCATATTGCACATAGATTTTCTTAATCAGTATTTTGTCTTATTTGTCTCTTCCTTAAAGAAAGAGTTACATAAGAAGAGGACATTTTTTTTAATCTAACAACATTTTGCTATGTTTACGCTTAAAGCCATAAAAACAATTTGCCAAAGAAGAAAAATACACTTAATTCAAAATATATTCTCTGAAAACCACCTAACACAGTTACTGAAAAATAAGGAATTAAGATTTTTTTATTTATTTTGAATGTGGCATCATTGCATCATTTACCATTTTTTGGTCCAGCTGAACACCCCCACCCTCCACCCCCCTCTGTCATGCAGAACAGCTCAGTCTTTTTCTTTCTTTCGCATGCATCAGCTTATTCTTTTCTTTCATTTCACGCCATGTGAGCCGACTTCTTTCATTTTGCAAGCATCCAAATACTGTGGCTAGGCTCAAGGGTACATCACGCCACTATTTCATGTGAATAAAACGGGGCCGATCAACGAAAAAGCTCAAGACTGCCTATATACCATGAGCCAAAAACATAATACATCAAGAAAGAGCGAAAGAAAGAAAGAGAGGAAAAGAAAGAGGTATGAGTGTAAGACAGGGACTTATTTGAAGTAAGAGATTTGCGGTGAGAGAGAAAGAGAGAGAGATGGGTGGGTAGAGTTAGTGTTAAATAGAGAGAGAGAGAGTGAAAGAGAGGAGTAGAAAGTAGAGGAAAGAAGATTGATGAAAATCTCGGGAGTTTCATTAAGCTGGATGTTGAGGCGCACAGTTATCACGAGAGCTGTCTCTATCAACGGAGACTCATCTCTTTCAAAGCCAGCTTAATTCTCAGATGGGAGTTTGTGCACCCGCGTGTGTGTACGGTGAAGGGGGGTAGCGTATTTCAGCTGCATAACTGCATTAAACGGAAAGGCCGTGAAGGAATAACAATTGCACGGTCTCATTCTTACACCAGCGGTGAGCTGTTAGCGGCTTTGTGGTGTTGGTAAGCCTGTTGGTCCCGCTCCTATGTGAACCTTCGTATTCTTAAAATTGACATAGATGTGTTTCGTTCAGTATCACAGTCAAGAAAATGACTGAGGAAAGAAGATTGAACAGAAGGCTACAGGAAGCTGTAAATGCATTTGAACAAAATTTTCAGCTATTTTCAGAACAAAATAAATGGAAGATCTGTTGGGATAAGTTCTTATCACCTGAGATCAATGCACAATTTCATGTACAGATACATTTTAGGCAGGTTTGGGGATGCGAGTGCAGAACTACAGATGTGCGAATTGTGTGAAAATTTGATAATTTCTACATAGGAAAACCTTAATAAAATACTCATAAACATTACTTTATTTTACATTATTATTGATTATGTTATTACATACACAGTGATGGCATAATAGGATGATATTACAGTGACCAGTAAGATTTGGACTTTATTTCCTTGCTGGATAGCAAAACATCTACAGTACATTCATAGTGCTCGGCATAGAGAAGGCAGAAGATGGGATTTTTAATAAGAGATGCACTGTACTTAAACCAAATATAAAATCACTATTCACAGACATTCATGTTCGGACCACAGAGCTATAACCAAAAACAGTACGTCATTTTTTTAAAGCTTTTATAGCTATTGTGTGAGAAATAAATGACAGAATTGGATTGAGAAATTATGAATTATGGCTTTTAATAACAACAACAACAACCACAATAACAATTTGTGTGGTTATTATTATTATTTCTTATTATGATGATGATCTTTGAGTATATGATCACTGTGATCCTATAGAATAAGTCATAAAGTATATGAAATAGAGATTTTTCTGCCAGTTTAATGTTTCATTTTTTGTATATCTATCAGTGGCGACTCGTGACTGCTCATCTGAGGGGTGCAAATTCAAAATGAGAGTTCGAAATGTCATGTGTGTTGCTTGTGTTTACAAAATATGTGTGTGTTGCATCATGTGAACCATGTACATCATGTGTTTTGTCAAAATAAGTGCCTGCTGCACACGCGTGAAAACCGTTTATGATAAAAGAGACGCTCGCGTTCACAAAATACACACAAGACACTCCCTTAACAGTAAACTCTGATTACGCATGATATTATGCGAGTATCTGGCAAACGCGAGCATCTCTTTTATCATAAACCCTTTAGACGCATCTGCAGCAGGAACTTATTTTGACAAGACACGTGATGCACACAGGATCTTTTAACATGCAGAACACATATTTTGAAAAAATGAACCACACTCATGATGGGCTACATACTTATTGTGACGAACTTCGCATCGAGCACACTCGAAAAAAGAAGTCACTGGGCGCCACTGATATCCATGTATGCTATTCATTACCTTACAAGGATCTCATTCAAATTTTCAATTATTATATATTTTTTTAGTTAGTTATAGTAGGATTTCATGACCATGCAAATGGCCGAAACAGACATCATCACACCATCCATAACATTCTTGCCAGTTCAGAGTGCCTGTTCTGGCATTACCATGGAGATCAAGTCCAAGTGAAATGCCATCTTTTCCATGCCAGCTGTACAGGGAGAAATTGTCCTTTTGGCAGTCTCAATTCATCAATCTGCAGTCATAAAAAAATAATGGAGAGGATCTAGCAATTTTTGTAAGCATTAGATGTTAGTGAGTATAACTTAAAGGGTTCGCTGCACAGGCTTTTTGAAACACAGTGAATCGATATCACCGAACAGCATGAAGCATAACCTGATATTAGATCAACGAGTGTTTTATTTGGAAGATGTATGACTTGCGATGTATTAGTCTGTATTTTTCATTATGGTTGAACAGCTCTTTCAAAATGACTCTGTTAAGTTATGAAGCTTGGTAACTTTATAACATTTTGTACACAGAAGAGAACACAGAGTTCTGTGATTCATAGCCTGCTTGTAAATGCATGATTTTATTGATTATATCATGCCATCCAGTTATCTAAATCCGTTCTCTTTAAAAGAGGTCCTTCTACAGAAAGATGACATTGATGAAATTTTGAATTGTTGCTGGAATTGTCTATCAGACAGTTATATGCTGTCCTGATTTACCAAGGGTTCAATACCTCCTCAATGGGCATATGCAATAGCTTATAGTTTAAGCCCTGTTACTTAAAAAAAAAGTAAAAGCCTGTTTTGTAATTTAAGTATGGTGTATTAGACTTTCAAAGAGCCCAGCTTATGCAAAGTCAAGCTCTGGCACTTTATTAATTGTAGGTGGATGGTTTACATAATGATGAATTAAAGATTAGAAATTAGGAGTTGAGCGTTAAAACTTATTTCACAAACTTTTTTACAATCTTATTCATATTATACCAATTTTAGAAGAAAAGTAGGGGTGCGCAGGGTTAGTTGTAACACAGACTGTTTACATTGTTACACAAGGTTGAGCGTTTTAGTTTTCCGGTATTTTTTTCATGTTGCCAAAAGACGATCTCCCGCAAATTATTGGAAATGTATAATGTTTTTCTGGAGAGTTATTGATGAACGAGTGTTTTGGTGGCATGTAAGTAAATTTTTTCATCATACCAAATCCAATGCTATGTCATATAAATCAGTGTCTTGTTGACTAAAACAAAGCATCGTTTTGAAATATGTCTGCAGCTCTAAGCAACTTTTTTGGTGGGCTTGAAAATATTGTTTTAAATAGGCTACACACGAATGATTGCTGGCCGCCAACAAAATAAATGTGCTGTCTTATCAAAAATCGTGTGTCAATTTTTTTGTTCATATCATTAATATTGATTGAATATAATCACGTCAAAGATTGAAATCATAATATATAAATGGCTAAAATCAGACTTTGATGCTCATTATCTCAGAATTTGAAATTGGTTATTAAAGACTGGGTCACATATAAAAAAAAAATTGTCATAGTTGTGCTGCTTTTCTCACATATTTAGACATTTGTATCCATTTATAATTGAACTATTGCTAGAAAAGGGCTGGATGAATGAATACAGTGTGGATACCTGTCTATTATAGTGAGATATATAAACAATATCCACCAAGTATATAGACAAAAAGTATTGAAATATTTGCCTGCAAACTTAATTTATAGCTGTTACAACTAACCCCCTGCCTGTTACAATTAACCCCACCTATGGGGTAAGTTGTAACATTTGCACTTCTGTCATGTTTGGTGTAATTGTCCAAGAATGGTTAGTAGTAGAAACAAACTTCAAATGTTTATTTGTAGCAGAGATGTGTATGTTGCTTGTGTAAAAATATAATTAATCAAACTCTAAATATTTTTTGAATGATTGAGCCAAAACAAAAAAGCGATAGGTTGTGCCTTGCTCTATATAAATAAATGCCATACAAATTTAGTAATTTCATCGAAAGAAGCAAACATTCGCATTTATTAAACAGATGGTTTTATCCAAAATTTCCATTTTTGTCAATAAAAAAAAGTTGATTGTGCTGTTGTTATTCGCCCAACAATCTCATGTTTGCCCAACCCTGACAAAACTAAATGTGAAACTGATGAAAAAATAAAACATTTTCACGTTAGATGTTCCAATCAAACCAAACAAATGGTTTTATTTTTGTGAGATTATTATTTTTATAGTACAGATATAGGCATGAAAATATACTGCATAACAAGAATGGCCTTTTAGCAATCCAGACTTTAATGATGTCAGAAATTCGGATGCACTAATGGATCTAATGCTGGGAAAGGCGGCCAATGGTAGCTCAAAAACACACTAATAATAATGAATGTTAGAATGATCAGTCTAATGCCAAGCTAACAATCAGTGTAGACGGCAGAGTCTCATTGTCATTCCTGATGAGGTTTGTCTGATGTCAAAGCCGAGCTCTGATTGGTGGATTCCTCTGAGAATGTGCCTGGGCAGAGAACGGCATCAGTTGCGAGGCGCTGCCAGCACGCAGAGCTCTCTGCCAGTCTCCAGATGTACATGTAGAGGAAGAAAAGTGGAGCTGAAGCCTAAACAGAGGGGATTGTTTCCTATTTCATTTACCCAAATGAAGAATAATCGATTTCTCTCATTCGCTATGCCCACCTGTTCCAAAGAGAGAGAGAAAAATAGAGAGCAAGAGATGAATAAGATGTTTGGAGCTTAGTCAAGAGTAGAATTAACAGGAAGCTGAATGAAATAAGTGGTAAAGGAGTGAAACTAAGCATTCATCCTGTAGTGAATATGAGAGTGCTGTGCAATTTGGACAAGGAAAGAAAATAAGGGAGAATGAGAATAAGTGGAGAAAGCAGACAGTGACGGTGAGTGTGTGTGTGTGTGTGTGTGTAATTAAAGCAGTTTACTCGCAGGGCTCTGTGTTAAGGAAGCCCTCCGGCGTCTCTTTCATGCCAGCGTGGCGAGAGAGTCTAAAACATGACAGTGGCTGATGCATCTTAAACAATGTTTGTTTCCTCATGGGGGAGACAAATAAATAAATAAATGCTGCACTTCATCTGACATGTAATCAAATCCCGTATCTCAAAGAGATTTTGTCTTGATTTAATGAGAGCAGTAATGACCGAAGGCACTTAAAAAAGGGCTTTAACGCATTCTAGTGTGCTACACTTTTGATGCAAATCCGGCCATCAACCGGTAACAACACTTCCTAGCTCAGAAGCTCAGAGATATAGGCTTAGCTTTTAAATATATATCTTTAAATGCATGGCGAATTCGGGGTTGGAGATAGCAAAACTCTAATTAGCGACGTGACAGCCTTCGTGCTGCATACGAATCGCCTTTGCTCTGCTAATACAAACACAATAAATTGCTAACACTTCATCAAATGCTTGACAAATCTGCTCAGGATCACGTAGAGAAAGAATAAAAATTCAATAACCATGTGAGAAATAAACCTGCCTGCTTCTCAAAATATTATCAAAATGTAATTAACTTGAGCAATGGCATGAAATATAGATAGCTAGGGTATTTGCTAGTGGCATATGCGTTTGAGTGATCAGGCATGTTTGGCCTGATTAACATGCAGTATCAGTTTTAACTTTTTGTTATGCAGGTCATCCTTGAGGTCAGATTTAGGTTAGTCATGATGCAAAAAGTGGTAAAGAGTCAAATTTGCAGATAATAATGCCTCACTCCCTAATACTTACATTCTGTCGCTAAGCTAATAGTGTGATGACGTGACCTACATATACACATTTCTCCTACTTTATCGGCCATCTTGGATTTCCTTTTGCAACAAAATGGGCTCTATCATACACCTAGCACAATGCAGCAAGTGTCTTTTGCTAGTTTCAACCGGGCGCAATTATCATTTTCACGTGTAGCGCCAAATTGTTTAAATAGCAGAAGCATTTGCGCCCAATTTTGCACCCATAAGCGTTCTGGTCTGAAAACGAGGTGTATTCAGGCGCACTGTTGGCGCGTGGCTATTTTGAGGCAACAAAAACCTGGTCTAAAGTCTAAAGTTAATGGCTCTACTTTTTTTTAATGCACCACACATTAGAGGTTTTCATTTGTCACCACACATCCAAACAAAACAGGTAGGCCTGGCGTGCAAGGGGTGGCCTGGGGTGGGAACTGTCCTGTGGGGTCATGAGGGGCTGCTCCTTGGGCTCGGTGCCACTCTATCCCTAATACCTCAATACACATGGGCTAGGTGTTTGTGGCATATGTATGTGGACAATGAACACAATATAAATATTGCTCTCCTGCTGTTACTGTACAACAACTCTCTGTCATCTCCCTCATCTTTGCACCCCTGTCTTTTCTCTCCCCCTTTTTATTTTTTTCTCTTCTAACTCAATGAATTTACCTCAATTAATCTATTGATTGGATTACCTAATGCTAAAAATGTATGCATTACTTTAAATAACCCCTCATTCTTTACACACACATACATTTAAAACACGGTATGTACAGTATTGGCAATGACTATATTTATTGTTTGTTCATCTTATCTGTTTCTGTTTTGTTCAATCCATTGTTATGTACCACATGTAAATAGAGTTACTCTCTGTGTTTGAATTATATAAATTAAAAATTTAAGTCAATGGCGCAATGTTCTTATTAACGGGATGACAACGCGCATTTGGTTATCATATGGATGCGCAAAATCAAAGGATTAAAATGTAAAAGATTATTATTGAATCTCTTGGACATTAAGGAGGACCGATTATAAGACGTTAGAATGCGTAAAGAGCAGCTTCACCTGTAGCCTGGTAAGTAATTAAATGTTTTGCTTTAAACAAACGCAAATATTGCATACATTTTTTAAAGTTTTTTTTTAAATGCTACCGCATAAATGTATTGTATATGATGACTTTCTACCTGTGGATATGATGAGATGAGAGCCTTTTTTAAGTAATGCTTTTCAAAACACGGCGCTGTCCGAGTACTGAAGGCTCTCTGCACATTTGTAAATTATTTATATGCTGTTTGTTACAAATAAAGTATTTTTAGAGTACAAACCTTTTCTTGAATATTTGTAAAAAAAAATTGAGATAACACTGATCATGTAGGCTATCCATTCATTTACAGCAATTAAAAGCCTGTTAATTTTACTTCCATGACTGAAAGACATCGACTTTTAAAGGTTTTAATACCAAAAAATAAGTTTCAATACAAATGAAAACAATGCAATTTTTTATATCAATCTTAAACTGGTGGTCTTCTTCCTCCGCTTAGTTTTTCAGTTTACAAATTCTGCCATCTAAATAGGAAATCGGCATGGCACCAACGCAACTTTTAAAGTGGATGAGAGCTCAGACTCTCATTGGTTTATTGTGTGTTACGCCCAAAACAAACCCATTACTCATTTTGAGAATAGGAACAACACTTTTAGACCATGCGCTTGGCGCACAAACCATTGTTCTTGTTGTTAAATTAGCAAAAGTGGCATTGGACACGCTCGTTTAGACCGTGTGCCGTGAGCTTTAGACAATGCGCTTAGATCATTAAAATAAGTCCCAATTAATTATTTTCTCCTATCTCATACAGAAATATTTGTGCATTAATACCCTACATTGTAGCTACCGTTTGGAACAGATAGCTAATAAAATACATTGTACATACTTTACACCATGAATTTAGCATTCATGTAGCATTCACAAAGGTGGTCGTTCAGGCGAATCCAGAAAACATTGAATCAGGCAGGTTAACAGATTTTATGGGACACTATACTTAAAGTGGACAGGATGTATCTTTTTTGTCAGTTAGGCCTTTAGCCTTTGCTCTTGTACATTGTTTACTTATTTTGCATTATTTGAAATAAAGGACAGATGAAAGGAAAGGAGAGCTCAGAGTGCAGACAAGCGTAACAGTGTGTTTACAGATGATATGATCTGCAAACTGAGCATCGGCTGCAAAGCAACTAGAAATGAATGTGGAATGAGAAAGAGATGGTCCCTTGCTATCTAATAGAATAAATGAGAAATTATTCCATCCATTTCTTTTTCTCACCGTTGTTTCTGCCTTATTTGCACATCCTCTATCGCTTTTTATCATTTTTCCTGCACATCATTTTTTCACCATCGACCAATCTTTCCATCTGTCTCATTTCCTATTTAACAATCTCTTGCTTTTTTCATTTTTTTCCGATGCCTTCCTCGGCTCAACCTCTTTCTCTTTACTCCCGTTCTTTTTTTCTCTTGTCTGAAATTGGGAACAGAGCAGCTGGTAATTGAAGATCATTGTCTCTCTCCGGGCCCTCAGGATTTGCAATGCTTTTTTCTCTCCATAGCTCATCTGTGTGAGTATTCTCAGCTCGCCGGCCAATTTTGGCCTCTCTTTTTTGTTTGCTTTTTTCCCATAAACTCCGTGAGCCTTTTCGAAATTGGATTTTCATTTAAGAGGGCCAAGCACGTTGTGTTTATGCCACAATGTATCACGCACGTTTCTTCGTCTTCTTTCATTCTGCGTCTTGTGCTCATTCTGTAAGCGTGGCTCATTTTGTCCTCAGCTTACATCTTTCCGTGTCTGCTGCTGAGATTCAACGAGCGAAGAGTGGCACAACTTTGAACGGATTAACAATGAGTATGAAACTTGACATTAAAGTAGTGCTTTATTTTGTTGGTCTTTTATTGTAATTTGAAGGTAAGTTTTTTTATATCAAGCACTGATTTGTCTGACATTTTACACCTGAGCAATTCATCATTTTGAAGTCATAATGAATTAGTGTCAGATATTATTGAACTATGTTTTGCACCTTGGAAATATTTTTCAGCTACACCGTTATAAATAATCCCTAGCTGTCACTCGGGCAGTGCTCTTTAAAAGATTCTAACATATATCATTTAGGTACAGATACAGTATTTATAGATCCAGTGTATCTCACAAGAATTTGTACACATTTTACGAGTTTGCTAATTCGTATTCATTCAAAGGCAACATTCATAAGTTTTTGTAAGATTTGCCTTGACCCCTGTGACGTTGGAGTTAGGTGCAGGGTTAGGGCGGGGTTAGGGGATTTGGTTTCGTTGTTGTTGTTTTCATGAGAATCGTATGTTTTATGAATTCATATGAATTAGCCAACTCGTAAAATATGTATGATTTGTCATGAGATCAGGCTGATAGATCTGGTACCAATATGTATCTTTGAGATACTAATGTGCAGTCTTTTTTTAGATTCATGGCGTGGCGCTCCGCTTCTCGTCCAGTGTGCGACAAAGTACTTTATGATAGGGGACTGCCCCAGTGACAGCTAGGGATCATTTTTAACCATTTGTTTACTTACAGATACACAACATGTCATCTATTTAGTTAGGATAATTACATTTAAATATCAATGTCAATGAAAACAAATCAAATCCTAGCACTGAAAGAAAAAGTAGTGAAAAATGCAAAATACATAATACAATAAACACATCTATTAATAAGTTGATGATAAAACAGCTAATAACATTTAACGGTAACACTTTACAATAAGATGTCATCTGTTAACATTACTTAATGTTTTAACTAACATGAACTAACATTTGTTACTGTATTTGTTAACCTTTGTTAACGTTAGTTAATAAAAATACAGCTGTTTGTGGTTTGTTCATGTTATTTCACAGTGCATAATGTTACCAAGATTTGAATAATGTATAAGTTAATGTTTAAATTTACATTAAGATAGACAGTGTTGTATTCGAGACCAGCTCATTTGAGTCAGAGTCAAGACCGAGTCCAGGGAGGGTTGAGTCCAAGTCAAGCCCGAAACCAGAGAAGGTCGAGTCCTAGTCAAGACCGAGTCCACATAAGACTTTTGCACAATACTGTATATTTTACATTTTAAATTAATAAATAAATGTTATTATGGTATTGTGTAAATGATTATCACCAACCAAATAATAACTTATCTTCTACGATATAAATCAAGAATAAAATATAAATAATACAGAAAAATATGTAGACTAAATTTACAAAATTGACTCGTTTACTTCTGGAATTATGTGTATTGGCACTTTGGGCTCTATCTTGCACCCAGCGCAATTGACTTTGTCAGTGACGCATGTATCATTCGTATTTTGTACCGGCGCACAGCGGGGGTTTTCCCTCCACAGACGCACGTCAGCAAACTAGGGAATGAACTTGCGCTCCCTGGGCGGTTCAGCGCAAAAAGGAGGCGTGTTGCGGCGCAAACCATCTCTTATGCTATTTTGCAGTCTCAAAAAACAATTGCGCTACTAACCAAAAAAAACTAGTCTAAAGTCAGTGGCGCGTTGCGCGTTGTTCATTATGCTATTTTAAGGGCGCATGCTTGACCATAATGTATAGCGTGCACAACGCGCATACACTTTGCATCTAATCTACACAGATGCAACAGTTATTTTTGCAAATCATAAATTGTTACACTTAAAAATATTAATTCACGAGATAAGGGAAATCATAGTGGTGAGCATTGTGGTGATAGTTTTTATTTATTGTGTGGCTGCGTTAAAAAATTATCATGCAAATAACGATTAAAATATTTTCATAAGTTTATTGTGTGGCTGTATTACGTTTATTTTATGTAAATAATAATTAAAATGTTTTCACAAGAAACCTTAATGTATGTGAACTTGATTTGTAAGAGTACTTTGGGGTTGGACCTTGCTTGCGTTTCTTGGGTCCGATTTCAAAGCCCCCAAACCCTTTCAGCGGTGAGGGTGGATGCAGCGATGTCCTCTGCTGGCGTCAGGTCCTGTGTAGAGGCAGATCCACCTCCCGTTACACGGCGTGCCCGATTTATGCTGGCAAGCTTGGGATTTACAAGAACGTCGGTCTCCTCGGCTGTGAACTGCTCCTGGCGTGCGCCTGGTAAATCCGTCATAATAATAGCAACCCGCCATGGAACTTGCGCCCTTGCGTTTAAAGGGAATGTTGGATAGCATTCTGATTGGTTTATTTGATGTTACGCCCAAACCACACCTATGAATAATGAACCTACTTCAGACCAACCCCTTATTGATTTGCGCCCGGCGCATGAGTTATTTCTCATGCCGGGAAAATAGCAACAGCGCCCAAGATCCGCCCACAAACTCACTTGCGCGTTGCGCTTCGTACTTGCGTTTCAGATCGTTAAAATAGGGCCCTTTGTGTTTTAGCGCAACCATCTTATCATTTTGGGTAACAGTGGCTTATCTAATGCTTAAATCTCACTGGACAGGTGTGTTTTATTGCACTGCTATGAGGTAAAAGTCATGGCAGTGACAAAACCTCCTCAGGTCTGACCGTCTGGACCTTGCGCCAGTCTGATGCATGCAAAAAATCACCAGTCACTGTTTACGTCAATCTTATATCAGTTTTATAAAACACAATAATATATATTTTAAAAGGGACTCATGTGGACTCGAGAATAAGTCCGATTCCAAATGTATTTGAGTACGAGTCGAGACCGAGTCAAAATGCTGACAAGTCCATGACAAGACCAAGACCATTAAAATATGGTCTTGAGACCGATAACATAGATAAAAGTGCTTTATAAGTGCAGTTCATTATTAGTTCATAATGTAGTAGACTAATGTTAACTAATGAACCTCATTATAAAGTGTTACCCACTTAACATTATATTTGAAAGTCAAACTTTTTTGCAAGCTCGTTTTTACATGTAAGCTCATAAACATTAACACTAAAATCAATACTTCTATGTAAAAATTGATGATCTAAATGCAACGTATTGATACTTCAAGATCGATCTGGCCACCCCAGTTACTCTATATACTGTAAATTAGATGCGATGTATTGTATTTCCCCTTTCATTATTGATCACCTGACATCCTCATGCATTCACACATTATAAGCAGCAGTGACTTAATTATTCATAAGAGCCCAGGTAATTGTATGTCACTTATATGTGTTTTATTACCTACAAGAGTAAATCTGCTGTTAGATTTAGAGAATGCTGAATAGGTTAGAAAGGAAGTAAAATGTTGGGTGTGGCTGTGAACATAGAGATGTGAGCAATCTTTGGAAATGTATTTTATTTAAGAACTGTTTAGAGTAAATTGATCTAGTTAAGTTCATCAAACTAAATCTCGACACAATGATTTGGAGCTCATCTTCTGATCATGAATGCTTTAGTCACGGTTCACGCAAAAAGGAAAAGGCAAAAAGATAAAAACAGCTCTGCCAGTGCTGACAGAAACAGTGAAATGAATATTTTTATACTCTCATTATCCTGTCCCTTTTGATAGTTCTGTTTCTATCTTAAAATCTGCGTTTGTGGACAGGAAATATTTATAATGCCAAGGCACTAACCTTCTCATATGACAATGCCAAAAGACATTAATAAACAAGAATAAATAAGATAGGATAGGATAGGATAGGATGTACGATAGGAAGCAACTTTATTGATCCTTCAAAGGAAATTTGCCTGTCACAATACATACACAATACATACAGCACACAGCAGGATGAGTGGTTTTATTTTGCCTCCCTTAGCCTGGGCATTTAAGAAAGTGCCTCGTTTTCAACGATCCATCCATAAAATGAGAACAAGCCTTTCAACTCGATAATTAGATTTCAAGTCATTGTGCCTTTAACCGGTTTAAACAGAGCCAATGATCTCCTGAGGTTGGTTGCCCGTAGTGATAGCAGACCTGTTTACATGAAAGCAAGATAGCATCTACAGCTTACTTTAAATAGAAATGTAAAAATAATTAAATTACTTGGTGGACGTTAATGTTTTCTGCCATGTGGAATCATATTATCATCAACATTTTAATAAGGCTAAAGACTTTCTTTAGCAAAATAGGGATACTGTTAAAGCATAGTGAAATGGTGGTGCTGATCCTCAATAGATTCTTAAAATAAAGGAGGTTTCAGCTTTTAAAAGTGACCCTTCTTGTACTTTCTATTCAGTGTGTTCATTAGTGTCCTTCCCTCATTATTTTTTTTCTCTGTACCACGCTGTACACTGGACCCTGAGTGTGTACATGGCAAGTTGAGGCGTTGTGCCCGGCCTGACAGTTTGGTTTGACTGGCTTTTGACGGTTCATTTAGTCTCCTCTGAGCAACGGGTGAGACAGAGGAACCTGGCCATTTTGCCTGCTTGTCAAATCTGCCAATGTGGAGACAGTTTAAATGAGGCAAACCTGGGCAGTATGCCGATTGCAGGCCATAGAGATAGAGAGAGGGGGGAATGGAGGGGTGGGCTTTGGAGCAAACTAAAGATTCCCCTTCATCCAATTGCCTGTTGTGTTGCGAGATAAGAGTTCCCATTTTTTGAGTACTTTAAACATGTCAAGTCTCGCTTTGTGTGCACAAGGGTTTAGAGCTGAACAAATATTGTGCAAATGTCTAGTGGTTAGATTTTATGGGCAACAACAGTACATCTGTGCAATACATGCGCTGTTTGTGTCTTTTCTTTAGGATTTAATAAAAAATGTGCTTCGATTATTTCAATGCAGTATCCAAGTTTTCTCAGAACTGTAAATGTATTTTTTTATAATTACATTTACGAGAAGTAAAAGCAGTTTTAACATAAGCATGTACTACTTTTTCAGGTGCAGCATATGTGTGGTCCCACACACAACAGTTTTACACAATGTGGTTAATTGCGTGCATAAAAACAGTTTCATTCTGTATTCATTTTGTTGATGACAGATGTTGACACGTTGCTGCTCATCTGTGTCCATCTTTCAAAGCCTCTTGAAACAAAAACCATAAATGCAAACTGTCTTTAGGGTCTAATGATCTAGCAGATCAACATAATGAGAAACTTTGCATTCAATTTTTTTCCGAAGCGCTAACATTTGACATATTCTCTCAGTATTAAAAGTAATCGCCCTGGACATCACTGCCTGCATTGAAATTCAACACCGCCTGGCCTTCGTTTCCTTTAACATCCATTAGTTGCCCCAAGGGAGTCTGACCTTCTCTTCTGGGTCAGGTAACCATGGGGCCATGGAGATATGGGAAGGGATCACCTGCCTGCTGTGTGTTCCAGCGGGCAGGTGTATAGCAGAGGTCTGAAGATACCTAAGCTTAATCTAATCTCTCATCTCCTAATGAGTCATCCAGTCTGCTCCCATAGTGTGGGGCTCTTTGTGAAGCCGGGCCTAATTACCTCTCGCCCGGTTAGCATCGAACAAGGGTCCGCGCTTCGGAAGCAACCTGATCGGGGAGAAAGTGCCCGCCTTACAGTTTAGCCCCTCTGGAGTCTTGTTTCCTCTGTGCCGCAGTCCGTCCGTCCTCGAAAGCGGAGCACACAGAGCTCTATTGTTCTTGTAAAGGCAAGATAGACGTGTTTGATCTAATAATGCGGTAAATCCGAAAAAGGACACCGCATTCTCGTCATTGGTCCTATTCTTTCTTAAACTAAGCTACCTTTCTAGGCTTCAAAAGATTAACGGTGAGACCAAAAAAAGCTTCCCAAATAACTACCTGGAAATTGTGTGCTATCGCATTCGTTGGTCTTAAAGATCTCCTTTATTTGATGGTGAACAAAGCAAAATTAAAAATAAACAGTCTCTACGTAGTGTTGTAAAGTTGCCTTTAGAAATACAAAGTGTTTCTGACTTTATGTATCACTGTTTTTAGAGGTTTCATATAAGGATAACCACATGGTTGTCTATAACCATCATTAAACACTTGTGCAAGTGTTAGATGGTTCTTACGACAAGTATATCTACAATAGGATGTGGTTGGTCAAAACCACAATAACATACTTTTCTTATTGATGCATGTACTGCATGCCAAATTGTACATATTCAGTACTGTATATACACCATCCAGAAGAAAGGATAAAAACATCCCTAGCTTTCATTGGGTGGTACCATTTTAAAAAGTACACCTTTATACCTAAAGAGCTCCTATTAGTACCTTAGAGGTACATATTGGTACAAAGAGTTAATATTAGTACCTCAAAGGTACAGATTGGTACTAATTGAAAACATAATAGGACATTTTGGCCCTATTGAAAGCTTGGGGCATTTTTTGCCAATTTCTTCCAACCGTGTATAGAGCAGGGGTGCCCAAAAATGTTCCTACCAAGGGCCAAAAATCAAACCTGACTGGCTGCAGGCCAAAAGTAAAAAAAGTTGCTGTGTTGAATTAAAATTCAAGCTGCCCTGATTCTCCTAATTTAATAATTTTTTTAATATTTATAAAATAAATATGCAAACATTACTCTGTTTATGCATAACTAAAGCACTTTTATTTCCACTTTTACTGTTTGTAAAAAAATTGTAAAAAGATTTGAAGGTGCTTTTATTCACTTTAATTCATTGCATTTAATTTTAACATTTTGTAATGTACAAATAAAACAAAAAATTGTACATTTTAGAAAATGTTTAATTAGAAAAATGAACATCTGCGTCAATTAGGGCTGTGACAATGGTGGCACCAATTTAACGCGGTGGTGCAATAGTTATATTATGTGTATGTGGGGGGGGGGGGGGGTATGTGTATGAGTGCATGCGCGTATATATGGTTGTACCATAACAGCCCTAGCGTTAATGATTCTTATCCTTTTTCCTTATTTCATGCGGCATAAAGGGCCAAATTAAAGGTCATTGTGGGCCAACTTTGGGCCCCTCTGGTAAAGTTCAACTTGCAGTGTTTGTGATTTCCTTGGGTGCTTTTTATCGTGGGGTCTTATAAATAAGGGCTGGATTCCTGTTCATTTACTGCTATATACAGATCACACACTCTAATTTTCTATTTTAAAAGATTTTAATTACAGTGGAGAGTTCTTGTGAATAGATTGGACAGGGACATTATTCACATTGTTTACATAGAAGTGCAAATAAACACTCAGTGAACAGTTTTCTAAAAGCACACAAACCTACCCACAGTTGACTCCACTACCTCCAAACACACACATAAAGATCACAGCATGGGTCTAAATGTGTGGTTTTTGCAGGCTTTTTACCCTTCAGACTCAGTGGATGCCCATTTAGTACTGCTATTGTGTGAAAGGCTTCAGATGCCTGTAGAGTTAAAACAAGGTTTGATGAATCTTTTTTAAAAGTGATTCGATGCTCACTTCAGCTTATAATGACTCACAATTATACATAGTTTATATAAAACATCTGCATTGAGCACTATTCGTTTTTTTTCCAATAATGCAATATTAAGACATCTGCCACCTGTTTAAACACATCAGCTTTCATGAGCTCACAATTAAATGATGCAAATTACAGAAGAAAACAAACCAGGAACAGCATGCCACATTTAGCTTATTTAATTACAGCAGTTATATCTTCAATGCACCATTGCAAAGATCGCATGATCTGATAGATATTTCTGCTCTTGTAGTGTTGATAGACCAGATGAGGAGTCAAGGTTTGGTCGGGTTAACATGACCTCATAAGCCTCTGCTGGTAGATGTTGGAACTACAACATCTGATTCTAAAACAGCATCTGTTGCCATTGATGGCCATTCAAAATGAATTCAGTAACTCACTGCTTTTATTTATGTTAACGTGTGTCAGGTGTATATATATATATATATATATTATTTTTTTAATTAAGCAACTTCCAACTGTATTTACTGTACGTGTTGGGATCTTTAAAATCTACTCAAGCTAATTTGGCATCATTATTATGCTTTTAGTTTCGGCCATTTCAATGGAATGTGGTCAGCTTAATGTTGTGGTGTCTAATACAGGAGGTCTGTGATTTAGCCGTGGTGAGAGATCCATTTAGTGTTGTGAGAGGGGAAGCAATTGTGGTGAAGCTGCCTCTCAACATTTCTGACCTCCCTCTTCTTGCCGGATATCTTGGTGGGGTATTTTTTGCTCTCTTTTTGTTGTAAGGGTCCTTGTTGGAAAATTTGTCCTCAGGGGAGGTGGGCCCTCTACTGGCTCTTTGGTTACCTATTCATTGTACTTCCCTGCCACTCCCCCTCGTCTCTTTCTGTCTTTTGATATCACTTGAACTGAGTTCAGTTAAGGTAACACCTTTGTGCCTGTTGTGACATTAGTATATGAAGTTCAGATGCAAAAAAATGTACAAGGGAATCTGACTTGAAAGCTTTCACCGGCAGTTTCTCTTCACTATTCTTTCTAAAAAAAAAAAAAGGTAAAAGGCTCAAAAATTCGGTCAGTATCCTAATATATTAGGTAGGGGAGAATCGGGGAGAAAGTAATGTGGGACGAAAGTAACAAAGCAATATTCTAGGTTATTTATTGCTGTAATACATCCTAAAGTTTGTCTTCTCAGAGTTTTTCAAAATAAAAGTAACACAACTTATGTTCAAAGTGAAATTATACTGAAGTCGTTTTACATTTGTTCAAAATTCCACCTGATATTGCTAGACCATAACTGTGAGTTATTACAAACATATATTTCTGTCTAAATCTGTCTAAAAAATTTTTTGAAAAAAAAACTTTCGCCCCTGCTCTCCCCTAAACTTCCTTTTATCGGGTAAAAATGTCTTGCATCTTGACGTGCACGTCACGCGTCGTCACTGATTTTGTATTTTTTTTTAAAGCAAAACTACTTAATGAATGTATATGTGCCTAGAGCATTTGGTTAATACCATTATCTCATTTTTGACATAATTGTTTTAATAGCTGAGCAACAGCAGTACTAGTGTCACCAGGGCTGCGTTCAGCCCCGACAAAACGTTGCACAACGTTTATTAAACAGAAACGGTGATGCATTGAACACCCTGTTGTGATGACGCAAGAGTTGCAACTACGGTAGCTGAGAGGCCATTCTTTGTGTTCTTTTTTAATTGTTTCTAAAGCCTGATGAAATCGTTATAAATGTGTGTTTAATACTGTAAAATACCCTCGATGTTACAGTCACTGACCTTGCCGTCCAGAATGAAAGACAACATTCCAACTTGAACCCATTGAGAGAGCTGTCTCTTTACTATCGCGTGGTTTTATACATCTTGCCGCTGATTGGGCCGACATTTCTGACACACCCACCAAACAAGAGAAAACGCTTCTTAAACCTGTTGCATTCCGTTGCACACCGTTTCCAGGAAACATGTCGTTCAACCCGGAAACCGTAGCAAAACGTTGCGCACCGGTGTGAGATTGAACGTGCCCCAGGTGACTATGGTAGGGCGGGAACCAAAAGTGGCGGATAAAGGTTCCGTGAAGATGGTTTCCGCCCAGACCCGATTTTAAGAACACCATTTCGCTTCCTGGTCTCCCTGGTAACACAGAGTGGGAGAAAATGAGCAACAGGTGTGGCAAATGTAGTGGAGAGACACGATTGGAGGAGGGAGTAAAGCCAAGCAATATAAAAATGTCCAAGGAGGTACAAAGAGGAGAGCTGTTTTCGGGCGTGAGTCCCTTTATGCCTTGGGCAAACTGAACCACACGCCCCGTCCCTGGAGGAGCCGAAAGGGCGCCGTTGATCCGCGATTCACCTATGGTGCAAGGAAAGAGTGCGGCTGCCAGAAGAGGCAAAAAGGACGGGGCTGTGCAAAATTAAAAGCACACCACACCGGTGTGCTTGTGGTGTACTTTGTATACGCTGTGTTGCTGCTTTGCAGATGGACTATGCTGGCTTGATCGTTCCCCTGGGGAAGAGAGAAAGGCACAGTCAGCTAGCGAAGGAATACTGGGAGACTTCATTCGTGAGAGAGCGGACACAGAGCATTCAACAGTGCAGATATTAGAAATCATTGACAACGAAGAGTGAGTCACAGCTGTAATACTTATCTGTATATTACTTGGAAGAGGAGTTGCGGGTGTGTGTTTTCCTTGTGTTTGAGGTCCCTGGCCCCACTGGAGAGGGGGGCGTGGGCGAGCCGCGGGGTGACCGGAAGCACGGACGAAGCAATTGGTAGGAAGCACCGTTCTCCAATCGAGCAGTGGCCCTGTGGAAAAAGGAAGCGCAGGTGAGCCAGAGGAGTGATAAACAACACGCCGGGCCTGTGAATAACACACATCTCACTCTCATCGGTGGTCTAGCTATCGCCCAACTATCCTCTCGAGGGAGTCGTAGCCAGGTGGCGAGGGCGATTTAAAAACCACGTGAAGTTGTATAAGAGTGCTGTGGGTGAGTTTCACTGATTGATGGTGTTTACGCTTTACTTGCTGTGTGTATGCTGTGCTTGTAGCGCCCAAACTGCCTAGCCTCGGACGAGTCGCGAGACGACGACATCTGTTGTGGACTGGGTCCTACGGAGAGTGAGAAAAACTGAGCCCACTAGTCCCTACAACGCCCGGACAGCTTGAGTGGATGGGCGAAGGATCACGGTGCACTGACGCTGTAGCGAAAGTCCACTGTCTGCGAGCGAACGAAGACCCTCAGTACTGTGAGTAACATACTCTGTGAAGTGAAATTAATCTGTGCTTATAGCAAATACTTACCTGTGTTCTAACGAAGGCTCTGTGTGAACGAAGGTCCCCAGTGCTGTGAGTAATATATCCTGTGAAGTGAAATTAACCTGTGCTTATAGCAAGCGCTTACCTGTGTTCTAACGAAGGCTCTGTGTGAACGAAGATCCCCAGTGCTGTGAGTAATATATCCTGTGAAATTAACCTGTGCTTATAGCAAACGCTTACCTGTGTTCTAACGAAGGCTCTGTGTGAACGAAGATCCCCAGTGCTGTGAGTAATATATCCTGTGAAGTGAAATTAACCTGTGCTTATAGCAAACGCTTACCTGTGTTCTAACGAAGGCTCTGTGTGAACGAAGACCCTCAGTACTGTGAGTAACATACTCTGTGAAGTGAAGTTAATCTGTGCTTATAGCAAATACTTACCTGTGTTCTAACGAAGGCTCTGTGTGAACGAAGATCCCCAGTGCTGTGAATAACGTGACCTGTAAAGTAAACCTGTTCTGTGCTTATAGCGAATACCTACCTGTACAAGTGAAGCTCTGTCTAGTCATTGGGGTGGTCTTGGGAAACTCCTCGAGGTGGAAGAGTTGAGAGGGGTGTGACCCTTAGCATAGTTGGGTCCGCCCTCGGGGTGTGACACTAGCTTCAGGTACATGTTCACAAAAAAATATGTGTTTGTTGTCGTGTAGTCTTGTATAATATTTGTAGTTTTTTAAAGGGGACAAAGAATGAAAAACCATTTTTACCTTGTCTTTTTTGAATAATAGTAGTCTACCCGCATTCACGAACATACAAAAAGTGCTAGACATGCTAAACATCTCAGTCTCATAGAAATTCCTCTTTTAGAAATGTCAGCCAGAAAACGTCCCAATCTGAAAAACTGATGCTTACGACATCACAGGCATCTCACTGCCCCTCCACTTTAAATTAATTGGCTACATTTTTTGAGTGGCAGCAAAGTCAGCCAATCAGTAATGAAATTGCAAGTTAAGCCAGTAGGGGGAGCCAAATAGGTGCAAAACCACTTGTTTAAAATCCCCAACCCTAATATCTGAGAGAGGTTTTTAGGAAGCTTCTAAGGCATTACAGACCCAAACTAAAACATTTTGTCTAAATGTCACATCACAGAACAAGGATAAATACCCGTTCAATCATTCTATGTCACTTTTAAGTATTGCTAAAGGTTTATGAAACACTTAATTGAAATTAGTCATATTTTAATAAATTTACTGTACTAGGTTTTTGTCTTAAAAAGGATTCAATTGAAATGTAAGCTTAATGATCAAAGATTTTAAGTTTAAAATATCAAATTTATATCAAATCATATTTATGCAAAAATAAACAAGAAATAATCTGCCAGTGGGGTAATAAAATAAACTTAAATTAGGTTTCACCTTTTTATTACCATTGACTTTTTAAGCATGAACTTAGTTAATGTAATGTTATATATTAACAAGTTAATGTACTAAATTAATTTTAATTTCAGTAATTTTTTTGATATTTGTAAAACAAAACCAAAATATTAAGTAATAGATTTTTTTGCAGTGTAACTTTAATTTTCATGTTGGATGCCTGTCGATTTTGTAACATAAATGTTGATTCAGATTACTTTAACCTGGAAACATTTATGCCAAATACTGTAACATCAAATACAATTGGAGTATGAATTTTTATTTTACTGACAAAAGGAGGAGGCTCATAGAGGAGACTTATTTGAGAAAACCATCACGGCACTTTTACAGCCTTGGTCTCATAAGGCTAATTCATCGGTCGCATCTTTCACATCACCTTCTCTCTTTCAAAATAAAAAACATCATCAACCCTGGGAAAAGATACAATTAAAATCCATCTTATGCAAAACACTTCACTCCCACTTCTCTCCCGACAGCCTCTCTATCGTAAGTGGGGGCAGGGCAATCTTTCTTTGATGCACTTCAAAGCGAATACTTGGCAGAGGCCCTGCGATGGAGGCAACAAGGAACGAGGGACCAAAGCCCTTGCGCTTCACTTTGTCGCCGGTTCACTGTCTCGTTGAACAAAGACGGATTGCATTGTTGGATCAGGAATGGGCTATCACTCTTCACATTCTCAGGCAAATGACTCGAGTGTCTCCCCTCGGAAAGAGCTCACAGGTTCCCCTGGAAGCTTTGTGTGATGGATGGCGCTCTGAAAGCCTCATCCACGGTAGAGCTTTAACGCTTGACAGTCAGTGTGTATTTTTTCAGTGCAAACCTAAACTGTCCATGTCGCATGCTCTGCGGCACGTGTGATTGCAAGTGTGGATCACAGATCGCAACAGGTGATGAAGTCGCGATGAATTATATTCAGTGGTAGACATGCTAATTTTATATCATTGCATTTATTCTTAAAGGTTGAAGTAGGTTTCACAGCCTCTTTTCAAAGCATCCTGAACCGCTTCCATTAGAGGTGTATGAGACGCCTATTAGCTTATTTTCCGTGCGTTCTCCTCTTTGCTCCGTACAAATTAGGACATGCTGTATTGCCCTGCCACTGCTTGACACCACCTTTGACAGCATGACATAAGGTTGTCACAAGATGACACGGGGGTGTGACAGCATGCCATAGGGCTGAGATGAGGGTAGGCAGGGTGAGATTAGAGAGGCAGCGAGGACAGGTGCCACTGGCCTGCAGGTGTTGCTAGGTGACAGGTTGCCCTGGTAGCGACAGGTCCTCATGTGTATGTATGGCTGGCCTCTAAATGACGAGGACATTGACATCAGAGAGCTCGGGGCTCTGTCAGGCCTACAGACAGTCCAAGACCTCTGTTAGCCCTAAGACCTAAAGTGCACAGTTGATCACACAGTTTGCTGTACTAGTTCTCTCCTTGCATACTAGTTATCTCTTGTGTTCCGCTGCCAATTCGTTCAAATATGTGACCCTGCCTTTGAAATCTAGGCTAATGTCTCATAATCTAATAATGAGATAGACCCATGAAAAGTTTGATCATACATTTTCACTTTATTTTAATCACTGACATGACCTTAATCAGTCAATGTTAAATATACCGAGGTTTCATTTTCAGAGTGTTAGGTTCACATTGAAAATCTGTGACATAAACAAATGAAGTATGAAACAAAGAAACATTTTGTTGCGAAATGAATAGGAAAAATTTAGGATTCGGCACTCTTTGCTTGCTTGTCATTAAAACAAAGATGGACACAACAAAAAATTTCCTTCATGAAACAAGCAAGACACACTTGAATTAAATGTAACAATATTCAGCAAGATAATACTAATAATATGTCAATGGGGTAAGCAAAACTGACTTCATAAAATTTTTGGAAATCAGCATCTTGTCACTAAAAAACTAAATTTGATATTAAAACTAAAACTGATACCACGTTTTCATGTCTGATACTGATGTCGATATCACAACCTCGATTATCTGTCGATACCGATCCAATACCATCTCTATCGCCCTTTTAATCAATTAAGCTGCAAATAACTCATTTGTTAGCCATACAAAAAGCTTAAACAGAGCTACAGAACTCAAACATTTTACTGTGCAACAAATGACTGCAAATTCAAGACTCAATGAAACATTGAGCAATACTGCTGCTTCATTTTTATTTAAATGTTTCAAACAGACTAGCAGCAAAAACATTTTTTACTCAGCACACAAATTCAAAATGAAATTTAAGGTGTAACTTTGGACAATTTAAAGTGCAACTTTGTGCAAATTCATGTTGCTCAGCAAGTCACGCTTTACCCTAAGTTGCCATGACAAGGTCTTTTAATCTTCGATCCGGTCATTTTCGCCAATGCCGGACTAATATCGATATCGAATATTGTACCGGCCCACCCCTCATTAAAACTAGTCAAAAATGTCTCAAACGATGCAGCTTTTACTTTAACAAGCATTAAAAATTATGAAAATTTAGTGAAAATTGCAATAAGTCTAGAATATTTGATTTTAAAACTAAACAAACATATTAAAAAATTTAAAGCTGATTTACTTTATAGCTGCTACATTTTAGAAGTAAAATCTAGCTCAAAATGAGTTAACATTAGTTGCCAAAACCAGTGAAGACCAATGTGCAATATGTTTGTTTTTAAGACATTTTGGTGCGGTTTCCCGGTTATACCAGACTAAATTCCTGTTTGAGCTGCATTAATAAAAAAACACATTGCACGGACATATCTTAACATATACCAGTGGCATTGTTTTGTCTCAAGATGTACACCCGTGTTGTTTTTGTAACATATCGTCGCTGCCAGATGAAACTTACGTATGTCCAAAACGATTACTTTTCAGGAAGTAAAAAATACTGTATTTCAAAAGCAGTTGAATGTAGCGTTGTCATACTTGGTACGGCATCTTTACATGTAACCATATTCTTGCCAGTGTAATGATATAATCCACATTTGACCAAAATTGAGTTTAAATGGACATACGTGCATATTTTACAGTAACGGTGGTCGATACGCGTTCTTCCGATCATTTATTAGAATGGCCAAGTCTCGTTTCATATTGACAGATGAATACGCTCAGTTTATTAAATAGCCTACGTCTTAGTTTATTAAATACGCTTAGTTTATTTGATATTAATTATAAATTAAGTAAATGTCTCTTGCAAACTATGAAGGGACAATGAATCAATACACTGACATGGTGATGCTATACATATACTTTGTTTGCACAGTCCTACCGTAATTTTGTCACTCCTAGATGTACGTCTGGCGTCAGGGGTTAAACGTTTACCCCGATGAAGGAAAGTCATTATCTCACCAGACTATGTTTATTTGGCTATCCAGTGCGCTTCGATGAAACTTCATGAGACCGGCGAGATGCTTCCACAGGGCGGGAGATACGCGGCGTGATTGACAGCTTTGACACCAAATGGATATCCGTGAAAATCAGATGACATGATTTCACAACTTTTCAGTGGCCATTTAGATATGTGAAGCATACTGTATATGGAAATGAACCTGGACATTCAATCCATCAAAAAATCTAAAAATCGCCAAAATGGACATATGTAGTTTTCATCGAACATCGATGATATGTTAAAGGCAGGGTGCTTGATTTTTGAAAAACACTTTGGAAAAGGGAGTTGGGCCAACTACCAAAACACTACTAACTGACATCGTAGCCTGGGTTGCGTTTGTGTGGGGTGGATCATGCATCCCTCCTTTAAACTAATTTAATGTCCTAATAATACTTAGGCCTGGTTCTGGGATTACCTATCAGGGAAATTGCCCCAAAACCTTTTTAAAATGTATTTTTTTAGATTTTTGAAACTTTCTTCAATTTCAGTTTTTATCAGTGGACATTTTAAACTTATTGTTACCATAAAACTGTTGCTACGAACTTTCTAACATGTATATTCATATCCAAAATGCATAGTGTTACACACCTCACCAATATCATTCAAACCATTTACCCATAGCTGCGTCTAGAAAGAGATTTGTTATATATTCTGCCATATACTTTTTTCCAACACTATGTAATCCTCTCTTTTTCTTTCCCTGGACTGCATATGACAGTTTGTCACATGCGTCTCTCTCACTCTCTCTCTTTCTCTTACTCTCTCTCTCTCTAGCTTCCTTCGTCTCCCCAGAGCTCCGTCAGTATGAAGAGGCCCGAGGACGCCATCTCATCTTCTCTCAGCCAGTGTCAAGCAGCAATCCTGCGGGGCCCGGCCCTGCTTAATTCAGCTTAGAGGCTCTCCCTCGTCCGCGACGCTCCTGATCGCCTCATTTTTTTTCCGGGTATGCCTCTCAGGGCTGAGGTAATTATTTCCAGAATAATAATAACAGACAGATTAGTGTGTTTAGCAGGCAGATGTATTGCGCTATTCTCCTGACTCTATATTTGCCACTGAACTGAGTGACCTATTAGAATGGATTAATTCTGATGTAAAAAATTGAAGAGCTTAATGACCTCTGTCTCCTGTTAGAGAGGTAGGGGGCCCGCCTTAGGGGAATTTCTTCAGACATCACCTGATCTATCAAACTTGGCTCTGGACTCCAGGAGCAGCAGGTGTTAAAGTCTCCATTCATTTCTGTTCTGGTTATAGATGACCCGGGTTTATGAAATTACTCAAATGGTGGATGGGCATTAAATTCACAAGGTATCACGCTTAAACGGAGACGGGTGGGAAGACAAATCACAAAGTGAAAGTTTTATCATTTATTTAAAGCTTAGCTGTGTGAGGTCTTTGCAGATTTTTTTTTTTTGTTCTGAAATATTCAGCTGTGATGAACAAATCACAATAATCCTCATTCAGTACAACAGTGTTCAACAATTTTTTAACAATTTACAAAGTTTAAATAGCCTACAGCAAATGATGCATATTAGGGTGCATTAGACTTGTTCTGTGATAAATGTTGATGTTTTGAATGTGTAGTATCTCTCCCTTTCTCTCCGAATCTCTATGGATGGAGGGTTTTATCAGTCAATGACACAACATCTAAATCTCTTTCTTTGGAACAGAGCGGTTTGCAGGACTCCAATACAATGCAGCACTGGAGATAGCGAGACTTAATTCTCCCAGGATTGTGCTGTCTCCCAGCAATCACAGGGAAACTGGACTAGAAAATTAACTTGTTAAAAGCTCTAGCCATCACTCTCTCAGTCTGATAGACAAATCCATCCAAATACCAATCACTCTCTGAAATGAGAAAATACAGAGAGAATATGGCAGAAACCCTCAAAGAAGTCTCACAAAAACCCAAGCATACATACGCAGACACACAACGTGCACACCAAATGTACGATCAGATGTGCATGCAATGACAGCTTGTCAGAGAAGACCTCAACCAAAGTCATTTTTAAAATTATATATAAATATAAAAACAAATCTGTAGTTATACTCACTGTAAATAGCTGTTTATGTCAGATTAATCTTTTTGGGGGGATAGAGAGAGAGAGAGAGAGAGAAAATGGGAGTGGGCTGTGGTGGACAATTTCCAAGTTCGCTGCAGTGTTAATCCTGTATTGTGGTGGTGAATGGGCATTATCATAAACGTTTGGCAGCCCTGTCTTGTTGTACTCTGGCCAGCTGCGGGCCACATCTCTCATTGTTCACGATAGCTAGTTGAGTGTGAAAAGTACATTGAAAAATCCCCTCACTCGATTCATTAAAGTATTGCTTCAATCTCTTAACTCTAGTCAGTGGGCGGGCGGTTAGGGTCTAGGCCTCCAAACAATGACATGCTAAGCTGACATGTGACTCGAGCCAAAGGAAGAGTACAGAAGCCAAAGCATAGAGACTTTTGGGGGTTTTGAATTCTTTGTGTTTTCCAAAATTCTTTGTTGACTCATAATCCGTACACTGCTCCATTGATAACCAATCGAGCATTACTTGCAATTGTGGTGCAGATGCTTCATTTGCCTTTTTTTACAGAACATCTGACTGGTTGTCATTTAACAGCCAACTTTATTCTCAGTTGTAATGTGCTGTTTTTAATTTCAACCTGATCTCATGAAAATACTTGTTGTAATACACATACATTTACTTATGTTTTCATACACTTGAAATGTATATTATGGACGTGTTGACAGGAATGATATGTTAATTATTTGCAAATTAACAGCTTTACAGTATTCCTATTCATAAATATTACAATCGTGGGCATTGGCATTTCTTACTTATATTAATGATTTTTCAGTAGTATTTTCTGACTTACTTATTTACCTAATGAAATGTTTATGACTTTATTACATAATATTAAACAAGACTACACTTTAAAACCTTAAAATGAGTAACATTTCTGTAAGCATTTTACTAATTATGAATAATAATAATAATAATAATGCAATACTTAGCATGTTTTCCATGACACACAAAAGGCGTTTTTCCTACTGTATGCAGTCTTCTCCCATGCAACAAATACATAACCACATAATTTTATTAATTCGCTGTAATCCACATCTTTAAAATTCATATGAATGCGAGGAACAGATCCGAATTCAACCCTTTATCCAGAGATCTTGATGGCAGTTCTCAGCAGTGAATCGACTGTAGATGTCAAATTAGTTTGTTATGAATTCAAATTCAAATATTGCGCCTCAAGAAGCTTTACGACACATCGCTTTACAGTAGTGATATTAAACGCTCATTGGACATCACAGATACATTACAGATCTGTGACATTGCTATCTTTCAGTCGATGTACTTTTAAAATTTAACACGCACGTCTTGACAGAGAGAAACCGGATTAACGTTCTCGTGGATTAATAACTTTAATACTTCTCTGTACTTTATATATACTCCAGAGAAGACCGCAACTGCAGCAGATTGTCATTTTAACTACTTTTGTTACTGCTTTTGAAATTTTGCAATAAATAAATTATTGTGATTTGCAATTGTCTGTCTTTTATGCTTTTTATTTATAACTGTACATAAATACTACAACCTCCAGGTTCAAGAACAGTTTTATCCCCTCATCCATCACACTTGTAAACACTACAGTACACCGTTAGATTACTGTATATTACCTTACTTCTGCATTGCCCAATGCCCATATCACTATGCATATTTATTAGTGTGTTATATTACAAATCTTTCATACCACAAAGATTGCTTCATAATAAACTTAGGTAAATCACTATGCATATGTATTACTCAACAATGACATTATTATAATCTGTATTATATTGCAATGTACAATATGCTCCAGTCTCTAAACTTGTGTATCTGTATTTCAACTGTGTTTATTACCTCATTATTGCATAATGTTGCACATACTTCCTTGTACATATTCAGTATTTAATCTTCTTACGTAGTTTTTATTTATATACATATAGTCTCTACATACATACTCCATAACATGTACATACTCTTTTGCCATAGCCTACAATTTATTCATTATTCATTGTACATACCTACACTTTATTTTAAATATTCAGTTGCACTTGCCAATTTGCACAGACCTACTATTTGCACTTCTGGTAGATGCTTAACAACATTTCGTTGCTGTGTACCTGTACTATGCAATGACGATAAAGTTGTATCTTCAGCTACATGATTTAGGTTGGACTGTATTAGTGTCTTAAAATATATTTTAATGCCATATTTTTACTATGGTTACATTAAATTTTCCTACACATTTATGTTCATTAAATACAATTATTTTTAAATTATTTTCTGGTATATAAAGGGTTTGGGTTTAGAGAAAGGTTTGGGGTAGGGTTAGGTGGTAACATTATAGATGAAATGGTTAAAGGGAAATTAATAAGTAATCTTGGTATGAAAGATTTGTAAATGTTTAGGTTTTGTAGTTGTAAAAACGTAATAATGCTATGAATAAATGTTGCAACTATGTCGATTAGCAAATTTAGCAAATTTATTGAAACATACAAAAATATGTTTTATGTTTTTTAAATTTGCATATTAACAGTGAGACCAGGCTGTACATTTTTCAACCCTGTATCACAAAATGATGTACCTATTGTCACATAAATTTGTGAGTCTCAAGCGTGACACTGACATGTTTTTCCACATTTATGCATGAACATTTAGATTTGGTGTTTGCGTTAGGACTGTAAGTATTGGTTTATACATTTTTTTATGATTTATTTTTTATATTTTATGATTTTTTTATGATTTTTGGGGGTTTGGGTAAGGATGTCATTTAATGTAAATCTAACCCTAAACCGAAGCGACAATGGTAAGAAAATAGAACAAAACAGTTACGTGACAGTGACACATAAACAGAAATGTGTGACATGTTAACACAAAAAGGCGGAAAATCGTGTCAGTGTCACGCTTAAGACTCACAAATTTACATGACTATAGGTACGTAATTTCGTGATACTAGATTGAAATTTGTACACATAATATTGAGCCCCAACTGACACTGTACTGTAACATGAGTACCAATGATATGTTAAAGATATGATAGGAAGCAGTATTCAGAATCCTGTTTGGTGCTTAACAAAAATACTGGGATAACGTGGAACTAAAATCTCAGCCAATCACTTCCGCTACCATACACTGTAAAAAAATTCCGTAGAAATTGCAGCTGGGTTGCCGGTAACTTACCGTAGATTTACATTTATGTTTTTTACTGGCAACATTTTGTTCAAAGTTAAATGAACATTAAACATTTACAAGTCTTTGTCTTTACAGAGTAAAACTAAAAAAACGGCATCAAGCAAAACATTCTGGGAAACAAAATCTGAAGCAAAAAAAAACAGAAAAAGGTTGATGATGATTTCTGGTTCCCAGAATGCTTTGCATGAGGCTGTTATTGTATAGTTTTATTCTGTAAAGATAAAGACTTGTTAATATTTCAAATTTATTTAACTTTGAACAAACTCTTGTAAATAACATAAATTTAAATCTACGGTAAATTACCGGCAACCCAGCTGCAATAACATTGTAATTTCTACTGAATTTTTTTACAGTGTACTGCTAATTTTATTATTTTACCAAGCGATAATGATAATTGATAGTTAGTCTAGTAAGAAAACGGTTGCATTTCAACAAACCTTGCTGACTTTAAATGTGGTAAAGAGTGAGCATGAAGCCGTTACCAATTCTTGTAGACCTCTTAAGGTAGAGTGTTGCATTAATGAGTGCAAAGGTCATAGGTTTGATGACCGGCAAAGCACATACTGTACTGTACTAAGAAAACATGTACCTTGAGTAGCTTTAAATACTGTAATATTCACATTTGCATTTTGATTGGTTGTCATTTTTATGATGCCTTACTCAACACAACAGTAGCTCAACACAACAGTATTTAGAGGGCACTTTACTTTAAAACTTAATAAATAATACATAATAAACCGCTTGTACAAGCAGACTTTTGCAAAAGATGCAGTTTTACACATTTTGGCACTAAGTGTCTGAACTTGAGTTAATATTTTACGAGTTTGTACTTGAAGGCTGGAGAGAGCAAAATGAGGTCAGCGGCGCTGTAATGTTTTTTGGTAAAGAAAAATAGACCTCTAAATATAATTTCTCATACCCTCAGCATGAAAACAAATGAACAAATGTTGTTGCATTGGCTGGTAATTCCATTGTTTTGCCCCAAGTAGGCCAAGATAAAATACAGTGAACCATTATAGATAAATAATAACACCCTCTTTCTCTCCCTCTCTCTTCTTCAAAGGGAAGCAAATGCCTACAATATGAATCCTTTTATCACAATTTAGTGTCTGCTGGGGTGTAATCAAAATTATAGTGGTGCACGACCTAGATGCTCCATTACTTCCAGCCAGTGGGACGGATTCCAAGTCCAATTGTCTTTTAGTCATGTGAGGGAACTGCATATTGATTACATTCAACGCTGACCGTTCAGACTGAGATAGTCGCTCTCTTCATCCGTCCCATCCCGCCGATCCATGGGGAGACGAAAGAAAGAAATGAGAGGGAAGGAGGAGGCGGGTGAGGGGATGGAGGAGTAGTTTTCCACCCTAATCTGTTTACTTTGCAATTTGTGTTTTCAGAGTGCGGCCATTCATTCTGCTTAGCGTGACACATCTCGTGCATGAGATGCATTGCCTGGAGGGTGAGTGGGAGAAGAGAAAGAGAGAGAGAAAGCATAGACCCAACTGTGATTATTGTGCATTAATGAAAGCCCTGAGACACTCATACAAGCACAGAGGGATGCATGATGTTATATTGATCTACTGCGGCCAGGATTTCAAAATAAATGAGTTCCCCTCTATACAGTAACCTACAATCTTCTTGACACTCTTAAGAACTAACTAAGCCTCACATTGAGCATTTTCCCATGAGAGATCATTGATCACTGCTCTGTTCTCCCTCGTTGGAGTCCCAACTAGGATGCTGTCAAAATACACGTTAAAAAAAAAACAAATCACAAATGGAATATATCTATGTTCATATATTCCCTTGGTTTCTATTAAAAACATGGAACCACCGCTCCGAGGGTCCTGTTTGTAACTGCTGTTACCACCCTGCTTCTGCAATAATGATTGTACCCTAGAGCAAGAGCATATACTGTAGTAAACTCATGTGTCTAACTGTGAAATGATGTTTTGTTGCTTTATTTGTGCATCTCTTTTCAGGCTGGAGCTTGGGATCACATCAATAAACTTTACTTTGTAAGTTTTATTTTAAAATGTTTTCTTTTATATCAGCATAATATGCCCAGCCTTACTGTACCTTATTTCAACCCAAATGCTGGGTTGTTTTAACCAACTGTTGGATAAAAACAGCCCAGCATAGGGTTTTTATAACTCAACAGTTGGGGTTGTCCATATTTGACCCAGCTATGGGTTGAAATAACAAATATTGTGTATAAGAGCCTTCTGCCATTTGCTGTCAGCCTGAAAGTGACTTTTAGTATGCAGAATCACTGTGTACCAGTTAAGGTAAGACGTGCAGCAGAATTTTAATCTATTAATCTCCAAAACAGAGGATCGGAGATGGAATATGTGCTCTGAGGAGTGAGAGAAACAAGGTAGGATTTTGACTGAGGACAAAATATGCCCACATTATCATGCACGAGAACGAATTATGCAGAGCCTCTTGCTCTCTCTTTCTCTAACATGTACACTCTCATACAGTGGCAACACCTACACATGGGTTTTTGACCCCGTCTTCTGCATCTCTTTGACAAGTCTGACGGTGATGTAAGGAGATGTCTTATCTGCTGACTTGTCAAGAATTCATAAATTTTTGAAAACAGATGAAAGTGAAGCAAGTTACGGCTCTGGGGATGAAACGGGCGTCTCTGAGTGAATTCAAGGGTGTTGAAATCCTATGAGACGGGCAAGTTTGTCCAATATGAGCATTCGTGTTTGTGCGTGTTTCTTTGTGTAAATCTTTGTGTGTGTGTGTGTGTGTTAGAAGACCCTCTGTATGGCAAACAGAGCACTTATGGACTTATAATGTTTAGTTTTTACATGTGTTACAACCTTATTCCATCCAAGTTCCATTTAAAAAAACTATGGTTTAGGCTTTCAGAATCTATGGTTTGCAAACCCCTAGAGGTTTGTAGAGGAACTGCAGGTGCTTAGTGAGATTGTGATGGAAATGCCAATGGCATATAATTAAAATAACAAACATATGAAAAAAACACACATACTCAAAAATTATTGTTATAGCAAAAATACAACATAACAATTAAAAACATTTAAACTTTAAAAAGTCCATGGGCCGGGTTTCCCAAAAGCATCGTAAGGCTAAGTAGATCGTAAAAACGATCGTACGAATCATCTTAGAATTACGGGCTGTTTCCCAAAAGCTTCGTAACTTAAGTTGCACTTGAAAATCATCGTAGATCTACGAGTGGTCTGGAGTAATCGTTCATTCATAAGTGCATCGTAAGACAACAGAGTTACAAGGTCACCTACAGGACAACCAGCAAATTTCACTCCTGCAATAACAATAATGTAATGTTTTAAATGTTTATTTATTTATTTGGTTCTTCTTTGTTTATTTTATATTAAATATATAGTATAATATATTTAAAATTCAAATGAGAAATCAAATTTAAATGACTAAACATAAATTAATAAAGAAGGAAAACGTATTTTGTACAATGGTTCATACCGATTGCTGCTTTAATTCATCTAAACATTGTTTTGAAGGGAAATGGCATCTAATTAAAGACACCAAATAAATATTTACGGTACAATGCAATAATCCATAATAATAAATAAACATAGATAATAAACAACAAATAATAATAATAATCTAAACTATCTAATCTAATAGAAACGCAGAAGGCATTTCGCAGTGGGACGAGTCCTAACTAAATACGGAAAATAATATTTAATAAATTATTAAAACATTTAAAAAGTCATTGAACAATAATGAAAATATATTATTAAAAATATTAGTGCACATCGGCTGAAGATCATTAGTCTAAACAAGCTTCTGCTACCAAATTCGGGTCATTCTATTGGTGACATTTCAGCACTTGACAAATGGATAGCGACTCGTAAGTAGCACTTAAAACCCAGCTGCGAGCGATCGTTTCACGTGCATCTTTGGGAAACGCACGTAAATGAACGACGAATGTTCGTTAAGTAGCTCGTAGAAAGCGCTCTTAAGTGCTAAGTTCAATCGTTATCGGGAAACCCGGCCCAGATCTGATTTCACGTATTGGTTACTCAATTGTTTTTTTTTAAACCATTTTCGCTTTGTTAGATTTGGGGTTTGGGTTAGAATGTCACTTTAACTATTGGTTTATCCTATTTTTTTTTGGATTTTTAAACAATTGTTGCCTGACGTTAGGGTTTGGTAAGGTTGTCATTTTATGTAACAGAAAATCGTTCTTATCCCAATCCCAAGAAAGGAAATTGGAAAAAACTATTGACTAACCAATACCTGAAACTGATAAGGAAAAGAAAGTCAGTGGTACGGATATGGAAAAATGCAGAGATCCGTGACAATGACACGGATAAATTAGCAAAATATTCAGTGACTATACCACGGAAATTTATGAGATCAGGTTGGATTTTAGCTCATTAAAATGTTTTTAAATTGTGTATGTTGTATTTTTTGTTATAACAATAATTTTTAAGTATGTGTGTTCTTTTTTTCATACGTTTGTTATTTTAGTTATATGACAGCCCAGGTGAAAAAGTAGTACACTTCCATAGTGTACTTAAAGTGCTTTATTTTCGCACACTAATTCGGTACTTAATATACAAAAAAAAATAAATAATCTTTAGTACTTCTTAAGATGTTCTAAAAATTATCTAAGTGGACTTCACTGTGCTATTTTGAGACACCATGAATATGAACTAAAATGCACTTTTAACATACTACCTCTGTATTATTGTGACAATTACACGGATAAATGAGACTATAACACGGAAGTTTGTGAGATCAGGCTGCTAATGTCATTGATGTAAGACACAACCCCTCAAATCTAATGCAATGATCTGAAGAACCTATAAAAAAGTAAATAATTGTGTTACAAAGAACCACTTAACAACCTTTTTAATGTAAAGAGCCAGGTGCTCCCATATAGAACTCTACAGAGCCTCAGGTTTTCTCCCACTAATTCCTGTACTTGTGCCATCTATCTTGTTATCTTCCGTGTCTTCCCTTCATACGCAGATACTTTCCAAATTGCATCACTTTCTGTTTATGCATTGTTTCTGTAAACTCAAAGGGTTCTTCCCTGTAGCCTTCCAAATCATTTGCCTTCAGACACGCTCTCATTGAAAATGACTCTTCTGTGAATTATTTAGTTTTCTTTATGAAAAGGATTGCTCATTCAGTTCTAATGTATTCATTTTGGCATTCACGAATCTATTTCTGTGCTATAAGTGTGAGGAAAATATTGCAGTAGGTGAATGTAGGAAGTCTAACGTATTATAACAATGGATAAGATATACAGCTAATGTAATAACTGTATATATGCTAAATTATAAAAACACACAGCTAGCTGTGATGTTAGAATGGTCTGATCATAGTTACAACATTTTCATGAACTTTAGTACAATAAAGACAGGCCTGCTGAGCAACTCGCTGTGTTTTTAGCATGGCCTCAGGCAGAGAGTTAACATAGAGAATATTAGCACCATTCGGTTCTCACAGATGCTCGACTATTAGCATCTTAAAGCATTTTTAATGCTCTTGCGTTGCTCTACAACAATGCTAGCGACTTAGCATAAACTGAAACTGTTGTAGATCTTTATAGATTGGTTGTATGGTTTAAAAATCATTGTGTGAAATTGCAAATGGTCACAGTGGGACTATGATCAATAATCAAGCAATATCACAAATAAAATACCTACTTCAAATATAGAAAAATAAATACATTTATAAATCATAAAACATTGTATTCTGTCATAGTCACTTATTAACCCCTTCTGTTACCCTAAAATCTGATTTTTACAAACTGAGGTCAAAAAATTTGACACCACCATTTTTATCCCACAGAATATGATTGTTTTTACTAAATGGTTTGTGTCAGGTAATTTATAACTTTCTTCACTACTTATAAAAGTCATCTAAATAAACTCTCCATCCACCCCACCATACAGTATACCCACCATTATACATCCAACCTATTGCACGAATATGAACAAATTTTCAAATCACCATAAATCTCACTGATTGGCCTAAAATTGGATATACATAATGTTAACTGAACAGAGCCATTCATTGAATGCATGTTATTTTCTACTGATCAAAATAATAATAATAATTTGAGTTGGTTTTAGTATTGTATGTAAAAAATTGTGACTTTGTTTAGGCTAAAATTTCTATGAAAGAAACATCTTGGTATGTATATACAGTACTATTGTAATTGATTTCACTGTTAGTACAGCAAAGCCTTCTGACAACATTTCCATGAATGTAACCTCATGGTAGCACAAGCTCTCAAATAAAATTTGTTGATTTTAGCCACAGTGCTTATTCTTTCAAGTGCTGCATTACATAAATCATGGAGTGGATATATAATGCATGACTGAATATATGAGCTATGAGATATTTTTATCACAGAGGACATAATGGTTTGGCTCACCACATTAAAATTCTTCCACAGACCTTTTATAGTCTCAGATTAATGTTTAAAAATCAGACTACAAACTACAAACTCTTGTTGGCTTTCTTAATGACTTCGGAGGGTTATTATACGGATATTTTTTCTTTTTATAATTTGTCAATAGGTTGTTTTACATAATGACATTTGAACCACTGTATATGCAATATTAAAGCTTAGTATACTTAAATATCCCAGTATTTGGCAAGTATAGGTAAAAATAGGTCCAAATAATACATTTTCCCACAACAATAAAAATGAGTGAAGTGTGAGAATAATCAACTTTCTTATTATTGAAAGTGTTATAAAAGCCCACATTTTAGAATGGGTCAATAATAACTAAAATGTGTGGAAAGCTTTGGAAAGGAAAGTGTGAATAGCACTTTTAAGGCTTTTAAGGTTTTAAATGTTTGGAAATTTTAAGCTAAAAAGAGTATAAAAACCATTCTGAAATCCATACTACATTCGCACACTACTACGTAAATGCACTGCTCAATATACAATTCACAAAAAGACTTAGTTTAGGGTCATTCAGATTGAAACTGTTGATTTTAGCCAACTCGTAAGACTAAAATGGCTAAAGGTGATATTAATGAAATGATACTGTACTGTAAATGCTTCTTTAGTAATACATTTTCAACAATCACTTTTGCTTGTCCTTCTTATTTCAGTTCATTGTATTGCCTTAATTTTAAAAACCAGGATAGCCATTCTGATACCGCATCACTTTAAATAATTCTTTAGAGCTGAAGGGATGGCTTGAGAAAGCATGTACCATTTTGCATGAACCACAGCTGACTCAGTAGAGTGCCTGTAAGTGCATCATCTAAATGATACTAGATGTTCATAAAACCTATTCTGTAATCATCTTCCCCTGGATGTACAGCACAGGTGGTTTCTGCTCTTCTTTGCTGTGTTATTCTCTGAATTTGGCTTTGGTCTCTAGCTAAGATAAAAATTAACAGGTTTTCATTATTATTAAACCTCATCTCACTAGTGTAATTTCACTTTTGAAAAGTGATCTGTGTGAGATTAAAGGTTAAACTTTCAAATCTAAAAATCTGTTATGGGATTCTAATACCAAGTTTCAGAAAATTACATTCATTACAACTTACCTCTAAGTTGCTTCTTTTATCACTGTTTTTCGTTTTGTGTTGATTCCCTCCATTGCACCATGCTGATTGGAGATTGATTGCAGGTCAAATTAAAGTTTTTTTTTTACTTTGATTTGATGGTGACCTAGAAAACTAGGGAGAGGAGATTTTTGTCTACACTTTTGAAAATAAAGGTATTTGTGGTGATGCCATAGATGAACCATTGTTGGTTCCTCAAAGAACTATTCAGTCAAAGGTTCTTTCTAAAACAGAAAGGTTCTTTGGATGTTAAAGGCTCTTTATGGAACCAAAAGGTTAGCATCGTGAAGCACATGTTTAAGGAGAAAAGTGGACCCTGTATGTATTTCTTGGGGGTCTTCTATGCAATACTGGGTTAACCTAAAAAAAATAAATAAAAAAGAGACAGAACCGACCGTTGTTGACACATGGGGTGTGTTCTGATCAGATCATATCAAAGTTATTCAGTGGAAGTTTAAATACACTTTGCTACTGCATTAATCTTCAGTCTGTACTGAGACCTCATTGAAACTAAGGGGGTGTGCACACCAAAGCTTTTAAACGTAGCTGAAAACGCCCGGCGGTTGCCCACTCACAGCTTTTTTTCTGCCGACTGCCAGCTTTCTTCAGCTGAGCGCTTTGGTTGCTGTGATACATCTGCTTTGTTAATCAGTCGTTGTACAATGCACCAGTTGGTTGTTGTGATATCTGTCCCGCCCCTTCTCAACTGTGATTGGACGGCCGTGTGAGAACTGACATTGACGAGCTGAGCTTTTCACTCAAAGTTGGATAATTTTTAACTCTCGCCGCTCAGCGCTGGGCACAGAAAAAACACCAAATGCCGGCTTTCAGTGCGGAAATAAAAAAAACGTCCCAGAAAATAATTGCACACCTCAGAACGTTCAACAGCCAATCAGATACAAGCATTTAACAGACCCGTAGTATAAGTCATGTTGAGGGGGGTCAGTGAAGGTCCAAACAGAAATATAGACATTTTAAGACATTCTGGAAAACGAAAGATTGGACATTAAAAGGAACATATAAAACTGCGTCTATGTTTATACCTGTATCAGTAACCCCATACCATAAAGAAATCATGTCAGATGTGTGTGTAGATTGCTTTCCAGCCTTGCACACTTAAAGAACTCTCTCTCTCCCTGATATCATTGACTCTACCAGCAGGTGATGAGTGCTGCTGGACTCTTCAAAGAAGCGGGACCTCATTTAAATTCCTCGTACCTGAGAGTGCAGCATTAGCCATCTACAGTAAAGAACTTCGACAGGTTCAGATCTTTCTGCCAGGTCATTCCAAGAACTGAATTTTTGAGGAGATGTCTCCTTTAATTATTTGCCATAGGAAAGCATCTGAGAAGCAAATAGGGATTGCTTAAATGTCACCTGCCTGACTGCTGTTGGATTGGCTGGGTGCATGACAGTCTTAGTCAAAATGGCACATCATCTTACATCAGTAAACAGGCAGGCTGAGAGTTTGTTCAGTGCCAGAACATTTAAGAACCTTGCCAATGAAGAGCACGCACACAAACACTTTAGAGAGAAACAAATGTATTTTCTCACATCTTCGCTGCCCTCGTGAATCACTTAGAGCAAAACTATTTCTAAGAGTCAAACGCTGTGATTTATAAGTATGCCTGATAGCTGCTCTCCACTCACTATTCTCACTTTCCCATAATTTTTTTGTTTCCATCAGAGGTATTCAAATGAAGTTTCAAGAGTCTTTGTTTCCTTCCTAGCACAGAATATTGAACACTCGCGAATATGGGCAGGTAACAAGATATGTGAAAGTGACATGTTTGTCAAGTACGAAAGACCAGGCACGGATTAACGCACGGGCCTACTGGGCACTTGCCCAGGGCACTGGGCCAGCAGGGGGCCCTGTCAAATTTACTGTGTCTATTATTTTCAAATAAATATTTTAATTTTAATTTTATGTTCAGTAAAGTTGTGTTAAATATTGAAGAATAATGTAGTTTTTTTGCAGTTGCAAAGTATTAACTAGTAAATAAATCAAATAAATAATTTTAATCTATTGCTGCGCTGTTGAGAGAGACATCTAGAGGCGAGTGAAAAGCATTGCGTAATATAAAAGTCACGCGCAGAAGATGGTTACTCAAAAACCAAAACAAAAATGAGTTTAAAACCACAACCAAGTGGATCAATGATAAGAAAGCACAAAAGGACAGCTTTTCCTCACCCTGCCAGTCAGCAACTGTGAAGGAGAACGTTCATTTTCTCTAATGGCAAGAGTAAAAAACGAACTAAGAAGCAAAATGTGTCAAGGACGTATAAATTCACTGTCTTTAGGGGCTGGACACACAAAGCTTTTACGCCCGCGGCCAGCGCATGTTTTCAATTGATTCCAATGGAAACTCTGCGTTTTTCAAATAAGTAAGCAGCTAGCGGGTTTTTTCCGCGCTGAAAACCGGCGCTCTGGGTTTTTTCCGCACTCAGCGCTGAGAGTTCAAAAATATTCAACTTTGAGTGAAATCTCCGCTCGTCAATGTCAGTTCTCACACGGCCGTCCAATTCAAGTGGAGGAGGGGCGGGACATTACCACAGCAACCAACCGGCTTACAGCTACCAAAGCGCTCGGCTGAAAAAAAGTTTTGGTGTTTCCAGCCCCTAAATGCCTGTGGTGAACGACTGTGAAATGTAATGAAATGTCTGCTAAATGTAGAAATGTAAAATATTTATGGAATTTTCTCCTGTGATATGATTTGGAGAGGTCAGAATCTTTTTGATTGAGTATGTTGTACAGTATGTATGTTGACAGATACTGGTAAGATATAAATAAACCAATTTGTGGTGTGAAAGTACAGAATATTGTGTGCATTCTCTCCCCGTGTATTAGTGCCATTGTTAATCCTGTAAAATGGGGCATACAGGCAGAGGCGAACCAACACTTGAGCCCTGTGCATACACGTGCAACGCTGTTGCCCAAAAAATTGGTAAAGGGGGCCTTTGAGACATCCGTGCCCAGGGCACATCATCGCCATAATCCGTCCCTGCGAAAGACATACTTAATGTGTGATCCTTTCCATTTACCCATCCGAGTGAGTGGTGAACACACACACTGCAAGTCATCAACACACACTACGACATCTCGAATTGGCAACTCTAAGGTTCAAGCCCGACTCTCTAACCATCATGCCACATGTTGTTTAGAGTTGTTGCAATAGGTCAACCACGCTACTTTTCATGTTTTTTTATGTAATGGTATGGTGCAACTATATTACAAGTTTTCTCCAACTTTGATTTTCTGAATGTTTCACTTACATAGCACTTGACATTCATCTTCTTTTAGTGACATCTCATCATGCAAATTCGCAGACTATTTTAGTATGTGTTAAAAGGAAATAAAACCCAAACTCCAATGTCACTGCTCCTTCCAGCAGATTTAATTCACAGAACCTTCTACATTGCTTATTTTACAGTAGAATCTAAAATGTAGTGATATGGTGTAAAACAAAGTTTCACACTTCCTTTCATTGTCCAATTCAGTTTGATTTTGAAGTCACTTCTGGTGATTAGACTTTTCTACCAGCCGAGAACAGACACTTCTTTGAAGAAAATATAAGAAAGATGTCCTATTCTAACATGCATTGGGCAAACAGCCCCTCTCATAATGTTACACAGGTAATACAGACTCCTTCTCTCCCAAACTCCCAAGATGCAACACTGCAGAGGAACAAGAGTAGTCAGAACTGAAGTAAAGTTTTTTTCCAGTCATCAGTCAAGTCACAGAAGGTAAGATCTGTTTTTATTGCACAACATTTACTAATCCATCAATTTTTACAAAATCCCCCACCGATTGAAATGCAACCCCAGAATATGACAGACAGCGGAAATTCATTTTTCACATAAACCTGCAGGTAGGCATAAATATAGTTGCTGTAATATTTTTTAAGTTCCCATCTACAGAACTTTTCATCACCAGCACATCTGATCCATCTAATCAATACCTCATTAAACTAAAGTAAATGAAATGTACTAGCGGTGGAATTTACCAAACACATGCAATAACTAGGATGCCCTGAAGAAGGAAACTAAAACATATATTCCTCCTACCACCTTGTTAAAATATCAATATGTTTTTTTGTAAATACAAAGAATTCATATTGTTTTGTAAGTTTTTTCATTGCAATGAATCAAGATACTGAAACAATGCAAACTGCTTGGGAATCATTTTTACACTCTCAGAAAATTGTACAAAAGTCACTTGGACAGAACCTTTTAAAAAGGCCTAATATGTAACATTTCAGCCTGACCTTGTGAGAAATCGTACATATTTTCGGAGTTGGCTAATTCGTATCAATTCATACAAAGTGCAAAATGTTATGATTCTCATGAAAAACAACAACAACGAAACCAAACCCCTAACCCTGCACCTAACCCCAACATCACAGTGGCCAAGACAAATCATACCAAAACTTACGAATGTGGTCATATGAATTGATCCGAATTAGCAACTCGTAAAATATGTATGAATTCTCGTGAGATAGTGTTGAACATTTTTGTACAGATATGATCCTTTGAAGAACCATCATGTACCTCTAAGCTACCAATGTGTACTTTTAAGGTCCAAATATTAGGTACAAAAGTGTAATTTCTGCAAAGGTACTTCCCCAGTGACAGCTTTCCTACCTTCTTTTACCATTTTTTTTCTGAGAGTGTACCCAAATACATTTTCCTGAGTGTCCTGAGACTTTGCCCAAAACTATACATATCTATACTCTATAAATCTGTTTCATTCTAGTAGATATTGAACACAAGCTATGTTCTGCACCTAGTGATATACTGTGCGTCTGAGAAGTGGGCAATCATGTGTCATTTCATTCAACAGGACTTATCCAATTCATGGGTAATTGTCCAAGAAAAATTGCTTTCCAAATATCTGATTCCAATTTTTCACCAATCGGGGAACAGCTTGGAGAGAAGAGCGAGAAGGATATTTATAACCTTTTCTCTCCGAAATTGGCTTAGAATTACGTTCTTTTTCCTGATCTGACTTTTACCCACTTGTCATTCTTCTCTACTTCCATCTCTTCTATCACCTCTGCTATCAAGCTCTCAGCTTCTGAAGTCCAATCTCTGCTAATGTTTGTTTAATACTCTGAGGACTGCCCAATACTCAGGAGGGAGATGGAGAAGGAGGAGAAAAGAGAAGGTGTCTCTTTAAACACAAGTACTACGGTTCTCCTAATTCGCAAAGAAACTTGCAATCCAGTTAAACCATTTCCAAATTGTACAGACAAACTGTTTAAATGAAGTTAAAAATTGTGATCTGTACTTGAAAGAAATATATAATCAGTTATTGACCAATGACATAAAAAAATCAATGTTCAAAATTGTGTTTCCTTAAAACTGCAATGATACGCTTATAATAGCGATTTGTAATTTGAGCAGTCAGGGTACGATTTTGCAAGTAATGTCAGTAAGACTTTAACCTGCATAATGTCACTCTCCATGGAACTTGAAATTTTATGTTAAGAACAGAGATGGTGATGAAGAGGCAAAGGTTAATAATACAGCTTTGAATAAAATTAAAGGGATAGTACATACAAAAAATAAAATTCATAAATGATGGTTACCACACAGTTGACAGTACTGACTCCCATAGGAGGAAAAACAAATACTATGGAAGTCAATTGGTAGGGTACTCACCATCATTTGTCAAAATGGCTTCTTTTGTGTTAAACAGATTTAAGACACGCTTACAAGTTTTAAACTAAATGAGGGTAGACTCTGGATGGTGTTCTTTTCCCGAAATTATATTTGCTTGGAACAATTAAAGTTGTGCTAATACAACCCATAAATGGTATTTTACATTTATGTTTTATGTTTGTCATTGTGGTTGTATGAATTGATACGAATTAACTCATAAAATATGTATGAATTCGCGTGAGATAGTGTTGAACATTTTTGTACAGATATGGGCCCGGTTCCCCGATAACGTTCACTCTTAGCGTGCTAAGAAGACTCAAAAAGATATATCTTACCAAAGTTGTTGATGTTCCTAAGTGTGTTCCCCGAAGTGTCTCTTAGGAAGCTTCTTAACACGCTGCCTCTAAGTACGACGTACAATGGCGCTGTCCCAAGTAAAGGTGCTGAATTATTTGCGATCGATCACTCAGGGATCGATTTTCCACTTCACGCGAAGGTGCATTACGACGTTAAGAAAGACAACACGTTATATACAAATGGAACATTACTCAAATTATTCCAGTCACATTAATTTTAACATAGTTTAAGTTATCCGTAAAATATAAACTGTTAATTAAATTATCAAATTGTCAGTAATACGGGTAGACGAACAGGGTATCCCTTGCTATTTATCCACCCTCCTTATCCCGTTGTGCCACTTGTGCCGCTTCTTGACATGGGTTTTGACTTTAAAAAAAATATGTAATACACTTTTATACGAATGTTAAGGTACTTAACAATCAGAATTGATAGGCAAGCAGCTGCAGTATTTCTGTTTAATGCGGTATTGCTTACCATTAATGTTTTCAATAAAAAGCAACCTAGTTAGATAGAAAATATGGTCTGAGAAGATCTAGCAGCTCCATAATGAGTTGTCTTGGAAGGCGTTTTTTTATTTAGCCACGTCAGGCAAAATGTCAAAAGGTTTAAGGGTTGACGAATAAAAAAATTGGCATGGATTAAACAGTTACGCGGCCGGTGTTGTGTGGAAGTCTGATATGTTTCCCTTTAGTGTAGTGTTTTTATAGCATTTTTATCACATGATACGTTTATTCTTTATATACATTGAAAGTTTTAATGGCTACTGAGATGTATATGTGTGCATTTATGAAATGTATCTTGACTGTTCTTGATTGTAAGTCAATTATTTTTACAGTATGAATCATATTATATGTATAATATATATTTATTATGTTTGGAAACATAACAGTTTTAAAACAAACAGTAGAGAAAAGAAGAAAATGACAGGCTATATGTTAAAAGACATAAAACTGTCAAATATGAAATATTTAATAAATTGTATAATAGAATACATGATATTATTGCTTTTTAGTATAACCAATTGAAATCTTTAATCTTTCTAAATAAATTATAAATGTAAAGTGATGAAAACGCTATAAACATAGAGGGAACAGACTTCAATGAGGAACAAACACCGGCGCCGTCTTTGATTCATTAGTTCTGATACCAAATAAAGTCAACTGCATAAATAGTCCTGTATCCATTGCAAACATATTTTATTATAAGTCTTAAAAATGTCCATAACATAAAATCATTGTCAGCATACCATAGTTTGACTTGTACTGCGCTGCGCTGATTTCTAAAGACAGGGGCGATAGCGTTTTGCGCTCAAACAACGCTAAGAGAGAGCTTACGAATGGTCCAGACCAACCTTACGAAAGTGTGACTTACAGAAGATATACTTAGCGTACGAACGTTTTGGGAATCGTGCCGTAGAGAGAGAGGTTAAGGAATAGGTTAAGAACTACTTAGCGATAAGAATGTTTTGGGGAACCGGGCCCTGATCCTTTGAAGAACCATCATGTAACCCTAAACTACCAATGTGTAATTTTAAGGTCCCAAGTACAAAAGTGTAATTTCTGAAAAGGTACTGCCCTAGTGACAGCTTTTCTACCTTCTTGTAACATTTTTCTTCTGAGAGTGTACCCAAAAACATGTTCCTGAGTGTCCTGAGACTTCACCCAAAACTATACATATCTATACTCTATTAATCTGTTTCATTCACAGATTTAAGACATGCTTACAAGTTTTAAACTAAATGAGGGTAGACTCTGGATAGTGTTCTTTTCCCAAAATTATATTTGCTTGGAACAATTAAAGTTGTGCTAATACAACCCATAAATTGTATTTTACATTTATGTTTTATGTTTGTCAACATTTTTTCTACCAAATTCTTTCTTGCAAAATATCCAGATGAATGATGTAGACAATCACAGATGCACAGCAGTGTTAGTCGAGTCCACCTCAAGTCCGAGTATTGAGTCCAAGTCAAGACTAAGTTCAGGGGCCTCATTTATAAAGCGTGCGTATGCATAGATTTGCTCGTTAAGTGTGCGTACAGAAAAGTCCATGGCAAAGTCCATACAGTATTTATAAAAACTGTCTTTGACATGGAAAAGTGCTTAGCGCCACGTCAGGGTCTGAGCAGACGGACGCACTTTTGCTTATCCGATTGCTGCAGGTTTTTGGAAATATAAGCCGTTATTGCTGCTTAAAAAGGGTTTAAACATTGCAAGACGCTCTTTCATATGTCAATGAAAATAATTAGCCAGCGTATAAAGGCAGAGATCTGAAACTGCTCAGCTGTGCAAAAGTTCAAGATTATTTGCGATTTATAGATTTCACACCTGTACCCACGTTTTCTGTGTGCACGTTCTTTTATGAATTTCATGTACCCACTTTTGAGAAATAATCGTAAGATCAAATTTAGGACATTTTCTACGCATCATTTTATAAATGAGGCCCCAGACCTGGTCTTGACCCGGACTCGAGATGTACTCGACTACAACCTGGTGCATAGATCAGTGAAGGGTCAATGCTATACTGCAAAGCTTGCTAAAAGTCTGCTGCATGCCTTAATGTGCTAAACTCTTGAGCCTCCAATATAAGGAACTGTCAATCACACAAATGTTAAACATCCTAACACCTGTAACCATAGAAACCTGTACGAAACCTGTATCGAAAGTATGTTGTTAAGGATGTCAACCTTTTTATTTAAGCTTGGTCTGAGGCATTTTATGAGGACGGATGCAGAGATGCAGAGAATAGCTGCAAAAGCTGCTAAGTGTTTCAGATGGCCATTGAGAAGGAAGTGGAAGCTGTCTGAAGACATGTGTTCGTTGACAAGCTCTTGAGCCCTTTTTTAAAGCTTTCCTCAGCGTATGAAACAGAAGAGCTTTTAAAACTTGGCATATGGCAGACTGCACCAACTTCCTGTCCCACGAGTGCCATTTCTAAACACTGAAGAGCATTCGCAGCATGGATTATGAGATGGTTTGGGAAACAGATGTTTGTTCCCTTAAGTGGTAATGGTTAATTGTGATGATGATGGTGATGATGATGGGATACCTAAACTGTTGCATGTTTTCTAGTATCCAACAGCCAATCAGCAAATTCAATTTATTTTTGGAGATACTTCTTGTAATCCACTTTTCAGTTTTTGCTATTTTTTTTTCAGAAAATGTTTAAACATTTATTCAATTCCAATTAATCTATAGGCTGACAAATGTAACTGTACAGTAGTATGGTGGATGAAAAAGCTTTTTTAATGTAAATGCAATTATTTGGAAAGAAAGTACATATTTGTGACCCTGCAACCAGGCTAAAGTCTCATAACCTGATTACATGAATTGAAGCGCATTGATTCACTTATTGATTTCACATTCATTTCAACCTATGACATGACCTTACTCAATCAATATTTAAGATATGTAGGATGCTTTTATGTGCTGTGTAAAACAGTAAATCTAGAAAAAGCTTTTAAATTATTTTTCACAGACAGGGTCTAATAAATTCTATTACTTTTATTGAATATAAAACCAACTATTACTGTATTATTTGATTCATTCAAACACAACAGCCCTTGATGGGATTTTCAAGAAGTAAACTAGTTACTTTCCCGCACCATTACCTGTGTACACTGGTCAACCCTCAATTGATTTGGTAGAGTCTTTGGTCTTTTGAAAGAACCTTTCCAAGCCACAGTAATGGCTTTGGTGAAAAAGGCTGAACTTGACTACGCGTGACATGTAAAAGGCAATGGTTGAGCAGACAGAAAACATGAAAGAGAAGCTTATATAGATCTCTAAATGGCGGGCGGATTGAAACACTGAGAGAAAGGACGTCACAGATGAAAGGATGACTGGGGTTGCTACAGGCACGTACAGTAGCAGACAGCTAATGACGGGGTCCTTTGCCAAGAAAATAGCATCTCTCTGATCCAACACTCATTGATTATTGATGCGCTACCCCAAAGCGCGAAACCCGGCTAGACAATCAGTGTTTTCACCTCATGCGTCCCCATGCACCATTTAAAGGCCTTGATTGTCAAATGATCAAATCCGCTACTAAGTTCGCAGTCATTTGGTGAGAATTTAATTTCCTGTTTGATTTATCCTAGTCCATTTGCTTAAGTTGTTTAAAATGTCATGTAAGCCTCAGAAATGCAAAGCTTTAAAGAAATGCTTAGAATTATGTTTTTTAATTACTCCACAATACCAAACGCTTCATTTCATCAGACAGCCACATGCATAAATCCCCCTCAGAATCCAAGCGACCTCATTCATGTGTGCCGAAATCTGTGCAAAGAAACCCTGTAGAGTCTGTTTTCTTTTATTTATATATTTGCTTTCTTATCTGGAGACAAAGGTCTACTCATACCACCTTATATTTATTTATAAGCAGTCGCTCTCGATCACGATAAACAAATCTTGTTTTTTTTTTATTTCCATCGAGCAGAGGAAATGAATCAGGCATGTTGGCTGAATGTGGAGAGCGCTATAATTAACCCGAGTGAGAAGGTTTAGGGTGTCTCAATCAGCCCAGTCAGGCGAGGCAAATTAATATTCAAGCGGTGACGCCCGCTCGCTCTGAGACAATGCGTCTCGTTTACATAACCCCCTCTGTGTGGGCGAGGATGCAAAAAGCGATCGGACACAACCATCAATTGTATTTAATTCTGACATTCTTGTTAATGTTTACATACACACAACGTCTTGTGTGCAATTAAATTAGGTCCGGGTTTGGCCCATTTAGAGGCATAACTGAATTGCCATTGAATTGTTTGCCTGCATGCGAGTTATTAGTTTACATTCCTCGTATTAGTCCTTCGTCCTTATTGTTCATTGTTTAGACAGGTACATTGTCTCAATGAGGACACAAGTAAACACAAGGCCTTCTGGGAATGTGTTTGATAAACTGTTTAAGTCTGATTTGGCAACACTTGATTGACTGAACAGCATCCAGCACAAATGCTTCGAGTTAGTGGATAGGAAAAGCTATCGACAAGCATCTTGTATAGTATTATTAGCCATGCTGCTACCTTAACTGCATGTACACCATTGTTACCATTTCTTTTTAATCTAATGAATGTACAGTATAGCGCTCAATCTTTAGGGGATAGACATGTCAGTGACATCAATCCTGACAATGTGGCATTCACTGCTAACCAACATGGCCATCTGCCCACAAAAATGCTGTTCCTTCTCAAGGTCTAGGTCTTCTGAGTCATCAAAGGAACATCAAAGGCCTCATGGGACAATCATACTGTCTGTAAAGCTCTTCATGCCCCATCTATACATTAGTGAGCTTTGTGTAGCTTAAAGAAAAACATATTTAACATATTTAAATGAAAAAATATGGAAATGATTATATGGAAAAAAAATATATTGATTTCACAGAATGTCCCAGATCAAATGCACATTTACTAATTTAAGTTGGGACATAAAGTTCATGTTAAGTTTTGGGATACCATTCCAAGGGAGAAATCTTGATATCAACTAGTAGAGTTTTTTGGCACTGGCAAACGAAACGCGAAAACTGTGGCGGGCGCGACACGGGGGACAGTTCACCTCTAGAGCTGCGTCCGAAACCGCTCTCTCGTTTACTCTTTCACTATTCCCTAGATAGCAAATGACAATTGAGTCCACTATATGGGGAGGAAGGGAACGAAAATGAGTGAGCAATTTCGGACACTGAAATACCATGCGTCGGGGAGGTGTCGCGGAGATTAGTCATAAACCCTTACACCTGTTTGGCTTTATTGATTGTACTGTGAAACTGTAAAGTTTACTTTGTTTGTCACATCATTGGTCATGTTTATTATATTAGTTATGAATAAAGAAAACCAAACAACTGCTTGTCATATTTATTTACTGTTGCTTATATATGAATTAATACAAATATTTATTACATTTAAAAAAAAATATTACAATTATTTTGAATTTGTTTATTTTTAAAAAGTATAAAATAACTGACAAAAACATATTTTTTTATATAAACATAAATTAAACCCTTGGTGTTTACTGTCAGTATTCTTAAGCTGATTCCATTTATGCATTTGTCTCCTGTTGCATCATGAGAAATATGAGAGAGTCAAAATCAGAGTGCATTGTGGGTAAAAAGTAGTGAACGAATGTAGGGAATGAAGTTGTTCACTCAGGTTTCGGACACCACTACAAAAAGGCGGACACTGGATATAGTGCACTATTTAGTGGATAGGTAGTGGTTTCGGACAGAGCTCTTGTCTCTCTCAAATGGAACAGACAGGGGGTGAGGGGACAGGGGATCCACTGTATAGTGTAAAAAATGTGTCTTTCTTCCAAATAACGCACAAATCTTTCATAATATTATAAATACAGACCTATAGTTTCTACACATTTTACTTTTTCTGAATAATGATTGATTACTGAGTGTCAAATAAACATGGTATCCATGTCATGAATGAAGTGCTAATGTTAATTGGAGGGTAACTTATAACTCTTAAGTTTGTTAGCCTTTTTGCTATGATGCTTGTTATGCCTATATAAAAATTATTTGGTTTTAACTCAACAAACACAAGATTTGTTGAGGTTGGAGGTCAGCCAAGTTTTAGATTTATTTTCTTTAGTGTTCTGTTCTTAGTGTAATAGTGTTATAATTAGATTATCTTGATTGTGTATTCACATTTGTGTGATAAAGGAGTTGTGCTATTTAGAACATTTATTCTATATTTTATTTGTATATTATTCTTAATATTATTCTAGGTTCTATATTTTATTTTATTGTTGCTCATGGTCTTGTTACATTTTTTATTGTTACATTTTTTATGTATGTGATTGTATATATTTTTGGCACATTTATGCATGTAGCGTATATTGATTTTAATTTTGATGACTTAATATCATATTTTGTCTTTCGGCAATGTTGGAGTTAAGATTGTGCACCTTAAAAAGTGTGTTTCCTGTTGTAACTGCAGTAGTTAAATTACTGGATTCTCTTAAGTGTGCTTTTCAAATGCTCTAATAAAGGATTTTTATAATTTAATAGTATATTTGTAACTGTTTGTGCAGAATTTTGTGAGGTTTTTTTTTGGGGGGGGGGGGGGGGCTTGTGCACTCGAAGGGAGTCTCGCACAGGGTGTAATTACATGTTGAACCGCCACTGGTATGAACCCCACTATACATATTTGCACTCTGAAAATATTTATGGTAGAAATGCCTTGAACAGCATTATCTCTAATTCTGTGAGCTGATCCTGCGTCTCATACATCTTGAGCAACCAGGTCACCAAAAGTACCACCCGTATTTGTTTTCTGAAAGATTTGAGATTATTTTTAGACCTTTGCTTTCAGTATTACTCTGTCAGTATACTTCTTAATACGTTTATTATTATCTGTATAGCAGCATGATGCTAAATATCCAATTTAAACAGTAAATAAAATAATATAACAGAACTATATTACGCGAAAAGTTTGGTTCCTGTGTGTGTACTACTAATAGTAAAAAAGTATTAGTTCAAATATCTAAGCAGTTTTGAGTGACAGAAAAAGAAAAAAATTATATAAAGTCATGTTAAATTCTACTAACCAAGTCTTGCATAGTAGTACTTTAATACCAGCTTTGGTCACTGGACCCCTTTTAGAAGATTACTGTTCTGAAAGCATAGAGTATGCCCTTTATGGCTAAGAGGAGACTCTATCACACATTTATCAACATAGTAGCAATTTTTCATCCAGATTCATCATCCTTTTTTGGCCTCTATAAATCAGCTTCCAGTGCCTAAGAACACAGTCCTGGACCATAATCTACAAGCCTGTGCTGTAGATGAGGTTTTCCTCCAGAATAAATGATAAAGCAAAACAGCGATTATCTGGATATCAAGAAAAGTTGAGGTCATTCTTTATGGTGTCCTCATTTAGCATTTCTTTTGTTGACAAAACACATAGCCTTTTAAATATCCTTGCAAATAAATTGTACAGCAGATGCTACTTACATTTAATCAATATAATGTTCAGTGCATATAAGTTAAATAGAGATGACATATTAATACTATTAGAATACTAATTTGGAGAACAGCAGCATACAGCATTAAAATGTACCTGTGAACGGGCATCATTATGTGTACCTGGACATTTTTATCACATCTGTTTGACCTAAACTAAAACAGCTTTAAAGCAGAAAATTATGACATTAGGGTAAATGCTGTCTCATACTGTATTAAAAAAATGAAACAGCATTTTATTGGTACCAGGCACTGTCACAATTTGCAACATAGAGGGCCTTCTCATGCAACCCAGAGGGCCACTCCACGGGGTTTTCACGGAAGGATGACATTGTAATTGTGGGAGGGGCCTGTCAGGGCAATTCTGGATACATTAAGATGTAAAAAGCTTTTAGCAGCATTTTACTTCCCACTGCTGCTCAGTCAGTGGTCCCATAGCTTATGAGATTAGACTTTTTAGGCAGCTATCAAGTTTTCATTTTGCATGCCCAAGAGTCACAGCCCTGATCTTAAATGCCTCAGAGAAATCAAAAGCTGAAGTTTACTTTTAGTTGAGATACAGGCCCCAATAAGAAAATGTATAGTATTTTCTGTAGTAATGATAATTATGAGGCTGACATGAGAAACATAACTATTATGATAATAAGACAGTAAAAGACTAATCAGATCAGTGTTCACAACTGTTATCTACAATTTGCATATTTTAGATGTTTCATTTCGCATATGCCTTTAAAATTTCCCCGGTTGTGATGTTTCTTTATGCCACCCAGTGCATTATAGCTATACTGAGACTTTCATCAGGTTTGCCACAGAACCTAAACCTCAAACTTGAAACAGCAACTGAACCCCATAGATCTGACAAATGAACCTTGTCCTCAGATTTGACATAAACTGAATGAATGATAATGACTTTTATGTCAGACATAACTGACATAACTTTATCCTCAAATATAACATATAAGCTGTTCCTCAGCCTTAGGTTTGACATAAAACCTTATCCTTAAAATTGACATATGAACTGAATCTAAACCTCAGATATGCCATATGAACTAAACCTTATCCTCAGATTTGACATATAACCTAAACCTCATCCTTGGATTTGACATATAACCTGATCTTCATTCTCAAATCCTCCGATTTGACATACAGTATAACCTGAACCTCATTGTTAGAATTGACATATAACGTGAACCTCATTATCAGATTTGACATATAACCTGAACCACATTGTCAGATTTGACCTATGAACTGAACCTCAACCTCAAATATGCCATATGAACTGAACATCATTGTCAGATTAAAAATATAACCTGAAGCTCATCCTCAGATGTGACTGTAAACTGAACCTTATCCTGAGTTCTGACCTATAACTTATACCTCAAATTTGACATATGAACTGAACATCATCCTCAGATTTGACATATAAACTGAACCTCATCGTTAGATTTGACATATAACCTGAACCTCATCGTTAGATTTGACACATAGCCTGAACCTTATCCTCCGATTTGACATATAACCTAAACCTCATTCTCAGATTTGACATATAACCTGAACCTCATCCTCAGATTTGACATATAACCTGAACCTCATCCTCCAATTTGAAATATAACCTGAACCTCATCCTAAGATTTGACATATAACATGAACCTCATACTCAGATTTTATATATAACCTAAACCTCATCCTCTGATTTGATATATAACCTGAACCTCATTGTCAGATTTGACCTATGAACTGAACCTCATCCTAAGATTTGACATATAACATGAACCTCATACTAAGATTTGACATATAACATGAACCTCATACTCAGATTTTATATATAACCTGAACCTCATTGTCAGATTTGACCAATGAACTGAACCTCAACCTCAAATATGCCATATGAACTGAACATCATTGTCAGATTTAAAATATAACCTGACGCTCATCTTCAGATGTGACTGTTAACTGAACCTCATCCTCAGATTTCACTGTAAACTGAACCTTATCCTGAGTTCTGACCTATAACTTATACCTCAAATTTGACATATGAACTGAACATCATCCTCAGATTTGACATATAAACTGAACCTCATCCTCTGATTTGATATATAACCTGAACCTCATCCTCTGATTTGATATATAACCTGAACCTCATTGTTAGATTTGACACATAGCCTGAACCTTATCTTCTGATTTGACATATAACCTGAACCTCAGATTTGACATATGAACTGAAACTCATCCTTAGATGACATACCCACCCAGAGATGCCATGCCATATAAAACATATCTGGTTGTTAAAAAGTGAAATTAAGTTTACATCTACTGGAGGTTTCTCTTCCTATAAGACCACAAAAATATTTTAGGGTTTAAATTTAATTGATTTATTAATTTAAAAGTAAATGCTACTGATTTTGTGATGTTAAAAACATTTATAAAGAAGTTAAATTAAAGTATTAAAGGCGCTCTAAGCGAATAATGTGCGACGTCACTTCCTGTTGATGTTTGAACTGTTTTCAAACAGACAGAGTGTAGCTAACTCCTCCCCCTCCCTTCCGTGCTTTCATGAACGCGCCCAACCCCCACCCCCAAATCCTTCTTGTCGTCTATTGGCTGGAATACTTTGTTTTGTTTTGTGATGCTAGGTTTGGCCATTTGTTGATATTGCCGTTTGTGAAGCCTGGGCTGTCTACAGAGATCGCGTTTTTTTACAGTTTGATCAGCGGACAGGCAGCAAGCAGATAGTGAGGAGATGTTTCCGGTATGTAACAAAAAATGTTTTATGGTCTAAAACGCTTCAATTCGCTTAGAGCACCTTTAACATTTATGTTCATATCATTTAAAATATTGTTAATTTTTAGTTTTAATCTTTACAAAATGAATCAAGTGATTTTTATTAATTATGAAATACAAAATGTACTATTGAGATGTTGTCTTTCACCAATCATCTTTTATATCCATAAAGTATTTTTGATATAATATTCTTTGACACAAATATCCAAAAGCTCATCCGGAGACAAATCAGCGGAAAAAACATCTAAATTATTTTTAGTTTGAAACACCATAAGTTCAAAGACATGCTCTAATCAATACATACCAAAAATAACAACCGATAATCAGTACAGAAAATGTACAACGTTTTGTCATGAGAAGAATGTTTTTAACGATGCATGTCTTTGAAACTAAGATTTTAATGAATCCTCAAGGGAATTTTAAATTGGATGTTTCTTATAAAGCAAAGATCCCATAGATGCTCTGGATTCTGCCATTCTAGGTTCCCAACAGCATGCTTATTGACAAAATATGCTTGCACGTAAACAAAGAAGCATAGTCCATACCAAGAACATCATAACCCTCTACTGTACCATTCTTACTTAATAACAACACTCTACTCTTCTGTCACGTTCTTTTGGTATATGCCTCAAATACGTCTTTCCTTCCCATGTCATCTGTTTTTATTTTTTCTACAGTATGTTTTTGATGGTTTACACTAAAGCTCGCTGTTATGAGATCTCAGTTGCCACGGCAACATTCGCGGCTGTAGTCACAGTTTCCATTCTTCTCTGCTTTAATTTCTTGTCTGTCATTTGCATAGAAATAACATTTGGTAAGAGGGCGACTATCTGTTTCTCCGCCTGTCTGTTTACCACTTTCTCTATCGCTCTCTTCCTCCCTATCTATCCATCTTTTTCTCTCTGTCTACCCTCACCACCAGCAGTTTGACAACTCCAAATGTATTGCTTATACTGAACAAACACATGGCCACATTGAATAGCTTTAGATGTCTAATCTCCAAGGTCTTTCTCTCTGTGTGTGTGTGTTTATAGGTGGCGTTGATTTGGTGCCTTTCTCCATTTGGGATTGGTTTCAATAAAGCCCCTAGCCACGTCTCATATTACATTCATATTTCATCAAACAATCTCATCAACACGCCAGTAATAACATAATTAACCTGCTCACAGAGAGCTTGTCCTTTGTGGCAACCTGCACCTCATTACCAACTCTGTCTCTATGTGTGTGCGAATGAGTGTGTTTTAACAGCAACACAATTTACAGCGCACAAATGGTTCTTTGAAGAAAGTTAGACTCAAGTTAGCTCAAACTGTCCCGCTTTTATGTTATAAAGGCAAAAAAATGCTCTTTATTTACCACTTATTTATACTCTAAACACTGACAGTTAGGAAAAGGAATTAGAAAGTGTTCGTTAGATCTCCTAACTGCACTGCCCGTTATTATAGTCCATTATTTGAAGAAAAATAAAGGAAACAAACATCAGGTAAACAGATGCAACTTCAAAGCAATAAATTGTGGGAAAAAAACTGAAATGCTCTGTGATGTTTGCTGCTTTTTAAGTCCACACAGAGTCGTGCAGTGATTTACCGCACCGTACACAAACATGGTCCTGTAATCTTTCGGCGTGGCACCTGCTTTTCAGCTAAACGAGGGAGAATGTTGTGTGACAGCTATTAAATCATGAAACATTAACAGTGCCAAGAGCAATTATGCCTAAACCGCAGGTTGAAAGCAACGCTCATTTATCTGTGTATTTTGTTCTATGATGCAAATCCCACAAAATCTGCATGTGTCTGTCTGTGTGTGAGAATGTAAGTATTGGAGTATAACTTTTCTTTAATTGAGTTTTTTGATTTTACTGACTACACTAGTGCTATGATCATGTACACATCTTAGCTTTGGATACTGGTTTAGTTATCCTGTAATGTGTAGAGTGGGTGATCATATTGAGATATATACATATGTGCACACTGCAGTTTGCGCCAAAAACGATGGTCATTTTTTGTATGTGCTTAATCTCATTCTGTACATTTTCTATTTTGACGACATTCATATATTCTACATTCAATTGTAATATACACTAACGGAATCCACCCACAAAAATTCTGGCAGTGTAGAAACGAAATATAAGCTGATAATACAACTATATTTGTGATATTATTTCCCAGCAAGCATTAGCCGTCATTTCACCAGGTTAATAGACCTGATACAGTCCTGCTATAAGCAACCCAATTTTAGCCAAAATTAACTTCAATTTGGTTACATGTTGTTTTTGCTAGCGAGATGTATGATCATCATGTAATCAAAGTCAACAGCATTGTAAAAAAAATATTTGTTATTCTTTCAAATTTTGAGTTAATTCAACTTAAAAATATTAGTTAACTTAAAAAAGTTGTGTTGTGTCAAGTAATACGAAAACATAGTAAGTTCGTTGCACATTCGTTGTTTGAACCATGCTGGTTCAACAACATAGTTGATGACTGTGATGTCACGTTGAAGGTGGAGTACTAATTAGTCTGTTCAAATTGATTTTATGTCATATTATTGCTGTAAATAACGTAAATTGCATCGGAAGACTGATTTTGTTATCGTGATTTAGTTCTCTGTTGTTTTATTTCAAGATATTTCATTAATGTGCAAGTTAACTCTTATGTCACTCCTCCTAGGCATCTCCCAGGGTCTTAAAGCCCGTAGGGTTACAAAATGTAGGGTTCAAAACAGCACTTTAAATCTGTTTACAAACTAAAAGACCTAAATTGGACTTTGTTTATATTTATAATGATAGATAAAGAAGGCACTGCATATTGCTTGCTTATTTTGTTCAAAAGCATGATCAATGCCAGCCTACATGTCATAATAACAACACAAGTTTGCGATGCAGTTTGCGAATGTCCGCTGGAACGATGGTTTCGTGAAGCACCTGAATCGTTGAACTATGCTGAAACAACAGACGCAACGTCTCTGTTGGCTAACAATGCTTTTGAGAAATGTACTCCAGGTAACTTACTTTTTTAAGTTGAACTTTTTTACTTTGTTTCATTTCTTTATTAATTTCATTTAATTTATTTCTGAGCTATGGTTAGACATCTATTCAATTTTCATGGACATTTTTTCATTGTTTTATTGCTTGGATGTCTACATCTTTCAAATGCAAAATTGCTTGCTGGGTTCTGGCTTACACCAAACAGGTCAAACTGTTGGCATTGTCTTGTCCAGATGTAAAAATGTTGTTATGGTTATCCACAAAACCATATCATCATCACCAATCATCAGAGGTTCATTAGGATTCAATACAGAAATTATCATTTAGGAAATTCACAATTTATCTAAATGCAATCATTATGCATGAAATTACAAAGGACAAAATTGCCAGTTTTTATTTGTCAGTTCTCTGAATAAGAAATCGTTGTGCCAAATACCCAAAACACTTATTAACTACAGAAGTGTCAAACGCCCCTTTTGATTTTAAAAAGAATTTCAGATGCAGACAACTTTAAAAACATCAAACTAGCAAATGTGCTGAAATAACTTTAAAGCCCCAATGTACTATAAGTAAAGTACTTTTCAGATAGAGCTATACAAAGACTTTTGGGATCTATTAAGCAATGTTGTAAGCATTTTTATGTATTTTAAACTTGTTTAAAAAAAGTTTAAGTGTTACAACCATGGCCAATTTAATGATATTTTAAATCTCAACGCATACACGTGGTTTAGTAACTCTATGGCAGTTCAGTGTGTTGTTTTAAAAAGATTACCCGTGTGAGGCTTTCACAATTGCAGTGCAACATTGGTATCTGGCTGGTGGGGTGCTGGGGACAGGGAGCGCACAATGCCTGTGATTAAGGATCAGCTGATTAGGCCCTAGCTGTGTAATCTTGAAGAAAGTCTATGAAATCACTTGCTTTACAGCTGTGAAGTGATTTCCCTCACAATGGGCTACCTGCCACTAATCAGCTCTCTGCCACCGGAAAGCACCAAATGTTTTTGGCCTTTTAACTCAGGATAATGATGGCATGATGATTCTTTCCTCTCCTCTCTCTATCTTTTTTTGCTGTCTCTCTACTCTCAAATGTGTACTTTATGCAGAGCCTAAAAGGAAAACATTCCCTGATAAAAAAATGAAATGAAAAAAAAAAAAAAACGTAAGGTGATAAAATGTAAGGTGCAGGTGGATTTTTATGTTTTATTATTAATTAGAGTTTATTAAAATAGGCACATAGGCTGGTAGGACAAGAAGGACCCCAGTAGACTTCTGTGTAATTGGGCAGCTGGATAAACAGGTGATTGCTGTCAAATGGTTCTGGTTGACCAATCAGATGGCCTGTCTGCCTGGTTTGAAAACCTGAGAGCCCCTGGGAATCACCAAAGGTGTAAGCTTTTAGACACACTGTAAGATCCGGAAAAAGGTCATATTTTAATACATATAGGATATATATAGAATTTTTTTCCACTTTGTTTGACATAAAATGCCAGAAACACAGGATATATTTTATAGCCTAGTTTAAAAATTTTCAAAACCTAGTAACAAATATATTCAAATACTGGTAATAATAAAATACAATGGCATGGTTTTCTTATGTTGCACATTAGATTCTTCATCAAGAATAAATGTAATTGTAACTACCATAATCTTGTATGGTCTAGAATACCCAACAGTACTTATCAATCCAGAAAACATGAGGATATGGTTTGTAACTATTATATTTAACAAAAATACACAAAAAAATCCAGTTACATGCAAAGTCTGCCTTGATAAGCACATCATTTTTGACAGTGCATGGCCCATTGTGCATTTGGACAAAAAAAATGCGCTGCTGTCGTTATGTTGTCATGATGTGAGATTTCTCTCCCATTAATCCTTAACACAGTGTGGCATATGACTGACATATTTAAAGCATCGCGATGAAAAATACCACTTTAGATTTTTTGGAATGTGGAAAGTAAATAATTTACAGTAGCAAGTATGTTTCACAAGAAAGGAGCAGGTTTCGGTTGAAGCCGCTGACAGCTAAAAGGACAAAGCCTTCTCAAACGCAAAGTATTTCTGAAAAAAAAAAACAAAGAAAAAAGAGGCTTTCGAAGGTACTTCAGGTGGTGACAGCATCCTGCCATGGTCTGTCCAGAAGTGAGAAACAGGAAAGGAAAATGTCAGGACTACTTCAGCTCAGTGAAAAAGAAAGGTATCGGTTACACAGAGAATGCTTCTGAGTCACTACGATCATCCAGGCAATGCTTGACCTTCACAGCTTAGAACTTCTCATGTTATGGGGATTAAGAACCTTGTTTGGCCCCTCTGAACTTTACATTCATGATTTCTTCAACCAGTCCTTCTAGATTTCTCAAGGAACATTGACTGTATAACACTTTGCAGCCCTCAACTATTTTTAAATAAAGTTTGGAAACTAGTGTGGGCCCCTAGAATCAACTTCTAGCTTTCCAGCATTCAACTTTCAATGTACAACATTCACTCAGTAGTGGATTTTATTGCTTTATCATGGTATCAAGGTGAGAATCAAGATGTTTTTCACATCCTTTCAATGCAACCGTCCACAACGACAAATACTTATACAGTATATATGAAAGAACCTGGACATAACTTATAAAAACTATTTGCTTAGCTTACAAAATGTTTAGCCACCAACATTTATAATACACCTTGCTTTTAATTCCCATGTTTGATGTGCATGAATTATACCTGAAGATTATTAATGCTTAATGTATAAAGATGTAAGGGGAAATAAAGTAATTATTATAAAGGCTGCAGAAAATTATCATCAAAACATCAACCAAAAATAAAAATTCGGTCAATCATCATTTACTCATTAATTTCTTTGTTCTGATGAACACGGAGGAAGATATGAAGAGTTTGGTTCCAAAACAGAGTAAATCCACTTTGACTATTTTGGGTAAAAATGTGTTTTCTATACCAAGAAAGTGACAAGAAAAAATCCATAATTTGATTTTTAAAGATTTATTATAAAAACGGAATTTTTTTTTCCACAAAATGCAATAAATCTATTGAATCAATATATAAATGTACATTCATCGTTGCCATGTTATATTCATTCAGTTGACTAGTGGTATACACTGATTAAAAAAACATAAATGGCATTAATCAAAACACTTACATTGCATATTAACAACACTGTCATTGCTGTTATAGTTGGGATGTCGTTGCTGAACTTTTTTTAAAGCGATCAGCTGTAAAATGTATTGGTCCTCCTTGATTTTCGTTGGCTTCAAGTAAAATTATGGAAAGTTTTTCATGAGATCCCGTGTGGTCAATGTGTTAGCATGACAGAAGTTTAATGCTGTCATGTGAGAACAAGCAACATCCGGCATTTTTCCTTCACCCGAGTGCCTTTCACCACAAAAAACCACCACAGGTTTATCAGTGAAATCAAAATTACTATTTTGTTTGTTTGTTGATGACGAAGTACAAAATAGATGAGGAAAACTAGGATTCCGTGTGTATTCAAAGCAGCGCCATTGTTGTTTACAATGCGTGGAATGGTGCGCTGTGATTGGTTAAACAGATTTATTGCATTCTGCAGAAAAGGGGGACTGGGGCTAGTTGTGTTTTGGAGGAAAAAATGGGAGAAAAGATGACACACTAACACGGCAGATATTGGATTTTGCGTAAAATGAAGAATTAAATTTTTAATACTGAATTTTGGCGGTAACATTTTTTTTTCAAATTACGTTTATTGTGTTTTGGAACCAAACTCTTCATATTTTAAGGAATGTTTGTAACCAAAATGATCGAAGGCCAATTGACTTCCATAGTATTCTTTTTTCCTACTATGGAAGTCAATGGATTGGTTTGGTAACAAACATTCCTCAAAATATTTTCCTTTGTGTTCTTCAGAACAAAGAATTTTATACAGGTTTGTAACAACGTGAGAGTAAATGATGACAGAATTTTCTTTTTTGGGTAAACTTTCCCTTTAAGTTATGCATATTAGTTTCATTTAAATGTATTCTGTATAATTTTTAATGAAATTCTAGATCGTCAATTTTTACCAACCTGGTTGAGGGGACTCTCTTTTAAGAAGCAATAATCGTAATACAAATTTTGTATTACTTATAAACAAAATGATATTCTCTGTTTAATGACAAAGGGCATGCCGTCAATAGAAACACAAATAAATCACTGCTTTGGCACTGTGCTACCACCACTCCATGTTTTAAAACCCGTCTCACTCAAGAATACTGTGTAACATCTCCACTCCTGTCTATGACTCTGGTCCTAGAGAGAAAGTGTGACATCAACCCTGTTAGAACCAGAGTTGAAATCCATCACTTTGGACATGCCTCATTGGCTCTCACCTCGTCCAGGACAAACTCCCAGACAAAGAGGGCCAAGTAAAAATTACAGGGGAGTTCAGAAGTATGGCAGTCACCCGAGGCAACCATGGAGGATAACTAACGACAGCCAGGCCGACTCTCACTTTGTTTTGCCTTTGAACAGCTAAGCTCTTCTCTATTCTTAGCCTGAGGCCGTTTGGAGGCAAGCAAGTGGAGTCTGGGTCTTTGCCCTTGCCATTGTTAGACAAAGAAACACGGGATTTCTGATGACAGTCTTTTTGAAAACAAATGGTCACAGATCTGACAAAATAGCCTGTCACACAACGCGAGTGTAAACAAATATAATGAGAGTTAGTTGTGATATCAAAGCGTAAAGTTGGAAAACAAGAAAAGTGTGTCTTCATAGAATTTTAAATGTATGCATGTTAGGTGCAGCATTCCCTTGGGTGTACATGTTGTGTTGGTTTGTGAGTCTTACTGAGACAGTACAAGAGCTTAGCGATGCTATATAAATCATCCTCGGGCAATTCTTGTGCTAATCGGTTTGCAAGTGCAGTAAGAGGGATTCTAGCATAGATGTGCCAACTGTAAAACACCGCAGATCGAGGATGTATTCTCTGGGCAGCACATTTTGTTATTTATGAGCACTGAATCAATATTTATTGGACATAAAGGAGCAATATTCCCATTCTGAATGTCTAAACATCAAAGGAACAGCATAAAAAAAATCATACATACAAAAACTGTAGACGGAACAGATTATCACATTCTTATTTAAGGTGAAATTACATATTGCATTACGGTTGCTGCCTTTGTTGATGTTTACAAAATGGAAAGTTATTATTCTAGAAGCACATTTTAAATTCAAAGCAGGTTTGCCACAGAATGTAGATTGTAAATATTGCAGTGCACCTTATGGAGTTAAGGCTGAAAAGATACATTGCTGGAATAAAATGAAAAAATTATATATTTCTCAATCACGTTCATTGCATTTTATTTATTTATTTTCTACCAATCCAGTTTAATTACTGTATTCGTTTGATAATTGCTCCCATCTGTTTCAGTTCTTTCCCAAGATGGACATCCTTTGTATATAATGGTTTTCCACAAACAAATAATGAAGTCCAGAGTTAATGGAATGATATTGTCTTTGTCTCTTCCTGGCATTGCCCAAATGTCACCAACCCTCAGGGAGACAGATGCGCAATTCATCCATTAGCGAAAAATACCACCCCCCTTTTCATCTCTGTTAGCTCAACAGTGTGAAAAAAATGGCATATAAGCATATTAATATGTGGTTCTTTTTTGTGGTATTGATCTGGGATTACTGAAAACAGCCACTCACATCTATGCTGTTGCTTCCTCTCTATTATCTCATTACACGCTATGTCGTAAGTCAGTCTTGGCTGTCAAAACTTCTACATCTTGTATTTAGATCTACCTTGGGTGTTCCGATCTTAAGTGGACAGCAGGAAAACAAGTGCATATTCACTCTTTGGTGTGCCTGATATCAATGTGAAGCATTCATTAATTGCAATACTTTTAACCTAACATTCAGCAATTTGTTTTATATGTATATGCAGTAGTGGGCAAAAGTGATGTCCTGGGTGGATGGGGTTTGTTTTTTTGCTTTCTATGACCCCTTAGATTAGATTAAAATATAAAAAATATGGGGTGTAAAATGTTATTTTTTTAGGCAGGCCTAAACTTATAACTCAGTGATGCACTGGAGCCACCAATCATACCCACAAAACAACCGCGAGCATCTATTCACGTTGTAGCGATATTTGAAAGTACAGAGAGAAAATCCCTGCCTATATTTCCAGGATTTGGACAAATATTTTATTTACTTGGGTTTTCTCATTAGTCAAATTTGGCTGGGTGGCTAATATTAGATTTTTTTTTCTATGGTGTGACAAACAGAGAACACATTTAATATCAGACTTAACTTTAAGATATTAATTGGACAAAAATTGGCAAAAAAAAGGCAAACCACAGCACAGTAGGGATCTGTGTTTCACTCGAGTATACAGAAATACATAGAGAAATGAAAAGCTCAAAGGTAATAAGCAAATATTGACGGCAATTTAATCTGTTATTAATATTTGTTGATCCTCCTTTGTGGTAATATTGTGAAGTCATTATCCTGGGTTATGTCTTTATAAATTGTGCCAACACTATCTCATGGCAATTCATGTGTATTTTACAAGGTGGCTAATTCATATTAATTCGTACGACCACATGCATACCTTTTCCTGATTTGCTTTTGTCCAAGTGATGTTGTGGTTTAGTTATTTTTTTTTTATAATTGTATGTTTTTATATGAGTCACTGCATATGAATTAATACGAATTAGCCAACTAATAAATACGTATTAGCACGTATGTTAATTTTTTTAATTATTATTTTGCCAAGCATCTCTCAATTCTTCTCAAAGTTGAGCTTTTTTATTTATACTCTAAACATATATAAACACACTATTTTTAATGTATCTTTAATAAAATATTTGAATAAAGAGTAAAGGTGTCAATTTTTCAAAGATGGACATCACTTTAGGCCACTGTTGCTATATATATGAACTATACATTTTAGAGAACTGTGCATTTAGTAATCACTGTAAACTATGTATATATTCAAAATCAACCCTCCCATCTATCACAAGTGGTTACAGTAGAACATTAATACTACTGCCAGGTGTAAACATCGATCTGTCTGTCCAACCACTTGTGATCATCCAGATTGATGTTAATGCCATAGCAAGACTCCAAATCCTGACCAATTCAATTAAAACAGCTGGTTACCAGAATTGTGGTTTGAACAGCACATTTTTTTCACAACAATAACACAAGGCAGATAAAGTGAGCTTTACTTAAACATTTTTCTTAAAGTCATGTCTCTTGATGACAAGTTTGTGCGTATGCTTGCTCTCATGCTCACATGTGTCTCCAAAGAAATCCAGTAATGGGGCAATCATCTAGAAGCCAACCCTCGTGCCAATTATCTGTCAGATTATGAAAAGTATGGTTTGCGGTTTTAATCTTACGGAATGCCATTCAGCAATTTCCCTGTGCACAACAAGGGGAAGATAAATTAATCAAAGAGATAGAAAATCAATTTGGCTCCCCAACTGTCATTTCAGATCACCTCGTAAAGCTTTTTTTCTCCCAATACACAGTGATGCTGATGCAAAGGGTAAAGCCCCTGCAGCTCTAACCCCACCCCTCGGAGATGCTTAATATTGGGCTTACAGCCTAACAGCCATTGTGTGAATAGGACCGGAGGAGTCAGTTAAGGTTTGGGAGGATAAAGCTACTGTGGCTTCCAACTTGCATTTCATGCATGACCCACAGCACTCTGGAAATAACCACATTACATCGCAGAGATGGCACTGTGGTGCACTGCCAAAATGAATCGAAACTGGAGAGGAAAGACACAGAGAGAACGAGAGACCTCAACAAATGAGAGCAAAGCTAAAAGGCAGAAAAGTATCTGGTTTGCTTGAGTAACACACTCACGAGATAACATCTAGGCACTAACAAAACATCACTTTAAGGCTGCATTCAACAAGTTTTGAATGATTTTTACTAGTTTATGCCAAACTTGAATTTACTCACACTGTTTTAGTTCAAAAGTGTATGATTTTGTTTACCTTTTGTGCTCTATGGAGCAAAATATATATTTTTAAAGAATATCTAAGCCACAGTACAGTACCCAAATATAGCAAAAGCTTCATAAAAGTAGTAGATGTACTTTATATTCTAGCTCTTCTATTTAAAACCTGCCACCCCCAGACCCTTTGTGCTGTGATGCCCAACGGATGTCAGACCAACAACCACCAGCTGCCCCCATCTAATGTACTTATCTTACTTATCTGTGTTTGACATTAGCAGTGTCAATATGACAATGGATCTTGTGTGTCTTGTGACTTATTGCAGCAACTTAACTTTTATATGTAACTTTTAATGTAATATATCTGAGGATAACTAAAATGCAATGCTCACTTGGGATCTAATATTTAATTCATGGAAATTGTGGAGTTGCTGTTTAGTGACTGACATACAGTATATTGATGAAGCTCATTATTTGTGTTTTGTCAAATCAAGGTGAGAGCCAGTTTATAAAAAAACTTTGGATAAGATGCTCAGCAGACAACTTCTGGAGACTTTTAATTCTATTGCTACTTAAGGTGGCAACCACAGCTTCTGCTTCCTTTGTGCTCAGTCAAGTTTTGCTCATGACAGTCAATAAGTACAAAAATTACCCTGCTGTGAAATAAAAGGAAATGAGGACAAGGAGGCATTTTAGTGACGCACACCATGCTTCGGTGACGCCAATAGAAGAAGCCATGCAGAGTTTCCATCACAATTTTTGGCCCTAGTATAGACAGAATTTTGCACTGCACATACACAGGTGTACTAACAATAAAAATGTCAGGTTTGCAGTATGACTTTTTATCAGAGTCCCTTTAGGTAACTAGGTGGCCATGTTTGCAACACTTCCAGACCTACGAGCATCCTATGTACTTGAATGGGGAAAAACAGATATCTTTAAAATCTAAAGTAAACACATTTTTCTGAGGTCGTTTCAGCTACTGTGCGTGCCCAAAGGTTGACAAGAGTCACATATGACACATTTGTGATGATTGGTTCATTTAACTGGAAGGCGGGACTTCTATCACCAAGTAGGACATGGCCCCTATTTATTAGTATTATCCACATGTTCAGGTTTGTTATTCGTAGACAACAAAAACATTGCAAATGTAAAATGAGGAGATAAACATACAGTATATTTTTCATTAACAGGGGCGCTTGTGTATGTATATGCCAACCTGAGAGGGGGCAGAGAAAAAAATGTCTCCAATATTCTGAATTTAGACTGCGGTACTAAAAGTCAATGTTATATACACGACCCGAGCTTTGGTTTGTCTTTTTTCAGATTTCTTCCAGCTATTTGGGGTTAGGAAAAACCAATAAATATAATAATCAAATACTTTTCTTTAAGCATAAAGCAGTGTAATTGTCCATGTTTGTGTACAACAGGTTCCATTTATAATTTATAATTTATAATTTAGTATTATGGTGTAAACAACAAAAAATGTGATCTAGGTCTTATGAAGTTAAATTAAAAAACAAGCTTGCAGTCTGTGTTTAATTACCTCTCACTGACCATAAACAGCATATACTGTATTGTGTGATTCATGGACCTTCTTAACAGCTTCCTATAGATATGTTTTCTGTTGTGTTTGTGCAGTCTGAGTACCCTTGAATTTTACAGTAAGTTAAGGTGTTTGCTGGAGTGGTGCAGAAAAATTTAACACACATACACACAGGGATTAAGAAAACAAAATCTTATTTTGTGTCCTCTTCTGCATACAACAACAACAGCGCTTCTATGCAATCTCAAAATGCATATCAATAAGCCCAGCAAAAAAAAGATACAAGAATGCAGAAAATGGAACATTAAAAATAAACTTATTTCCTTAAAAACTGGAAAGTATTGATAACGTTTTGCTAATATTTACCCAATATTTTTGTTCACGCTCTATTTTTTATGAAAAGCACCATTGTTATATCTTATCAAAGCAGAGCTGCTTCCTATGTAGCCTTCCAAATTAGTCAGTTTCGAGTTTCCATGCTGGTTAAGATTCTGTCTTAGAAGACTGCTTACTAGGTTTTGGAATAGAGCACAAATACACAAACACACACATGCCAGTGTCCATCAGGGGCTGGAAAAGAACGGATGCACATCCAGCACAGATTTGGCTTTCTTGGACAACCATATGGTGAGGGAGAAGTGTACTAAAATAAACAAACAAAAAAAATACATGTTTGTCCAAGGAGAAAGCACCACCAGATAGACAATAAACAAATGCTCTTGTAAATTTGTCACCTATTAGAGAGAATTTCAAAACCTCCAAATTTTCTTGTGGATGCAAGCCAGTAGGCATTGAATGAGAGATAATTATCTTATTAACTGTTAATAAAATGGCAGTTTACAGTATTTGAACCTCGCAACAAATAACTTACAGGTTGGCTGGAGACATTGATGGGTCAATGACAACTTATTTAAAAAAAATCTTTAAAAATTGATGTAATGCATATTTTGAGTCAGGAACAATGTTTTTAAAATAACATATCAGTACATTTAAATGATTTTCCACAATATTTTTGATATCCCATTAAAAATGTCAGGTGGTATAAACAATCATTGTGTATTTGCCAGATAAGTTTTAGTGCTCTCCCTGTGTCATGCTGATTGTATAATCCTTAAAGTGTTAAATACCTTTACCATAAAACTAACATTTGAGAACTATAAATTTAAGAACAATAAAAAAACGTATTAAAAATGCTGTGTTGTTTTTAACTCAAGGCTGGGTAACTTTTGGACAGAAGACATTGCTAGGTTAAAATCACCCAAAAAATGGGTTGTTTTACCCCAACTGCTGGGTTGTTTCAACATGGTTACTGTAATTAACAATAACCCAGTAGTTGGGTTAAAACAACCCATTATTTGGGTCATTTTAACACAGCAATGTGTTGCTCAATAGTGACCCAGCCCTGGGTTAAAAACAACCCAGCATTTTTAGAGTGCTTAATTTGCATTAAAAAAATAGCTTATTAAATATTATTTTGCCTAATGTTTTTTAAATATCTTCATTAATAGCAACAAGGGTGTTTATTAGGAATAAAAGTCCTATTGTGTAGGTTTGGCATCCATTAAATATATTAATTTACACTCTGTGTTATTACTGCATTTTATTAAAGTCCATTATGATGTGTAAATAGAGTCTTCTATAAAGTATAGATAGCATCTAGTTTACTATTTATACTTATTGCAAAGATATTTTTGCCTACTATAAAATGCAGCTCTTGTCACTTTGTGTAAATATGCTTGCACATATTGCTGGATTAATCATTACACGAACATAAAAATGATTTTGGTAATCACCAATACAGAACTGTTAGTTTATCTTACATTGGGTGATGTTCTTATAGATTTGTTTTACAGGCATTATACAGTCCAGCTAAATACTTGTTTTTAGGCTGCTCTTGTTTCTTACCGTTCAAAAGTTTTAGAACACTTACTCATTCTTTAATTATTTTTTGACATAGTAATAATATAGAATAGAACAATAGTAAGGTCAGATGCTTTAAAAGCAGTACTAAGTGAATCACCATCTATTCTGAGCTCTAATTGGACACTTTTTCTTTAATATTCACTCTAAATCACTCTAGGGTAAAGAGCAAAGGTCAGAAAGAAAAAGCTGAAGGATGAAACATGCTGTTGAGACCAGATATTATGATGCAAAGAAATTCTTTAGATGCTAAATCATGTGGCTACATACTAAAGAGCCTCTCAAGGACAGCAGGTTTGAGCCTAAAGATAAGCATTTTGTTGCTATCGCTATTTTTACAGCACAGTTATAGTCACAAATATACATACTGTATGCACTGAAAGCACGGAAAATGAAAGAGTGAAAAACAAGGTCAATAAAGGCATAGACAAGTTCTTTGCCTTCTATTTTATGCATTTATCTTTAACCAGTAAACAAAGTACACATTCTAACTCATCCATAACTTTACATAAACACATGCTTGTTTTGGTATCTGGTTATCCATTTACTTATTTTTTATAGATATTTTGCTATCCTCAGGGGCATTTCTAGCCCAAAACAACAGGGACTAGGGGTTTGCAAAAGTATTTTATAACACTGAAAAAAATTGCTGTAATTATGCAGCTGGCTGCCAGGAACTTATTATACAGTAGAAGATAAAGACTGAAAATGTTTCATGTTCATTTCACTTTGAACAAATTGTTGCCAGTAAATAACATAAATGTAACATCTACAGTAAGTTGCTGGCAACCAGCTGCCAGTAATAGTGATTTCTTGTTATAGTATTTTTTATATAAGGATAAATACAATGTATATGGATTACCAGTTGCTGATTTCATTATCTGTTTAGTTCATTCATTACCAAAACTGTCTGGTTGATTTTGTCTTAAAAATGTTAAATAGCATTTGAATTTTTGAGGTGCTATACAAAACAAAGCTCTTAAGATTAAAAAGTGATTACTTTTCAAAACCTAATATGAAGGCTAATATGAGAGGCGTATTTTTGTGAAGACTAAGGGTAAACAAATGAATCGATTTTCTTCACATCAATTATTTCAAGAGAACAGCCGGTGAGCATCTTTGATCTTTTTATATCAAAAAGATGAGTTAGTCTCACTCACAAACACATGCGCTTTCTCACCATTGTAAAAAACCACAACAAGATAGCTTAGGGCTATTGTCTAACAAAACTTTTTTTTACTTCACATACAATTTTCCTTTACAAAAACAAGCGAGAAGTATATCTGTCCTGTTTGACTAGGCAAGTTTAGATCAAACACATATCTGATATTTTTTAGTTGTTATTTCTTTACTATACAGTACGATTACATACTGGCATACAACATTACAATTCCACCTGCACATGTGTTTAAAGCTAAAAAAAACCACATTTAGATCCTCTTGACCTGCCAAGTTTCCATCAGCACGAATAGATTTAAATCATTTCTATGCACACATTGCCCTGCGTATGCGGTAAATCTAAGATGACTCCACTCATTTGGATCATTTAGGGTCGAAGTGAATTTTTATTGGCAGGTAGCCTTTGATGCAGGGTCTTTAATCAGATGCCATTTAGCTATTTGCCACCACGGCTCATGGGGGAGAGAACCACAGCACAACACACTGCATCTTCATTAGGCAGGGGGACAGTGTAATCTTACACATTTAGAATGGCATTCAAGCTTCTACAGGAGGGCGTGTAGCTCCATCACATTTTAAAATGGAAATCATTTGAGGTTGTAAATGCAATGAACTACCTTACCTTTGAATCCAGGATTAAAGTTGTTTTGTTTACAGGCTCATTGCTCATGGATTGAGTAAGTTCAGGGAGAAGTGAGGGAGGTGAGACTGTTCGATATTACATCTCACTGGGCATCAGCATTATTGAACTCCAATTAATCAAATATAACCGTATGTCTAATATCATAATTAGAACAAACATCAATACTCAAAACAGTAATGCAATAAGTAAGCACCTTACATAAAAAAAAATGTTTCAAACAGTTACATAAAGTAGGAAAAAATTGCAGAGAGCTCTACTGTGTGCATTTTTGTGGCACACTTGACTGTATTTTTGGTTTGATGGAGGTCACCTTGTATGAAGAAGAGAACAATGGTCTCATGTCGTAGGCAACTCCCAACGTGCCCATTGTTATCTGTTTGGAGAGGCACTCACTGAGGCTGATGAATACGATCTGAATGCTATGGTGTGAAAGATGAGAGAGAGCGAGTTTGAGGATGAGAGAGAGAGAAACATAGAGAACTGATGATGCAAGTATAAGGCAAGATGCTAAATACCTTGGGCGAAATATAAAGCAAGACAGATGCAAGTTTGCTTGAAGTGGATTTAAAGCAGAGTGAGAGATTGAGAGGGTTAGCTAAGACATTAACATGCACCTAAACAGGTAGTGACGAAGTGGAAACGTCTCTAGTCACACTACGCTAATCCAGACTGTCCCGAAAAGAGGCGTTGCATCATTACAGCACAGAAGGGAACTCTCTTTGTTCCCTTTCAATACGGTTCACTTCGCATTGCGTCAGTTAGCTGACGCTATGGGGGGAAACTCCTGTTTACTCCGTGACTGAAGCCTATTGGTTAACGTCTGTACAAAGTACAGACCAATGACGTTTGAACCCGCGCGCGGGAGGAACGCGTCCCTATATAAGCGCGGTTCAATCGTCAGGAGCTCATTATTTTCTCCTTCAGCGCGAACCTCTCGCTGCTCCGAAGAAAAAGAAGAAGCCTTACCTCGCCGTTGACAAAAGCCCTGCAGCGGAGTCCAGGCCTAGCGTCTTCCCCTGCCGTTTTCCGGCTGAGAACCGAAGATAGCAGAGTCCAGGTCTAGCGTCTTCCCCTGCCGTTTTCCGGCTGAGAACCGAAGATAGCCTTCGCTTGCCGTGGTACGAGCCCTGTGCAGCGGACACACGCCTGACGAGGTCTCCCCTGCGGCCGCCCGGTAAGATCAATATTTTTAATATAAAGCTATAAGCTAAAAGAGCAGGCGCTGTTGTAATAGCGTCCAGCACAGCGGCTCGGTGAGCCTCTCTGCTATGAATTTCCTCCGAGCGCGTTACCGGTCTGGCACCTCCCACGCCGGGACCGCGCTTATGCTTTGGTTGTCTTATCCATGTTTCGTGCTCCCCCTGCTGTTCCTCTCTCGCCGGGATGAACACACGGCGAGCCATGAGACTAGATGGATGCATAGACAAGCACACACGGACTAACCCCCCCTGTGTTCTGTCACACCGCAACCATTCATGCTTACAGAGTCCCTTCGCTCCTCTCACATTCAGTGGCGAGATCTCTGGCACATATATTAATCCCCCGAGTGCATCGGGTGATACCGTCACGACGCATGGCTGTTCTGTCTGTGTTGCTGCTCCCCTCTGCCGTTCCTCTCTTGTTGAGATGAACAAGCGGGGAACCGTAGACCTGGATAGATGCATACGACAAGCAAACACGGGCGGTCTGCCCCTGTCTCTGTCATAGCACAGCCACTCGTGCTCCACGCTCGCGGAGTCCCTCGCTCCTTTCCCCACAGTGGTGAGGTCTCTTAACGGCTTAGCTAGCACGCGGTATTACGGCTCGCTGCCTCTAAATGCAGCTGTCCAGTGTTCAACGATTACAGAGCTTCATGCCCCTCCCCTCTTGGAGCGGCGCGATCTCATTCGTCTGCTCAATAGGGCGGATTCGCCGCTATTGGAGCACCAAGAACACTCATTATAAGAGAGCTTCATGCCCCTCCCCTCCTGGAGCGGCACGATCTCATTCGTCTGCTCGATAAGGCGGACACGCCTCTATTGGAGCGCTAAAACACTTATTATAGAGCTTTACTGGCCTGACCCGATCTCACTTCAGATAGCTCATTCTTCGTCTGCCTGGTAATTTCTCTCTGGTTTAGACGGAATCAGAGGCAGAACGAATTTGTTTATAATATACTGAGGCCCGAATACCTCCCTTTATTCAGTCCCGTCCTATATCAGTGCGCTGAATATTGGTACATTCTTATATATATACCCGGTTTTTCTGCCCTTTTAATAAACGGCAAAACCGCGGGCCTCACGGCAGACTTCCTCTCTGCGATGGGTTCAGTCTGACATTAAACCACCTAGACATACTACCCTGCTCCGTGAGCCGTTCGGTCACCGTCACTACTGAGGCTTGTGCACCTGAACGGCTGAGCTCTGGTCTCCGCAGCACAGCTGCATCAACAGAGAACGAAACTGTCTGGGAGAAAAGGGGTTATGTCGCGCCTCGGCTGGACTGCCCTGAAATGTTTTCTGTGTGCTGTTTATCCAAACATACTGTGTAATACTGTCGGCTATGCGACCTCACTATAGTGGCGAACGGTATTTAATTCCTCTAAAAAGAGTAATTTCCGTGCTTACTATACTGTGTATTGACACCCACGGTTGTACGGTGTCTCTAAACACTTTATCGCCTTACTGACAAGCAACCAGTAATACGCACACACGGCCCGCTGTCCATAATTCTATTGACGCTTGCCAAAAAAAAAAAAAAAAAAAAAAAACCCCGGTTTGGCCATATACTGTGTATTGACACCCCACGACTGTATGGTGTCTCTAACACCTTTCTGCCAAATTCGCTCGCAGCCCACCTCAGTTTCTCCGCTACGATGCTGATGGCGCAAACGAGCACGGTCTTACGGCTGTTATTCTCTCTTCCTAGAGGAAGGACAGCCTCAGACTTTTGCATGGCTCCAAGCGTTTGAATCGCGCCCTCTCCGGACGGCCACTCAAAGGCTTACAGCCAAGCGGTTTATGACGTTTTTCGGCCATATAGCTGATTTATATTAGCGGATCCGAAGACGCTCACACCTCCGCTCCAATACTCGGAGATATTAAGGGTAATATCAACCTCAAGTGAGCTTGCTACCCGCCACAATAAGTTTCAAAGCTTAAAGCGCGCGCACAGTCAGACGCGCGCGGCATCTCGTTTAAGACGGGCACACGTACCCCTCTAACGAGCCTCAGAAAGCTGAATATCGTGGCATTCTGTTCATAAGTCCACTTCAGTTTGACTAAGCAAAGGTCCCGCCCCGAGCTGACGGCCGGGAAGCTTGCTTAAGTTACACACGGCTGCATGAAGTGCTGTCATTACGAGCTAGCCCAGCATTTGCTGTGGGTTGAACACGCTTTACGACGGCAATCAGCCTTCGGCGCGTGGAACGCTGTTTGTCTTATTTAAATCACCTTGTACTGTGAATACGGTACATTAAGAGGATGATTTAGCACTGCAGCACTCTCGACCGTGTTATTGTGATAATGCGGTCGGGCAATCTACGGTGGTTTCATTATTTACCGAACCAGACTGAGATCTCGCCCCCTGAACAAGCTGACGAGTCATCTCCTTTATAAACTCATTGCATCGCTTTATAAGCTATGTTCAATCAGAGTGATACGCATCTCATGCTTAAACTACCAATATTAACCCATTACGATGGGCGTGCGGAGATGGCATCCGTGGGACACGACCTACATTACGTGCCTTATGACACATTGACACAAGCTGCTAGGACCCCTTTCACGAGGCGTCCTTATGCAAAGTCTGATCCATTCTGTCTAGTGACATTTGAAAGTCAAAACCCCCCGCGAATCGCCGGTGGAACACTTTTCTCCTCACTACAGAGGCACGGCGGCTCTCTCCCCTACCTATATCTATGTGGCCGTGATAACAGCGAACCACGCTTTTACGACCGACCATTCATTTAATTCACAAGCCTGTCATCTCTCAGATGCGGACGGCGGCGGTAACAGCGAACCATGCTTTTACGGCTGGCCATTCACTTTATTCATAAGCATGTCATTTCTCAGATGCGGACGGTGCCCGAGGCACAGCGCTCTGGAACTGTCCAAGGTCCTGTATGACACATACGTCTGACGTACATCAGACGATCAGCTGTTCATCTGCGTCACAGATCACTCACTAGAGCACCTGTCAATACAGGCTATTTATGGATCGTTGACGTTATCACCTCCCGTGACAATTATGCTCACTTGTCTTAGAGCATGGGCATGGTCTTAGAGGTTTCTCATTTGACAATTGTGACACGGCCGGCTGGTCCCCGCCGTCCACGTTGTCAGTTTACAGCTTCGACATCCCTGCTTTGCGCACTACTGAGGTTTGTTGCATTAAAGGTGCGCCCATTAGCTCACCTGTATGCACGATATGGTTTTTAATTATATGCGTCCACCGTGCGCTTAGAGAAGCTCACATGTACACGCTATAACATTTTGGTATACATTAAGATGCGCTTGGGAAGGCTCACCTGTATACACAGCTGTGTTATGCTTTGTGACACATACATTGTTGTTCATCTGTGTACGTTCACGGTGCGTTGGGTGCCCACCGTTACGTTCATCAATCATATCTGTACACATTCACGGCGCGTTCTGTGCACTGATTTATCTATACGCATTCACGGTGCACTGAAGAGTTCACCCGTGTGCGCACAATTTATTATCAGAACACACGACGGCGCGCTCGAGAATCTTGCCGGCCTGTGCATTATAACACTCTGATTCATCTATATGCATTCACGATGTATTCAAGTGTTCACCTGTGCCCGTGCAATTTATAGTCAATACACATTTACGGCGCGCTTGGAAAGCTCACCGATCTGTGCACTATAATACTACCTATATGCATCCCGATGCGCTCGAGGGTGCACCTGGGTTCACACTATTGTGGTATCTGTATAATCCCACGCTACGAACAGTTCTGCCGCATATTATAGTCAGATCGGCCGTTCGTGAGCTTCGCAGATCACTCACTACGTATGTCTGTTGCTAACAGTGGTTATTTAGATGGATCGTTGAAACCATCGCACTGGCTCACGCCCCTCTATGCATGCCCCATGAGCTATGTCCTATATAGAGCCCACTCTGTGCGAGTTTGGCTTCTTCATGAACTTGGTCTACAGGGGTATCTATATCTATATTTGATATCTGCTACGCGGCCGGCTGGTCTTCGCCGTCTACGTTGTCAGATTGTACAGCTTAGACGTCCCTGCCCTACGAGCGCAGGTTCTCTCGGCTCAATCATGCACGCTTATGCGTTTTATGTGTACACCACGGTGCGCTCAGCGAGCTCACCAACGTGACTCTGAATTTACTTATCTCGCACAGCCGCGGCGCGCTCGGTACCTCGCCGTCTTGTGCTATGTTATGTGCCCCCGGTGCGTTTAAAACCCCACCGTGTGCGCGTCAACAATTTATATGGTGCTTACACATTTGCTTTTAAAGCTGTGAATATGCCGGGTATAGGGCCACACGCAGTGTCTCTCCGGTAAGGCACTTCAGTACGTTGTGTATGCACGGCGTGATGGGATTACGTTCCCCCATAGCGTCAGCTAACTGACGCAATGCGAAGTGAACCGTATTGAAAGGGAACGCTTAGGTTACTCACGTAACCCCGGTTCCCTGAAATAACGGGAACGAAGCATTGCGTCTCTTGCCGTGCTACAAACGTCTACGCAGCGAGTGTTATTCGGCTGCGCGCTTCAGTCGAATAAATAATGAGCTCCTGACGATTGAACCGCGCTTATATAGGGACGCGTTCCTCCCGCGCGCGGGTTCAAACGTCATTGGTCTGTACTTTGTACAGACGTTAACCAATAGGCTTCAGTCACGGAGTAAACAGGAGTTTCCCCCCATAGCGTCAGCTAACTGACGCAATGCTTCGTTCCCGTTATTTCAGGGAACCGGGGTTACGTGAGTAACCTAAGCGTTTTTCATTGGGATGATTGCAGTTTCATAGCAGGAAGGAAAACGTACGAAAGTCGGCATCTGACACATTATACGTTCCAGGCACGTACTGTATATGCGGGAGTACATGTGCCCACAAAAACCTCACTCGAGCACCAAAATGTCTGGACATAAAGTGCAGAGCAGAATCTCTCTCTCTTGATATCTATCATTACAGATATATGGACTTATTACAGTGGCCTGTGTTTTACCATCCTACTTTTCCTAACAGATACAGACCAAAAACCTTGAACATATCATTTTTTCTTCCATACGCTTCATGTCCACAGACGGCCATTCTTACTGGAAATGCCATCAGAGAAAGGGCTTTAATAATGAAGCAAGGGACAGCTACATCAGTATAAACAAAACAACAGCCCCCAGGGCTCACCCCAGCCCAGCGACAGGGAAAATGGATGTGGACCTTTTGGAATGGAATAGAGATGGCCTCCTCTCCGGGTTATTATTCAACCCTAATCTCCCATCAGGACTAGCTGTGTGAAGTGAACAAATGGGCTGACTATGGAGACGTCGGTGGCATTAGAAAGGGTAATTGGTGAGGCAGGTTTGCCCGGTAATGCTAACCAGGAGCGACTGGTTTGTATGTCCACGTACTCTTGCACTTTATGTAGAGATGCATATGATTAAGCAAAACTGAATCAGCTTTATTGTCATTGTATAGCTCTATATACAATGAATTTTGGAGTGTGGCTCCTAACTGTTGAAAAAAAACTATAACAATAGACATTAAATATAGTAAGAGTATATAAATAAAGTATACATAGAAAAGAATATGCCAGTACAGTTACACTTAGCAAAAACAGCAAGTATGAACAGAAGTACATATTGAAACCTTACAAAATGCATTAAACCAGAAAAATGCATAAATCAGAAAAAGTAATGCATATAAGATTTGTTTCTTTTCAAAGCACAAAAATCGAAATCAACTGGAATGAGACCACGATTTGGTAGCACACACTGAGCAAATACTTATTAACTTTTGTAAACATAGATATTAAATGTGTTTTAGCTTTTCATGGGTGTAATTTGTTGCACTGACAGGATACAGATGACAGAATCAGGGAAATACATTAGTGTGGAGCCATACTACTGCAATGACTAAAACCCCAGTAATTAACTCTTTCCTTCATGCATGGGGTAAACAGGAATGAGGAGGAACCCAAGCAGAGATGAGGGGATTTTATTTTAATGATTTGATCCACTGATCCTTTAAATTTCTGTCCCTGAAGGGGGATGAGACAGGCACACACATACAATTCCCTCTTAATTTATTGTCACATTGTCACTCTCGTGGTAAACTGGCGATAAAATGCACAAACATGACCTGTTTTCCTTTTGGCCATTTAAATTTGGCACATCAGTAGCCTAAATACAAAACTAGATAAATAAGCAGGTGGAACAGCTTTGTATATTTTCAGTTTAACAAGTTTTGCAGTGTAATTATTTAAAAGTTATTTGATAAGTGGTTTGCGTGGGGCAAAATCTAACGTGGGGTTATTTGTAACACGGACTGTTTACGTTATTGCACAAGGTTGAGCGTTTTGGTATTTTTTTCATGCTGCCAAAAGACATTCTCCCGCAAATTATTGGAAATGTATAATGTTTTTTCAGAGAGTGAACGAGTGTTTTGGTGGCATGTAAGTAAATTTCTTCATCATATGTTTATTTTTTTTCTAAGTTGGGTGTGTAAGATATCAAATCCAATGCTGTCATATTAATCAGTGTCTTGTTGACTTAAACATAGCATCATTTTGAAAAATGTCAACTTTTTCGATGGGCTTAAAAATATTGTGACCCAGCGGGGATAATTGTAACGCTGTGTTACAACTTAAGGGCGATTTATAGTCGTGCGTAGGTGCTACGCCGTAGCTACGGCGTAGGCTATCCGTAGCCTGTGCGTAGCTCTGCGTAGCCTCACGCGCACCTCACAAAATTCCTAACAGCGCGTCGGCTCTACGCGGACCGCAAGCTCTGTGATTGGTCCACCAGAACCCCTCCCGTCAGGTAAAAAAAACTGCGTCATAGGTATTTCCGGTTGAGACGGTGAAAACAAAGATGAGCCAAGTTGAGGAGTGATTTAACTCAAACTGCAACATAAGTCGCTGTTTATTTACTTCCATCATTGCTGGTCTTCTCAAATTATACACAACAAGTTGCTATTTCTTCTTCGTTTGTGGGTTAACTTGCTTAGCTTCTTCTTCTCTGACGACTTCTGCTGCTACTGTGGTTACACGCGTGATTACTGCCAACCAGCGGTATCGCGTGTGTTTGCACGTCGACGCGGACGGCGACGCACAAGTATAAATGAAAACCGATGCGGAACCTACGCCGTCGCTGCTACGCCGTAGGACCTACGCACGACTATAAATCGCCCTTAACCCCTCAGCACTAACGATATCAAAACGCTAACGTTAGCATAATTCTTGCCATTGTTTTTAAATAGGCTACACACAAATGATTGCTGGCTGTCAACAAAATAAATGTGCCTGTCTTATCAAAAGTCGTGTGTTAAATGTATTTTTGTTCACATATAAAAACATCCAGCCCTTTTATATGTTGTGCACATATAAAAATCTGTTTTGTCATAATTGTGCTGCTTTTTCTCACATATTTAGGCATTTGTATCTATTAATATTTGAACTATTATTAGAAAAGGGCTGGATGAATGAATACAGTGTGGATACCTGTCTATTATAAACAGATATATAAACAATATCCACTTCAAGTATATAGACAATAGTATTGAAATTTTTGTCTGTAAACTTATTTTTAGCAAATGTTACAACAAACCCCCTGTCTTTTACAATTAACCCCACCTATGGGGTAAGTTGTAACGTTTGCACTTCTGTCCCGTTTGGTGTAATTGTCCAAGAATGGATAGTACTAGAAAAAACTTCAAATGTTCATTTGTAGCAGAGATATGTGTGTTGCTTGTGTAAAGATATAATTAATCAAACTCAAATATTTTTTAAATGATTGAGCCAAAACCAAAAAGCATTAGGTTGTGCCCAACTCTCCCCTATATATAAATTTTTTACTAAGTTTAAATTATTTTGAAAATCTCTTCAATTGGTCAAATATTGCATACTTTCCGTAAATAGGCTACTGCATTTAATTAAGTACTCGTCTCGGGCCATAGTGTAGCTAGCTACTTGCTGACATCCGCCATTCACAGCCTTTCATGTGACCCATATGTTTGTTTACCTAATATAATTCAAGAAAATGTAATGAATTACGCCGTACAGTACCTATGTCACTTGACCATCCATCCATGTAATAGAAAACATCTGAAGAAAACATCTCTCAGGATGATTTTTGTGTAGTAGGCACATTTGGATAGAGTAAGATACAAATAACATTTCTCATCGCTGGTTACAAAGACCAACGACACACGTTTGTGATTAGCTTACTTAAAAAATTCTTTATACAAGTTTAAATGTACTTTCAATCATAATGTGTTCCAGTCAATTACACATCACGTTATATTAAAGAGCGCCAACATGGTATTTATTGTTTAAATTTTGTAATAAAACTGACAGAAGATACTTTCATACCCATGATCACAGATCGGATGTCAGACTTGAGTGCCCGGATAGAAGAAAGGCATCTTGCAACAGTTTTTTTGAACCTCAAACTTTTAGCTTGAACTTCAGAGAAATTGAATATAATACAATGCTGTTTAGGATCTTTCTGGATCTTGATAATTTCCTCTCTTTCATCGTGTGGAACAACAGCTTGGACTCTGCTAAATTCTCCTTGAGTAACTTAATCCACAGGGTTTGGGGCAGTGTGACGTGAGTACATCATGATAAAATTGAATTCCCCTATTATATTTTGGTGTGTATTGCTAGCTAAGATTTACACATGTGTGCCATTTGCTATCAGCCCATAAAATTAACCAAATGTGTAACCATGATTTTCTGGTGTATTAATTATCATTTCTAAATCCATAGTTTCTCTAAAAACATGGTTAAAATATTGCTAGTCTATCAAAACCTTGGTTTATTGTGGTTTAACTATAGAAACCATGTTTTTTATTTAATTTGTAAAACTGTAGTTCATATAGATCAGGAGCGGGGACACCTGGTCCTGTAGGGCCACTGTCCTGCAAAGTTTAGCTCCAACTAGGGATGCAACAAAAGGAAAATTCTTGGCCAAAGCCGAATAAAATGAAAAACTCAGCTGAAGGCCAAATACCAAACAACTTGTTTAATGTAAGCGTGTTGGTCATTGTAGGACTTTACTGGTTTTAGGAAGTTTTTATTACATACCGCAGTTGCTGTAGTAGAGAGGTAAAGTCTCTTGTTGTCTGTGCTTGTTAACTCAGCAGATAATACCCAGGATCACCGCCGCCTCAAACACAACATGGATGTCTTGATTTTACCACTTTAAAATGCTTTCACCAACATGTTTGCTGCATTTCCACATCTCTCACTCTCTGCTGGTTGCTATTTGATCACGTCATCAAAGACCTCATTATTCTGTAACATTTATTCTGCCTTTTCACGATAATTCGTTTTTTTTGCTATTTTCGGCCGAATAATGGTTGACGAACATTCGGTGCATCCCTAACTCCAACCCTTATCAAACACACCTGAATGCCATTTCCAAGTTACTGTATCCTGCAACCTTTGATTAAATTTTTAGGAACCAGTTTGTTTATGTTGTTATTGAAACCATATATTGCAGGATGTTGTGCAACTCAGTTTGACTGGAGGCGTGTTCTAATACGACAGTGACGTAGACTCTATTCCTCACTGGTCTGTTATTTAAGTTGAGTGGCATTGTGCCCTCATCTAATGTCTTGTGAATGTTCAAATATTTGCTCTTGTGTCTGTGTTCAAATAGTAAAATAAGGTATGTAAAAAAGAGAAACTTTTTTGTATAAAATTGGAAAAGATGTAAGTTTCAGTACTGTTTTAATGTTACTGCCCTCAACGTATATTCAGGACATACCAACAAATTGTGCTTATGTAGATGTCTGCTCTGTCCACTTATCTTCAAACACGGTGGGAATTTGTTGTTTTTAGAGAATACAGTTGATCCGTTTGTGGCCATTTAAATTGTTTTTATTGAAATACACAAAGTGCACAAAATGACATGTGTTCATGTTTCACGAAAAAAAAAAAAAACGTGTTATTTTACACAATTTACTTATCTGTAAACCGCTGTTTTCACTGTCCTAAAACCGGGCTGATGTCTTCCTTGTTTCTTCGGAAATATGTATCGAGTTCTGATTGTGTAGTTTGTTTAGTGTGTTATGGTTCGATGGCAGCTTAGCTTGCCGTTAGCTTAGCTGGCGACTGACGTATTCCTGTGGGCGGAGTTTAGTCAAAAAACCATTCTACTGATGTCATTAAAGCATTAAGTAGAGGGCTGTAGTCCAAATCGGTGCTATTTATGTTAGTATTTATGCTATTATAGCAACATTACACACTAACTAGGGTTTAAAAAATAGGATAAGGAAGAACATGACCTTTTATAGAGAAAAAGAGAGATGTATACTATAAATCCTGTTTCTACATATAATATTCAGTCGATTGAACATAAGTGATGAAGAAGCAGATAAGGGCAAATATATATATATTTTACCACAGGTAAATGCAGCCTCCTAAATCCATTTATTTACAGTACGGACAGGTCTTAGATTTTACACAGAAGAAACAAAATAAAACATTTGCTGTTAAGCCAACGCATCCAGTGCAGCCAGAGTCAAGCAACAAATTGTTCAGTTCCGCCTTCTTGTACTCTATATCTGAGGTCTATTATGAGCATGGTGCTCATTGATTTGACCTTCAGCTTATCCTGTTTGTCAATTTTACTCTCTCTACTTTACCGAGACCTTCTCCCAACAATAGTAAATAATTTACAGTTGCTCAGGTGTGCGTTCCAGCTCACAAACATTTATCACAGTTGCACTACAGTATAAAACATTTCACTGGAACCAATGGATTGCATTTATGGATTGAAATACATGAAACTGTGCAGAGATATTTACATTTCAGCAGTGGTGTCCAGAACAAATCAAATGGGTTTAAAGATATTTAAAAGTTATGATGCATTCCATTTGCATGGAAAAACTTTCAAAGGTCATGCACTGGGAAAAAAATCCTGTTGGTGGATTTACATCCCTATCTGTGGCTTATGTTGAACAGACATGCACCAGCTAAAAACAGAGCTAGCAGTTTTATACTTCACGGTTGATTTGACATGACATTAATTATTTTCTTCAGTCAGCTTTCCAGGCTGTGTTTTCAGTCTCGCTTACAGTAATTCTTGCCTTAAAGGGACGCTGTTCTCACGATACCCGTGTCATCAGCTTCTGTTGTGCGTGTTGTGAAATCTTTTGACAGGTGCACTACATGTATTGTTTTCAGTGGTGGGGTTTGATGCCTGTAGTTGCCTACATAACAGGTAACTGATTTATAGATCGTACAACACTGATCATGGTATCAGTATCTGAGCATATGTTTGCAAATTTTGTGCATCCAACCGGGACTCTGCATCCCTGATGCCCCCAGAGCATTTTGACAAACTTCAACCATTGACTTTGATGTGCCATGACTGTACCTGCACCTGAACAGTGGTGAGAGCGTTGGTTACGGCAGAGAATCAAGGGAAAGCTCCCGACGCACAATCAGTATCGATTATAAGTCAGATCATATCATGGCAGACAGCCCGAGTCTGATAGCACATCAAACGAAAACACCAGATTGATTTCTCTTTCACGTTCTTTTCCTAATTATCTCAGTGCTTATCCATCTCCCCTTTGAAAAAAAAATGTGAACCTCTGTGCTTAGCCCCATTCAGCGCTCTCTGTTTTCTCTTGTAAATCCGAAATGTCCCAGATTCACCAGGCACAAAATGTTACGATGAGATTAAATTGTATAATTGGGCTGTTGATTACATATGTTTTAATTCAGATTAAAATCTTGTGGGTTTGCGTGCCTGATTAGCGAGAGGTTAATGACTGCATTAATGCTAATAGCTCACAAATACTACAGGAAGCATTTAATATATGTTTATTGACTTTGGTTAACAATATAATCACCAAAGGATTAGTTGATTTGTACTTTTTATTATTTGAATAACTGTAACACACGTAGAATAAGTATTTTATACGCACACTGCGTGTCTTATCTGTCTGTTTATCTGCTCGATCTATTTATTTGCTCTGTATTCATTTCTTATTGTTTGAGCTACTGTTCATTATACTGGTAGGGTGATATGAGAAAGCAAGACTAATGGATGGGTAGTAAATGGGGGGTGGGATGTTCGCTCTCAATATACATAGCCTAATTCCCAATTACCCAATGTAACAGGAGCCATTAGATTCTTGACAAGTATACCAAACTTTCTTTATTAAAGAGTTGAGGCCTCTAACTGGGTTAGGTGTCTTGAGCCTTTGTGTTTCATCTTGACAGACTGACGTGACGCTTCTTTAATTGCTTGTACCTCAGCAGGTCAAGGGGTAATCTACTCTCCTCTTCATACAGCCGTCCCAGAGAAGAGATATCTGAATTCATTTAGCAAATTAAGCTTGGAGAGTTGAGTGAAATCATTAACTTCCAGAGAACGATGAGAGTCCTCATCCTCTGAAACAAACCAGATGGGACAAAGCCACCAGAACCCACTCATCAATTTCTCTCTGTTCCTTTATCTCTTGCATATACTCTCTCCCTCACACACACACATTTGTATTAATTCAAAATATCCTCTGTGTAATCCATTGCTATCTCATGACAATTTATACGTATTTTACAAGGTGGCTAGTTTTTATTTTAATTCGTAGGACCACATTTGAAAATGTTTTGCCTTGACCGCTGTGACGTTGGGGTTATTGGTGTTTTTTTATAGTATGTTTTTGCACAATTTATATCATGTGAATTCATACTAAATATCCAACTCGTAAAATATGTACACATTTTCGTGAGATCAGGCTGTGTAATCTTATATTTCTTCACACATGGGCAGAGGATGGGGTGATGCATTCATATGTAAGCGACGAGGTTGGAATTGTTGATAGTGTAATCTGGACGACACAAATTAATTGTCAAATTCGTCAGCTAGCCAGGCAGACCCCGGCAAGTCAGGTCTTGAAGTCTGAAGGATGATTTAAATATTCTGGTGGATTTGCCATCTACCAGAGATGTCACATCTGATTTGACAGTCCCTAATGGCTGGAGACAGTGAGGATTCATGTAAAGTTTAAATGAAGGTTAAAAATGGAAATCTTCTTTGATGTATGCCTCTCTGAACTGGCTCAGATTTACTTTGATGTCAACTTATTTTTGCTTAGAAATTTTAAGGCTGTGACGGTTGTTTCAACCACCACACCAGCACCATCGCGGTGGTAAAGTGCGACCCGCGGTGGTGTGCACATCACAAACTATTAAAAATATAAAGTACAATCTCGCCCAGCGAGATGTCTTCAAGTTCGTGTGAATGCAAACGGCCAGCAGACTCAAATTATTTGTAGGGGTAGGCAATTGATATCAGTAGCCATGTTTGCATCACCATTATGTTATGTGTTACATTATGTTACATAAAAAACAAGTAATGGAAACAGCAAATTTTGAAATAAAATTCGTTAATTTGCAAAAATGTTTTTCTACTCGCTTGAGTTGGTTTTGAACTTATGCGAATAATAGGAAATGGAAAAGTATTTGCTGCTTAAATTCTGATGTAGGGAACATTAAGTCTTTCCCCGCCAGTGTTTTTAAAAAAAGTTGCCAGCCAGCGCCAGCATTTTTCATGATTTTCAGAAAAGTGAAATGCCTTGAAAATAAAAGAACAGACCCTCTGCTTTCAAAAAAAAAAAAAAAAATGTTTCATCCTACCTACATTAGTTTTCTGTTTATCACCTCTCAAATATTGGTAGGTTTCTTCAAAAACAATAACTTTTGAGCAAAAAGCTGAGATAATTAAATTTTGTAAGGACTTTTGATAGAGGTCAGATTCAGAGCGATCTTCAAAACTTACACGGACATACAGCTGTATGGTGATAGTTCCGGGTTTTATAAGTTGCGGAAGAGCGGTACTGCGGAAAGCCAGAAATACACATCATTGGCAGGCAAGCATTTTCTCTTAATTGACGAGTTAACTCGTCAATGGCGGGAAAGAGTTAAACCCACGAGACTGACCATCTAGCTGTTCCCCCTTTTGTTGTCTATACCATATGGAGCTTGAAGTAGCAATGCCCTTGCTGCTAGTGTCTGCATAAAATATTCTGCATTTTTTCTTCTGACCTTCATTCGCTCAAACAACTTGATGGAAACCATGGGCGTAGATTTAGGGTGGGACGCTAGGGACATGTCCCTAGCAATATTCAGAGAAGACTGAATTGTCCCTAGCAATAATTTCGACCAAACAATTAATCTGTATTTATATATAACCACTAATGTCCTTCTTATTCTTGTGTTTTCTATTTTTTACTTATTATATTTTTTTTCAGGAATCATTTAAATGAGACTAGAAATCTTTTGCAATCCCGTTCTGTAAAAATAACGCTCTATGTGGTACACAAACGGTTAACAACTTTCGTTCTCTGCAATGCCGGCCTCCGTAACTCACATCGCTAATATGATTGGCTTTGCATTTCTTGAGTCCCGCCTCTCTAATCTTATTGCTAATATGATTGGATTAGCATTTCTTGAGTCCCGCCTCTCTAATTCACATCACTTTATGGGTTTGTCTTTACTCGCTACGTGTGATAGGATGGTTTCACTTTGTACAACGCGCCAAAGTTCACTCAAGACGCGCGTGATTATTCGGGCTACAGGTAAGTGAGGAAGAAAGTATTATTATACCCACTGTAACTGTTTCATTCACAAAATACGGAACAAGTTGTGTCACATAATGATTCAAGGAAAGTATTTTCACCAATACACGACAATCCCATGTTAACCTGAGGAGTTGCAAACTTTTGTCAACCTTTTATAAATGGGGTAGCAAGGTTATTTAGGGGGTCCCTAATCCCTGAAACATCCCCAACATGGTAAAAACATGAATTCATGTCATGATTGCTGAATACTTTACATTACTGCACTGTGGTCATTACTTGCACAGATGTAGACATAATGTAAGGTTGCATTTTTAACTTAAAATCATTTTTTTTCACACTGATTAACTGTCTGTTAATGAAAAGAAGATTTAATGTGAACTACAGAAACGTTAATAAACGTTGTTCAGGAAACAGCATGATATACATATCATCTTCAACACTGGGACTTTTTTGGCAAATTTAAATTAAGAATTAAATATTAATTGCATATTCTTCAATGTTATAAGTAAATATGGTTATATCTTACAATGTGATTTTCTTTTCTTTTTTTTTTGACAAAGACTTAAACAGTTACTGTTTATTAGGCTCTAGGACATAACGAATTGTTTATTATAAATTTGGGATGGCCGGGGGTGGCGAGTCAGATGTTACTGAGTAAAGTGCATACTGAGTTGTCTGTTGTTTGTGTCAAGTAAACGGTGATAAACAGTTTTTGCAATGCAACCATTTTATTTATGTCCCCACCAATGCCAGAATCAAACCTACGCCCTTGATGGAAACGCACCTAATTCGCATTTCTTTGTTTTTCTTTTTTGCTAATTTTGGAAAGATTCATGTTTGGATGGAATTGTTTGTTGTTGTTGTTGTTGTTTGAAAGCGGATGATCTGTTCTTTCATTTGATATTTTATGTTTATTTAAAGAAGATATTTTTTCTGCAAGGCATTAAACTAAAACTGGGTGGCAGCTTAAAAAAATGCTGACGGGGAAAGAGTTAAGCATGATTCCAAGCATATTTGATCATCACTTCAACAGTTGCACAATATTAATGTTAATCTATATTTTAGATGAATGTTGGTTTATAAAATAAACACCACAATCTTAAATCATATTTTCATTGTGTCTTTGCTGCGTTTGTGTTGGTTGGGAACTGGGCTCTGTTTCAGTAACACTTGATTTCGAGGAACTACTTTGTTTGGCGAAAGAGTAATATTTGTACTAATATAATTACAGCTTATTTGTGTTTTATTTTATAAAATCCCGCTAACGTTGTGCATATGAAGTAACCATTTAATAAAAGCAATAACCCCTGCGAAGCAGTAGGGTTACAGTGCATCTTATAACAGCACTGGCTTCGCGTTGTGCCTAACAACGCCCCTTAGCTGTTATAAAATGCACTGGTCTCTGCTTCTTGGGACTTATTGCTTTAATCTGCGCTACCAGTCGTTTTTTTTTTTTTTTGCGTGACTGGAAACATTATAACCCCAATAAGGTTCCTCGCTTGAACCGTGTGTTGTTTCACCAAAATGGCCAAGCACATGCTCACAGATAAATATAAACAAACAATCATTTATTTAAGTCTTACTTTCTATTTTGTATGGGTTAGAAGTTTTGCTTTGCTCATATTTAGTCTTTTTCTTCCTTTTAGACACCTTAGTACATAAAGTAAAGTGACACACAGAGCCTACATGAATTACATCAGTGAACCTAGCCTACTGGAAAAAGAGTAAATCAACTGTTAAAAACACACATGTGAGCCTAAAAAAGGGAGAGTTGGAGAAAAGAGAACCTAATCTACTTTGGAAGTCATGTCTGGCCTGTACTCACAGTGAATTTCCTGGTGTAAATGGAAGCTAATGGGGGAAAGGTCTGTGTAATTCTCTGTCCATTAGCCACTCTGCCTAGCCTAATTGCTTAGCCGAGCCTGAACAATTTTGTTAGACATTGCTAGGGTAATTATTGCTGCTTTGGCTAAAAATAACAAACCTCACACCAAACTAGAATGCATGGCTGCTTTCTATTCAGATTTTTTCCCTTTCTATTTGCAAATCATGTTGTTGCGATAGATGTTAAGTTGCAAGCATTAGCAAGAAAATAAGTTACTTTGGAGTCACATTAAGTATTGTTAGACCTCATTTTAAATATTAAATAGATACACATTATAAAAGACATAACACTTGACAACTTAACAACAATTCCACTTGCATTTCTCCATATCCTCCCTGTTGACAATTTGTCTAAAATACTTCACCATGAAGCGACAAATTCAAACAGGGCATTTCACTTGAGCAGTGTGGCTTTGGGCAAAACATGAACCTTAAATTCACTGCCCACCGTAATTAATCCTTGTCATAAATTATACTGTGCATTTAATTATGTGGTTTGTGCCTAAGTATGTCTGAGTCAGTCCTATTGCCTGGTCTAGCCTCTCTTGAAATCTCGCGTTCATATATTCCCATTCTCACTTTCTGCTGGCCTGGCACTTGTGTTTATGTTGTGCAGTGATTGGTGATTTATATTTTGACAGCACACATCTGCGTATTTTGCTGATGCATCATTTTAGGGTGTATGTGTGTGCCAGTCACTATTGACTTTTTAAAACCTTGGTCCTTGCTGGAATTTATGTTGGTAGGTGTCTAGCATTTTTCCCCATCATCCATTGAAACACGTTTTTTTCCCATTTCTTGCATTTGATGGAATCTGCACAGCAGGAGAAATATTCCTGCCATTGTACGGAATAGATTTAGAAACATTGTCATGTGACGCATGTCTTGAGCTGAAACGCGATGGGATAATGTATCCTATGTCTCGAGAGAGGATGACAAATACAGATATGACCTCCAGCAGATGGAAGTCTTAATTTGCAGCAGCAAGTTTATTAAGACAAATGGACACAGGCACTCACAGCAGACGGGCAAGCCTGGAAGTACAAACAAACAATACATCAAATGGATGTGTTCATTCGTACAACGTGAGTGTATATTTTTTCAGCCTGGACCCATGCACACAACAGATTCTCTAAATAAAACAAGTATGGACATTTCTGGCCCGAGAGAGCAAAGCAGATGAAATAGTCTTTGTTTAGTAAGCTTGCCCAATATAAAATGACAGAGACTGATTAGTATCCTTTAAATTGGGCTTTAGTCACTGTTTCATGAGATGTTTTTATAAAAGTGTTTCTCTGAATGTTTATTTGACAAGATCTAAAATTAGTTTTATTTATTTTTCTCTCTGTTCCCATTTTACTTGAGATGATGGAGAGATGAAGTGTGTTTGGTGTACATAACAATGACGGCAAGGCTAATGCAAAATGCTGTTAGTGTCTGGTTCATTTGTAAGTAGCATGGAGTGTAATGTAGTCCATTAACATTTGGTTACCTCAGTCATACTAATTGCAATGTTCCTTCATTCAATTTTGGAGATCAAAGATTGTTTGCCATCTTGCAATAATAGCTGGGTCACATTTCTAACAAAATGCTAGCTCTGAGAGTTTGATAAACAGAATGCTATTTAATTCATCACTCTGTGTACTAAGCAAGCAGTATTTTTGTCTTTGTCTTTTCCAAAATTGCATTTAAAGGGACACTCCCCTGTTTTTGAAAATATGCTCATTTTCCAGCTCCCATAGAGTTAAACATTTGATTCTTACCGTTTTGGAATCGATTCAGCTGATCTTTGTGCTAGCAAAACTTAACACCATTGAATCTGGTTAGACCATTAGCATCGCACCTAAAAAAATAACCTATTTAAAATTTGACTCTTTTCTGTAGTGGCATTGTGTACTAAGACTGACAGAAAATAAAAAGTAGCGATTTTCTAGGCAGACACTGTATGGTTAGGAACTATACTCTCAACCTGGCATAATAATCAAGGACTTTGCTGCCGTAACATGGCTGCAGCAGGTGCAATGATATTATGAAGTGCCCAAAAATAGTCCCCTGCTATTAAAAGATACTAAGGGGAGTATTTTCGGCTGCTGCGTAATATCATTGCGTCTCATGCAGCCATGTTAAATTTGGTTGATTTTTTTCTCACATTATTGGCAGATTATTTTTTTAGATTTAATCATTGGCAAAACAAATTTGTGCCAACTTTCTGCTTGAAACCCAGAAAATCTAATTGACAGTAGGGTACAAAATGTATTCAGCTTAAAGTATATGAAATATAAAACTATGAAATATATTTTGTTATCATGATTATTATATAACAAACTTAAAGAGTAACTAAACCCTAAACCAACTTTTTTTAGTTAATGATCTGTAAGAATGATGCTTTATTAGTGCTGTTCATTGATTTTAGTAATTTTTTTGACATTTGGATATAAAGTGTTTCAATACTGCAATATATGGTGTAAAAACGTCTGAGTGCTGCCCTCTTCAGGTTGAACGGTGGCTACTGCAGTTGGAATTTCCCATTAGATGTTGGGTCCAAAAAATGACTCGTGACGTAAGCAGGTTCAAGATCACCACGCCCTTGTTACGATCTCACCACACACTTGGTACGAGCTTAGTTCGTCCCCTCTATCTCCATTGGGATCTGCCCACTTTTCTTGCATTTTTCAAATATTGCCAGTGGGTGGAGTCAGGCTCTGACCAGGGGTTTAGTTACGCTTTAAAATTGCAAATAAGGACTTCATACATTCGTTAATTATTTTCTTACATTCATGGCAGAATATTTTGTTTAGATTTAAGCATTAGCCGAACATATTTGTTTAAGCTTTCCGCTTAAAAACAAGAAAATCGAATTGCCAGTAGGGTAAAAAATTTATTTAGCTTAAAGTATGCAAATAGTAAATATATTTTGTTATCAGGATTATTCTATTATTCTTACTCGAAAATGAGACAAAAGAGACTGATTAAGAAGACATCTGAAGCCCGATTTATAGCCGTGCGTAAGCTCTACGGCGTAGATTATCTGTAGCGTGTACGTAGCTCTGCTTAGCCTGATGTACACCTAGCAAAATTTTTAACAGCGCATCAGTTCTACGCGGACCGCAAGCTCTGTGATTGGTCCACCAGAACCCCTCCCGTCAGGTAAAAAAAACTGCGTCATAGGTATTTCCGTTTGCGACGGTGAAAACAAAAATTAACGGAAAACGATGCAAAAGTATAAATGAAAACCGACACAGAACCTACACCCCTACAGCTAGGACCTACGCACAATATAACAAGCCCTTAAGGCCCGTGTAGTTCAAGTCATTCCAACTAGATCGCATGATTTGGTTTGTGAACAATCTCAGAACTAAATATAGCTTGGGGAACTCCTCTCTCATGTCATCAGTTGGAAGGCTTTGTGATGGAGGGTCTGGCTGTCATGTTGACTTAGCTTAGTTTGGTGTGCGTCTCTCCCTCCCTTCTCTCTTTCCCTATCTCACTTAGTCACGTACCCATTGATCTTGTGAAAATGACAAAATGGGGGAATAATATGAGTCGACTGGCGACATGCTACTTTGTCCCCAATCTCATACGGCTTGCATCTTCAACATCACTGCCAACAGCTGTGGGCCAATGGGCATAACAGGCAGGTGCGTGTGTGTTTGTGTGTATCTGTATTTTTACAAAGGAAGTCACTTGAATGTGTGTTTGTTGAAAATGGATAAACTAAGCTCAACATTTTCAATTAAACAGGGTTTTTTCTGGCTGAAAATGATGTGGAGGTGGTGCCATCCTAATCCGCACATGCATGTGTATCATGAATAAACAACACACTTTACAAGCAACATATTTTTAGTGTTTTAATAATTAAATTATTAAAGAAAATAGCAATCATTATTTTTTATTTTATAAAATATTAAAATAAACACAACATAGCAGCTAGTGCGTTCAGTTCCAGTAACAAACCGCAAAGCTGTTTAAAATCACAAGAAATATAACTTAGGTTCTGTTAAGATTCTAATCCTTTGCTTAATCTAAAAATTATATTGTTATGTAATATTTAATAAAGATATATTGCCATTATAAAAATAATATTTCCTCTCTCTTTTTAACCGTTTTAGTTTTTCTATAGTCAAATTGAAATAAACTCTGGCTTGTATTATTGTTTTAATATGAATGTATTTCCTCTTGCAATCAAAACTGAATGATTTTTAGATAATGAACTAAACACAAACTTGTAACTTGTCAACAATCCGTCAATAATTTGCATTATTTGGGATAAGTTCTATAAATAAGTGTTATTAAATGCATAGAAAATCTCTTTCACATCCCCAGTTCTGCACTTCACTCACTGATCTCTGATTGATTCATTGAGCTCTGATTGATTCACTGAGCTCTGATTGATTCGTTGAGCTTTGATTAATTTACTTGGTGACTAAGGGCCAGATTTACTAACAGCTGCCACCAGCGCAAACCATAACTTTGACCTTAAATAACAACTGTTGGGATTTAATAAAGACGCGCAGTGGATAATTGGCGCTGAAAAGGTGTGGCCTAGTTATAATGGAGTATTTAAATGATTCACGCAACACAATTTACTAAGGTTTGTTCTTGTGAAAATACTGTTATTTGCGCCATTATTTTACACGGAATAAAAGCATGTCTTAAACAACTTTTTGCAAATAAAATGGCTCCAATTGATGCTGATATAAGGAGGCATAGCAGAGATCAGAGAGCACATGGTGGAAGAGACAGGATTTTTTTCTCACAGATAATGTTTTTTATACCAGAGTAACATATTATTCAAAGATATTGTATGCCAAACCACATTATTTTTAATTTCCTGTAAGAAATGAAAAAAGAGTCACTAAAGAAGTCACAAAATACCATGTGTTTCCAAACATTTGGTAAACCCTCATTTTTCAGTGTACTATGGCTTTGTGAGCTGGGACTTTACATCCTGAATTTTCAGCAGCCATGTCCATGGTGCTGAACTCAAGTGCATCAGGCATAAGATCACTCGCACCTGAGGACCATCAGCTCTTCTTATTTGCGACCCTGCACTAATTTGCGCTATTCTTAGTAGATTGTGTTGGTCATAATTAAAATGGGCTGTTGCGCCTGTGTTATTTACATTGTGCGCTTTTAGTAAATTACCCACAGATATTTCTAGTCTCATTGGCACATTATTGGAATTAGCCCCGTTTAGTAAATCTGGCCCTAAATTGTTTCAACCATTAATTAAATCCGATGTTGTTTTTTAGTGCTTTATTCGCAAAATGTATTTTAATGTACTACAGTATGGAGCTGGACCGGACACATTGCTTCTGTGGGTTCAGAAAATTGCTCACTTTAGCGCCTTTTTGTGGTTAAATTTTTAAAATCACCTAAGTGTTAACATTTGCAAGCCTTTGAAACACTTGCAAATTATCAACTTTCACCCTATTTAAATTTGCGCATTAATCCGCGAATTGCATGCGAGCCAAACCGTGGGTCGTGATCTGTACGGATCGACTGCGATTTGTTACACCACTAATTAGTATTAATATATATATATATATATATATATATATATATATATATATATATATATATATATATATATATATATAAAGTTTCTGGGTTTTGTTTTCGTTCCGTGAACTGGTTCAAAGCCTTGATTAAAACTAAATGTTTTAAAATAATCATTAATGTTCGAGTCATTACTCGTCATATTGCGTGTTGTATGAGAGAGTGAACGCGATTACAATGTTTAACCATCAAACTATTTCAAACTATTCGCCTCACTGTGCTGATAATAAAAACAAGCGCCACCATAGTGGCGTAATGCCACAACTACAGTTACAAATGACAATCCACAGATGGAATATTACAGTTGATCATGTTTTTCATAAAGACCAATTACAAAGACACCTGTCGAGAAACATACGCAGAAAAAACTCTATTAAAAATAGGTACAAAATTTAAAGAAACTATGGAAAGTTGAATGAAATGATTGTGTGGCAGAAAGAAATGGGTTGATGGGAAGACACACAACAGAATTATAACGAAAATGGAGAATGCATTTCCCAAAGGAGTAAGTCACACTCCTGGGAAGCGTCTGTTTTTGTTAAATTAAATGATGGAGGGCACGCTTTATGCATGACGGTCAAAACTCGATGCGTGTTAGTTTGACTTTGACTGAAGTGTCCTGATTAAACAGACAGTCATTGCATAACATTTGCAATAATATCATCATCCTATTATTAGCGGTGAAACCGTTAATATTGTTCTAGTCGCTCGCTGCATTGTTTCTGCTACAAATAGCAATGAGGCCTCAAATCATGCTGCTTTTAAAGAAGAGGTGTTATTACTTTCCCAAGCAAACTCACATGGTATATAATAAAACAGGAAAAAATTAGACTTGCATCTAGGGAGGGACAAGAGCCATATCCAGGGACCAGGATATTATAGAGATGTGGACTCCTTTGATTTGGCCAGTAAACAACTTAGCTTTCAACCAAAACACTCTCACAAGAGCATGGCAACAAACTAGCATCCGTATACCAACATAGCACCCACAGCAAATAGAGTTACGGAATACATTTATCAGGAATGGCTTATCTAATATCTATATCTAATAAAAGACATTAAATGCCTGCATCATGCAAAATGTTGCTAGTAAATGTTTTCATACGTCATTTAACAGATGCTGTCCAATAATACCCGACATGCCTGCCTCTTCTCAATGCGTTTCGTTAACTGACTAATATACATTTTTATACATTGTCATAATTTAATCATCTCAAATGTTGAAAACGTGGAGGATTTGATGATAAACATTCAAAGCCAATTACAATATTCAGACCCTTGATGCGAAATGCTGACGTTGTCCGTAAAATACAGTAAGTTCTGAGGAAACGGAGAGTTATTCCATCTGAGACATGATGGCATTTGTTTTGTTGCCCCGTCTCCATTATTAAAGCAGAATGTCACTGCATATGTGATATATATTCAGCCGTGGAGCCGGAGGTGCAGTAGTGTGTCTTGCTTTGGCTGGTTGCATGCCCTGTCAGATCTGGCTCCACTTTCATATCAGATGTCTCAGCTGCTGCTCTAGAGACGAAGCTTTGCGCTGAGGCTACGTGAGGGGGAAGAGTCCTCAGGGCGAGGGTCTGGAGTGTTTAGATCATTGTGCGTTTGTTCACTGCCTCTGTCTGGTTTCCTTTTATGAAAGCAAACAGCACAGCACAGTGGACGTGTGTGCAAATGATAGTACTGATCAGTTCCCTAAGGTATGTGGACGCATGCACGTACAAGCACACACACATGCATACGCCCAAACTGTTTTCATACTGTACTTTAGTTAATCAGCACTTCTTTGTAAAGCCGTCCTTCAGTGAAATGTTATATGGCACCTGTCACAACATCTTGATGTTTGACAAATGACCAACTCTTACAGTACTGTACCTAAAGTGTTTTTATGCTTTACTAAATCCAGGGATTTGGTCGGCTGTGCCGATGACACAAGCAACACATTTCTCATCATTTATATTTGTCTAGATATGTTGTTTTCATCTTGTCATATTTGAGGGATGAATCAAATCCGTTTTATGCTTGTGCACATGATTGCATGTTGCTTATTCATTTGTAATTCATATTATTTTACTACTGTTGTCCAGGCACATGGAAATCTCATATCTCCTGATGATATAGGGATACAGAGAGCTTGTGACTTTTTGCAAGTGATCTCAGGAAAGCAAAAACCTTGTGGTCTAAAGATGTCCCCATCCTGCAGTTATCTCCATTTGAAGAAATCACAGATGCTGTTCTAAGTTTAGCTTTATCTATGCGAGACTTTATTGAGACTGAAGCCCAGACCTTGTGCTTGTGCATTGGTGGGAGACATAGCTTGCACATTTTTGGCAGAAATATGCAGCGTATACTTTGATTCGGTTATTTCTCTGTTGTTGCTTGAGGCTCAGTGATCCATCAGAAAGAACCAGGTTTCATCCCCAATATAGAGAAACTAATTTGAGGCACGGTTATACACTGAAAAGTGAACATTTTTAAATTATTTAGAGCTGATTCACGCAGAACTGAAATTACTGTAATGAAAAACATGCTTTAGCAATACACAGATCTTCATGTGTATAATTCTAATGCAAAGAAATAACACCAGAGTGAAACTGTGGAAGTATAGTAACCTACCTGCAAACTAGTCGCTTTTCGAAATTTACCTTTTGAATCAAAATATAAATCGTGTAGATCTGAAGAGTTTTTTTGAGGGGGGGGGGGGGGGAGTCAGTCAGTCAGTCGGTCAAATATTGCTGTCAGTTGAATCCTGTTCTGATCTCTCATTATCACCTACAGAGAAACAAATAAAACAAAGTTATACAATTATTGCTCCTGCATTGTTGTACTATTACACACAGGCAGCGCATTTCCAGCCCAGTCTCACGAAATTTCGTTATATAGTCACGTATTTTTTTTTCGTGATATTATCACGAATTTCCGCATTTTTCCGTGATCATATAACGAATTTCTGTTTTCGTGTGATTATCACGTATTGGTTACTCAACTGTTTTGGCCTTTTTTCTTACCATTGTCACTTTGGTTTAGGGTTAGATTTACATAAAATGACATCCCTACCCAAACCCAACTCTAACCCTAACGCCAGGCGACATATAAAAAAATAAATCAGAAAAAATGGTATAAACCAATATATAAGTGACATTCTAATGCAAGCACCAAATCTAACCCTAAACCGAAGCGACAATGGTTTAAAAATAGGAAAAAGCAGTTGAGTAACCAATACGTGATAATCACACGAAAACAGGAATTCGTTATAGGATCACGAAAAAATGCGGAAATTTGTGATAATATAACAAAAAAAAGAATAAAAACATACGTGACTATATCACGAAACTTTGTGAGACTGGGTAGCGCGTTTCCTACTTACAGTAGACAAAATAGGTAATTGTAAGCTTTTTGCACTATTTTCATTTCACAAGCTCAAAATGTTTCTTTGTGCTCAGCAAAACAAAGAAATGTATACAGGTTTGTAACAACTTTAGGGTGACTAAATTATTACAGGATTTAAATTTTTGGGTGAACTATCCCTTTAAGTAGTTGTATTTATGGCAAAAATTGCAAATGACTGCATCACGCCATGTTGGGAAATAAGTTGCTGAAAAGAATGATCATGTATAGTCTCACACATGTGGGATATGGAGGGATTGTAGTGCACATTTGTTGTTAAATTACTTTAAAAAAATATGTAATAAAATAATTATTATTGCATATTAAAAAAAACATAGACAATGGTAAAGTAGTTTTTTACTTGTTTAGGTGAGATGGTTATAATAATTTGTAGGTCTTTATTAAAGTTTTACCACCTCCCCTTCATCAATCTCCCTATATTAGTCACTTAAAATAACAATTCTGGCCAGATAAACGATTGAAGTAATTAACTGTTGTAAACCACTGGAAAGTTTTAGTGCACTGTGTCTTTAGGGCTTGTGAAGTTGCATCATGGGCTGCTGTGGATTAAATTTGGATGTTTCTTGTGTCATCCCTGATATTTTATTCCATTACAAAGTTTAAACTAGACAAAATGCCTCACGGTGGGCAACCAGCCAGATCTTTGAGGTTTGGAAACTGAAAGATTTACCACAATGACATTTTCTTTCCCATAACATCATATCATAGAATCCAGGAAAATGGAATTACTCATATGATCCATCTATTGTGATTCGATTTCATTGATGGAGAGTGTGAGGAGCCCAAAGTTAATGATTTTTTCTTTGTGTCAGATTAATAACTAGCACAGATTATGGTAACATACTGTAGTAATTAATCGGATTTTTCAGTTAACATTCTTGCGTTCATTGAATTAACTGCCATCATTATATTAAATCTGGATTAGAAATGGAAAGATTTTTTTCCTGCGAATTGGTTTTCATACCACTATTTCTTTTTTTATACGTATTCGCAAATCTTAAATGTTTGAATCATCAAAAACATCAAAGTGCTTTTCCTGTAATTCATTTAACTATAAGAATTTCCACATTCATTGGATGCACAGTGACACCCTTACACCCACTAAATGGAGAGTTAGGGGGTGAAATTTATTTCTACCTGACGGGACAACAATTTTATGTGGCCTATTGTGTGCGAAGGGCTGTGAAAGAGACCATTTGCATGCAAATGCAAAGGGGAAATGATTTCTCTGAATCACCAGGAACACCACTCTTCACTGCATCTTCTGCATAGGCCTATTCTGAAATGGGATGATGCTAGTTTATGCTTTATGCTAAAGCATCATATCGTAGGGAAAATTTCAATGCTCAGTTAGGTCTAGGCACAACTATTTATTTCATAGATACTCTCGTGTAAAAAGAAATGTGGCCTAGTGGATAAAGATCAAGACTGACTGAAATGTTGCCTAAAAATGGAAACGGTCCCAGCTGTTTCAACCCCAGGATACTGCACCTGAAACATGTCTTGAATATGCAGGGCAACTACATATGCGAAGACATACCTTATTCCAGTGGTGTGCCCACTTATTGGATTAAATGTGTAAAACTTAAATCGTTTGAAAATCTTCAGAAATGATGCAATATGAATAAATAGTTTGTTGGATGATATGTTTATTATTTTATTTACTACTGTTGTATTATATTGTTTTGTACAATTGTACAGTACATGTAGGCCTATACAGTAGCAGTTATTGTTGTATCGGTAGTGCCAACGATACCACAAAATATTCTAGCATCGGCAAGTACTTGAACCCATACAATAGCATTTTCTTAAACTACAGTAGATCTAGACATGTCCACTAGCTTTGTTAAACTAATTTCTTCTTCACTGCGCAGAATGTAAACACAGCTTACCACAAACAACAATTGTTTAGAGCAGCGAAAAAGAAATGAAAATGTGCCAGCTGCTGTTTGGCAGTATTTTAGACTAGTAAAATGAATACATGTCTCATATGCCATGCTGCAATTTCGAGGGGTGGCACAAGTATTAGCAACTTAAAACGAGTAACTTAATAAAGCATTTGAAGACGCATCACCCCAAAGAACAAGATGGTTACAAAGTCTAGGGCAGAGAAGGATGAGCTCTTCTCTATTACTCAAGTTTCTTATTTCACTATATTGTGGCTGCACTTAATAATTCAATTTAATCAATTCATACAGGGATGGTAGTATATACAGCTGTATATACAGATATACACCCAGGTATCAGATCAGTACTTGATGTCAGCCAAAACCCTGAGCCCAGGTATCGAAATCGCTATCAAGAAGAGGAAAAAGGGTGAAACATCTCCAATAGCGGTATATCATGCATTTAACAATAAATACTGGCAGCATATAGTTGCAGCTTTGCTAAATGTATTTTATGTATTTTTGCCATGAACAATTTTATACTCTTTTTGAAAGTCTCCATCAGTTAAAAACAAAGAAACGATGCATCTAATAAACAGGACTTGACAAGCCAGAAATTTCATTTTGTTAGCTTGTGATATAATGAGTGGCAATGTTGAAACAAGAATTTGATTTGAAATGGTTTGCTATGTGTTCACATCATTGGCAGTGGCAGATCCTGATATAGAGCGGCAATGTTCTGTCCAGAGCACCTCCAAAATCAAATGAAATTTGCACATATATACATACGCATATAGATTTTATTGCTTCTCGTAGTAACACCACTATCTTTTTTTTTCAAATGCACATTACAGTTTTTATTGTTATAATTTACAAACCTCAAACCCATCCAGATTATATCCCGACACAATGCAGGATTGTCCTTGCTTAAAATTCAATTCCTTTCTAAAACCCTGCTTCAGGGTTTCTTATCATAATCCAAATCCTTCACTAGAAGGTCACAGTGTTTGACAGGTCTCTGTTGAAACGCCAGGGCAATTTTTAATTACGTCCCAATTACATGCCTTGTGAGCAAAATGGTCTCATCAAAGATTTCCTGTAACTGTGGTCTTAGCCAATTAGAACAAGACTGCGGCGGATTATTTGATGGACAGTTTTTAATTTGATACGTAAAAGGGTAAAAGTAATCCCACCCCATTTCCATACACACACTCACATCTTTGAAAACTGCGTAGGGAGCAAATTAGTTTGTAATTACCAAATATTCCACATTCTTTGTCACATTAATTCATTCTAATAGCAAAAATATTACATCCTAATCCACTGCAAATTCCTACCTGTCACAGCAGTATGATTTAAAAGTGTAAGAGATGACAGCAAGAGGCAGGCGCAGTCACTGTGATTATGTAGACCTGCATAAAGCACAGCACATGTCAACACATGCCGACTGTTAAAATAAGCACAATAACGTGAAATGCTTGGATTGTTGTTGTTTTAAATTAGCATATGCATGTTTGAAAAGGTCTATGTGTGGCACAAGTGTAAGTGCAGGACATTTTATTTCACTTTATTTTAGTCACATATCCAAACTTTGAGTACTTCCAGAGAAAGCCATCCCAAGTGCATTCCGAGATCTTCCAAAGCAACAGACCCTTTAAAGCACAAATGAAACGAAGAACACAGTGAACATAGTGTACTGTAGTAAAAAAAAAAACACTACTTTATCAACCTTGAAGATACAGTTGTACAGACACTAAAGCCTAAGAGCGAATCTCCCTGGTACGAGAATAAATTAGCATTATGCTAATTAAACGTATTAAACTACATTAAACAATGCAAATGTGAAATATTAAAATAATTTAAAGTAATCTAAAACAATAAGCCACAGGAGGCTGTGCACTACTATAGCAATTCTTATTTTTAAACATAACTTAAGACATTGATGAATAAATTTCAATCAATATTATTAATGAATATTTATACAAATATAAAGAATATATGACAGACTTATAGGCGTTGGAAGGAAAAAAAATGTGGGTCCAAACCATTTACTGGTGTAGATGTCATTTTCTTGTATTCTGATGCCTTTTAATTAAACTATTGCTTTTATAGACTAAACACTTTGTTTACCTTGTTCTTTTGCAGAGTCTATCAGGCGAAAGTAGTGAAAACACGAAATGGAGTTTAAATTATATGGACTCTAAATGAGCCAAGTGGGATTTAAGGAAAGCAGTATGGAAGTCCAGGCTTTAGCTTAAACGTTAACAGAGTTTAATTTATTAGGGCATTCCTCTAGCGTAAATGATTTGACTGACGACACTTTGTGTTAAGTTAGAGAAAAGTCAGTGGGTCCAATATCATTAGTCTTAAAAAGTGGGTGGGTCTTGCCCCACCTTGGCATATATAATGGTTTTGATGCCCATGGACAAACTAGATTAATATTTCACAATTCTTTACTTTATATAAATAGCAATATGTTATGATGGTTAAAGACAATAATGAATGTAACATTAAAACAATTTGTATCTTTGCTGTGTGGAAGCAACCTCAAATGAACAATGCTCAACCTTTTGCCCTTTTGCAATGAGCCAGACACACAATCACCCTCAGATAAGATACATACACACAAATAATGATTGGCTTCATAAACCAGTTATTAAAGTAAACCTTCAGGTCCTTCACTTTTTCGGGAAGAGCCATTAATCAAAAATAATGAGAAAACGTGGTTGTAAAGGTTATTACTTTTGCTTTTGTACAGAAAACATTATTAAAAATGACCACACAATGTTCTTACAATGGTCTTTTATTAAGTACTAGAAGGCTTGTGTTGTGGTATTGATTTTCTGCTGTTACATCATTGGGATATTAAATAATATAACAAATGTTACATTTGTGAATGTAGCAACATGGCAATCACAACAAGGAGCACTTCCTAACAAATCTACTGTACACCGACACTTAAGTCTGTTGTTTTCTAATAAATTACAAGGCGGTTTTGGTTTTATTATGCTTCCTATTTAAACTTTATTGACATTCACTAATGATACAGCAAAAGCTATACTTACAGTACGCTGTATTTTGTGATGTCCATCATTTTGGCCATTTCTAGCACAATGGCTGTTTTTGTAGATCAGTTGAAGGTTTTTTGGTTCAATTTAACCCTTGTGTGGTGTTCGGGTCTGTGGGACCCGTTTTGAATGTTTACTGAAAGAAAAATTATGCAATTAATTGTTGTTTCAACCTCAGATTCATTGGCCTTGGCTCATTTTCTATGAAGAACATAAAAATAAACAACTTTATAATTAATGTACACTGTACACCCCCCCTACACATTTATATTACATATGTGGTGTTCGGGTCCACTGGACCCGGGGTTAATAAAAGTGTAAAAATTGAATGTGCAATGTAACTTCACTCTGTTTTTCTCCTACCTGGGACTCATGTGAGTGCATGAGTGTATTTGTATACATGTCTGTACATATGTGATGGATGCATGTCAGAGTTTTCTCCTTCTGCTTTTGCTGTAATGCCGCAAGGATACAACATGTTATATGCCGTGCATGAACATTTGTCTGTACCTACTGTCCCAAACACTTTTCCTTCTGTCTAACAGGAACCATTCTACATTTTACCATTATAAAAAATCCATAGTTTTATTGTAGTAAAAGAGTAGTAATCATGGTTATTTGGTATATTGATTACCATTTGTAAAACCATGGGTTTACCACAAAACCTATGGTGTGTGTACCTGCTATTTATCACGTTGTGGGGACCAAATGTCCCACAAAGATGTGTGTGTGAGTGAGTGAGTGAGAGTGAGAGAGAGTGAGAAAGAGTGTGAGAGAGAGAGAGAGAGAGAGAGAGAGAGAGAGAGAGAGAGAGAGAGAGAGAGAGAGAGAATAATAGAGAAAGTAAAATATTATCCATGTATTTTCATCATTCTAAGTTGTGGCCAATAGCAGCACATTGTACTTCAATGTGTGTGGACCAGATGGACACAGTATATGTGTATAAAATGCAAGAAATGCATACACAACACAGCTACACATTAAAAATTTGCTTCTTATGTGTTGTGTTGGCTGGCATGAACAGGTTATGTGTTTAGTGTGGATGATGTCTTATGATACGGCATCTGTTCAGTTTGGGGCCTGTGCTGTGTAGACTGACACAAATGTGTACAATTTCAAAAAGTTCAAATAATTAAACATCAACAGTGATGAAAAACTTTGTTTCATTTATACTTATTTAAGATAAATATGATTTTTCCCCCAATATCTGGATCAGAATAGAATTTTCTTCTTTTATTCCATATTACCACAAAAACGAATGGCACTTTAGTTTATAAATAGTCCTCTACCAGTGGTAAATGACCAATATTAACCATAAATTCTGTCTATATTACTTGCAATAAGGCTAAAGTTAACATCTGTAAACAATATTACATAAATTTGTATGAATGCATTGGTTTTAAGATACTAATAATGCTCTGGGTCCACCAGACCCACAAACATCGTCTAAGTAACAAAAATACGAACACCACACAAGGGTTAAAGGAAACACACATACTGATAAACGTTTACCTTCAATGCACTGTAAGTCGCTTTGGAGACAAGCGTCTACAAGTGTGTAAATGAAGAGCTCAGATGCAAAACCCTCTAGTGTTGGGTGTTAATGCGATACCATAAAAATTCTCACAATATAATCATTATCATCGGGCATTCAGACTTTAAAACAGCAAACAGGGAAACAATAAAACTCATGACTTGTATGGTATCCAGCTAGCCAACTCTGTTTGCCATAAGAAGTGGTGGAGCACACAGACTGCAATAATTTGACTTTGTTGGTCAATCTGCTTCAAGCTTTTTAATCCTTTATTTATTCTTCAACTAAAAGGTTTGTAAAAGGTGATTTTGTAAAGGATAAAATCACATTTCCCTTCATCTCAAGATATTTCACTGATCAGTACTGTAGCTATCAGTCTGCAACATGGTTATGAGACTCTGAGAACGATCCAATCACATGAGGTCAAAAACAAAGAAAAAAAAAACAATATTGATATGCTTACAACATAAGTGGGAGGGTCTGGGGCGCACAGTCCTGCGCCCCATGGCGGATCTGAAACCAGCTAATTGGAGCACATCCTCAAGTCTCAAGTCTTTACCCCATTTACAGACCTATATAGACACTCGTTTTGGGTGCACCCCAGACACAGATTTTTTTTTTAAATTAATGATAACAGGACTAACAGTGAAATAGTACAGCTAAACAATTTTCTTTTGCCCTATTTAATTTTTTTGTAACATGTTAAAGTAGCTTTTCTCTCTGGCCAACTTTAAGGGGGCGGCGCCCCAGTGCCCGCCACTGGTCAGTTGCTTACTTCTGCCACAAAATCAGGCCTTGCAGTTTTAAACCAATATAAAAGAAATGTTATGGGGTGCAGTTGTAGCAAACCACTGGAGAACTGGGCTCTTGGGCTAAGACAGGGTTTCTCACAAGGTTTTTGGGAAATTCCGGCATTTATTGGCTGACTTTTTATGCCTTGCATTTGTAAATATATTTATTTATAATATACACAAAATTAAAGTTTCAGTAATGCCTCAGGCAGATTGGTCGCCAGAGAACTTGTATCAAACAGCGGTAAAGTCTCATCAATAGAGTGAACAGGTGATGTCTTATCACAGCCGGAGAGCCAGCCATGTGGATTAGACTTCAAGAATGACTGCTGCTGTATTTTAAAAATGCTTTCATACAATAAGCCTTCCCTTGTGTGATCACTCTTTCAGGTTTAAGACCAGTTTGAGGGACAAAGAGACAGAAAAGACACTTGCATAATGCCCACACAAGCAAACTAACTTTAAGCACACGTGTGCATACGCTTATAAAGTATTCTGATTGCGTCTGCCTCGCACATCAGTCACGCACCACTGCTAATCCTTTACGCTCACCCTAAAAAAGAAAGAGCGAGTGGGAGAAACGGTGAAATACCCTGAGTTAAAGAGATGTGAGAAGGGGATTTGCATTCAGAAGGGCAATCCGTCAGTTCAAGGGTTGAATACTCATGGAGCCCTGCTATTACCGATGGGTGCATTCGCACATTAAACCATCAACCTGCTCCACTGTTATGTTAAGCTGCAGATGTGAGCGGTCATTGGAGCCCATTAAAAGTGCAGAGATCATTTAAAGCTTCTGTCTCAGCAAGCTCATAAAGTTGAAGAGTGCCTGTTTGCCCGGTCCAAGTTTAGGTGGACTTCACACAAACAGTGTACGTTGGCTCAGCCTTCTGATCAATTCGGAAAGAGCTGAGAAAGCTGAATTGTTTTACTTTAATTTATTACAGGATCAAGAGGTTTTTTGACAATTCTAAACCTCATTGACTTAACCTGTCCATGTTGGCAAATTCAACAATCATTTGATACATTAGCAGCACACAAAGCACATCAACTTTGCCAAACAGTATCGCAGCAATAATGATTGTTATTGGTTGAATCCAAAGGTTGAATCAATATTGCTGTTTTGAAAGAAAAAAACTTGCTTAGTTTCCTCTGCATATTAATCAGGAACTAATAGTATCTGACTATTTGATGTAAAGCAATAATTCATTACATATAGCGGCGGTTTCCCAGACAGGGTTTAGATTAAGCTTTAGTTATATTAGGACATTTAAGGAGTTTTTATAAACAAACCTTACCAAAAAACAATACTGATGCACATCTTGAGACACTTTCATTTGTGTATTTGGTATAATACAATGTGTTTGCGTGGTTTGTGATAAAAAAATATATATATTTTACACATACCGTACATTTTTGTACCTGAAACGCACAGATTTGTGTCCCTGATTGGCCAGCTAATCTGTATGTTGTGATTAGCCTGAATTCCTCTGATGTTAGCCGGAAACGTGACGCTCCTTACCATGTTTGAAAGATTTAATTTACAGGCTGTAAGTCTGAAGCGGGAGGAACTATGAAAATGTCGGTCTTTATCATCATCAACCCATGAAGTAAACTTTTGCCTACAATCCGTGTGTTTGTTGTAGTCCAAGAAAAGAGATTTAATTTGGAGACGATAACTCACGTCATCATTTACTTTGGGGTTTGTACTTTTGCATATCATTAACATGTACTAATACACACTTACACAACAAAGGAAATTTAAAAACTTGAATCGGACAATAGGTGCTCTTTAAGATATGTCAATGTGTTTTTAATGAATGCATTTTAGTCTGGGACTAGCATAAGCCCTGTCAGGGAAACCGCACCATAAATGAAATACTCCCATGATGACACTTTTATTCACAACTTGCGAATGTAACAAAGCAGAATTATTGTGAGTTTTTTTGTGTTATTATTTGTCTGCAGTATCAGTGTATCCCACATACTTTATTAAAAAAAGTAAGGTTCCACGGAGCATTTGAGTTTATAGGAGAGATATGATGAAGTTTCTCATTTAAAGAATAATACTATGTAGTATTATTCTGTCTATTCCAAGTCTCTGAAATCCAAGAAGCCTATATAGTGCGACAAGTTACCATTTTCTTCATTTAGTTCACTGTTACCGCAGTAGCAGTGGTGAAAACGCTGACCACGGTTTCTCAAGAGTCCATCAAAGAAATGGAAAGAACATGACAGAGTGAAGTTTTAGTGTTCTTGATAGACAGACCAATCCAAAATGAGCAAAGTGTGGCTAACAGCACTTCATGGCCTCACATCTGATACACATCTAGCCCATCTGACGTTCTATTATGCTGGCTGTGTTCATTCACTTTCCTGCTGATTTTTCAGATGTGGGCTGTCAGTTTGCTCAAGTTAAAATAAACTGAGCAAGGGCTTTATCGAGGTGAAATTTGAGTGAACGAGGTGAAGAAAACACAACTACAACAGTTGGCTTTTAGTCTTCGCTATAACAACAATTATATGAGCAAGTAGCCAAAAAGGAAAATGATGCCATGATATGGCACAAGTATGGACAGGTACTACAAAATAAAAACACTAATAAGTGTCCTTGAAGGGAGAAGGTGACTTCTTAGGTTTAGGTGGTAAAAGGCAGGGCTGTTGTCATCAGACATCCGTCGTGTCCCTGCTGTCAAGGCCTGACAGGGAGTATGTTTGCTTGAAGGCGACCCTGACCTCCTTCCACTACAACATGATACGATGAACAGAACAGGTTACGGCTCAATGTCAGTTTACACACTCGTTGTGTCACGTCTGGCAGGACCAGCCATACAGCGAGTTTTTTCAAATCAGAAAACGTTGTAATGCTCTTTTAGAGGCCGTTTTCTAATCCTACCCCTCCGATCTCAATCTCTCTCTTAAAACTGTCACAAAATCACTCATCGTTTCGAGTTCTATGGTAAATTATTGCATATTATGAGGTGTAATTGCAGAAGTAGTCATAATTTCATGTGAGGTGTGAAGGACGTAACAAATAAGTGTCAGGGGCCTTTTTTTGAATCGCTCTGTTGGCTTGCTGCGACATCAAATCTATGTTTTCATTTTATTTGAGGTGATGTGATTTTAACGATGGCCATTTAGTTACGTTTGTACAGAATATATTTAAAATGTACACCTGAGGTTCCTTCGCACATTTAATACAGTCTAAATAGGTATTAATTAACTGTTACTTTGTGTCTCATTACACTAAGTGATCATAGCCCTTAATGTAGCAAGTTCTATTAACATCATTTTAACAAAAAAAGACATACGAAAGAAAAACTCCACAGGTAAAGGCATACAGAATTATTTTATTTAAACTGAACATCTTAACTGTTAAATTGAATGGCATGTTAAATAAATATTTCAGTCATAAATTAGAGACAATGGCCCTCATTTATCAAACGGGCGTACACCAAATTTCCAGCGTACACCTGGCGTACACCCAAAACCACGGTGACTTTGAGATTTATCAATATGGACGTTGGCGTACGGCACGCTCAAATCCTACGCCAGCTCAGGAGGTGGTGTACGCACATTTTGAGTTAGTGCAGAAATGCGCAAACAATTCCTAACACCACAAAACGCACTGACAAACTAAAATATATGATATATTATGACCCACTGTAAAAAACTAAAATTATATTATGCAACATGTACTTCAATGTTTAATTTGTGAGACTTTACCAAAGCATTTGATTTGTAGGCATATGTATTCCTTCAGTTGAGAGCCTGGGCGCTTTACCTGACGTTTCAGGGCAAAGCATGTGAGCGGAGCGGAGCCTTGAGCGGTGCGGTAATATTACCATCAAAGCGCCTCTCTAAAGATCCGCTCGCTCAGCACCGCTCGTTGAACCCAGAACGCCCTTTAATAATTTGCTAGTTCGAAAATCTGTAAAAACGTCTAGCAATAAGTTATGGAATTCAAGCCTTATACAAATGTAAAGTAAAAATCAAAGTTAAGATTGGACAGGAAGAAAACATTGAAAGGGAGTGCGGAGAGACTGTAAAAGTCAGCAAATATTCATCCTGGAATCTGAAGCGGCACATTGCAAGAAAGCACAAGGATGTGCTACGAAAACATGGTAATAATGCATCAAAAGGTAAGCTAGTTACATACTATTCGATGATAAATAAATAGCTACACATGAATAGGTAAGGTAAAATGCTTGTGTTGAATGGAGCCATAAATCCGATCATGATGACATGCGGATAAAATCATGGCCACGAATTATCTTTTATGCTACATTATGGACACTTCTTTTTCTTATTTAGTTTAAAGTAAATATTCAACAGTTTGTTCCTTGGAATTAATTATTATAATATTTCGTAATTACTATTACAATTATTATTACTTCAAATTATGAATTAGCCTAGTAAAACATGTGGATGTCGTGGAAACAAATTGTTAATTTGAATTATATCCAGAGCTCCGTATCAAACTGGATCTTAGCTAACAAACAACTGTATGTAAATACAGAAAAACACACTACAAAAGTTACTACATCATTTTAAAATATTATTTAAAAAAAACTTAACCGAACCATTAAGCAGACATATAATTTAGATGTAGGCAACATTAAATAATAATAATAATAATAATAATAATAATAAATAATTATTCTTCTAAATATCAATTAAGCGTCATTAATAATAAAAATAATAATACAAATATTACAAAACGTCATGCAATTGTTAATGTGTCTTTAATCCCGCTATTTAAACTCCCAAGTAAAACAATTTTGTTTCTTTCCACTTCCCTGGTTTCTCGTCTTTGCCGTCTTCCATGTGTCAATGTCGTAAAATGAGGGCGTGGGGGAGGTGGAGACTTGAATTTATATGGGCTTGTTATTCTAATGACGATCGTTTTCAGCCGCCGCATTTATGAAGGGCAGATATTGCTTACACCTGAATTTCAGAGGTACGCACAGTTTCATAAATCAGGCGGTGAGAGGAGTGTAAGCGTAATCTTACGCCAACATATACGCCCGTTTCTACGCAAGAATGATAAATGAGGGCCACTGTTAATATTATTATTATTAATAGTAATAGAAGTAGTAACATTTAATATTAACAACAGCAATAACAATAATTTACTGTTATTTTCTATTATGAAGATTTTTATTTACTATTATTTGTTTGGTAAACTTTTAAAAATAATGTTGTAATTTTTAACAATTATTTAACGCATTAGCTAACAAGAAATAACAATGAACAATACTTCTACAGCATTTATTAATCTTGTATTTATGTTAAATTTGGTATTAACTAATAAATTTATAAAAATAAAAAGTTGAAAGTGTTTACATTAAATAATGCACCATGAACTAACAATAACTCATTTACTGGCATTAACAAGAATGAATACATGCTGAAAACTATACTGATCATTGTTTGTTAATCCATTTACAACCTTGTTGTAAAGTGTTACCATAGTATTTTATTTTTGCATTATTATCACCAGCATTACTTTAGTTTAAAAATTAAAATGGAATATAATATAGTTTTTGTATAGCTTAATTAGTAGACCATTGCGCTAGAAGCGTAAATATAAGGGCTAAATCGTCTGGTGATGCTTGGTATGCTTCTCACTGAATTACGGTGAAATGCCACATCTAAAAGCCAGAGGGCGCTCTCCTGCAGAAACTCAATTATGTGCTGCAGACGAAGAACCAATACACACGCAGCTCCAGGAAATGACTTAAGCGTATATTTATATTGCTGTTCTTCAAACCTTTTCAGGTATTTTTTTTTTGATAATAGGAATATGAATAATGATTATGTTTGACGAGTGTTGCTTTTTCAAATGCATGTTATAAATGACTCAAACTAACAGTGATTTCAGATCGATAAGGACTTACTGATCAAAAGCCATAGTACATGAAATAGCTGTGCATAATATGCAAGATAGTTATCGGCTAGGTATTATTAGTGTATATTGGCATTTATCGGTGCACCCCTAGCACATATTTTTGCTTTGATTCACACATACATCTGTAAAACAGATAAAAAGAATCTGCCAAATGTATAAAATGTAAAATATATAGCATGAACATTGTAATGTGTAACTGTCCCAAGTGTAAACATGATCATCATCATTTTTAATCATATTCGTGCAGACATATTTCATTTTAGAAGTGTTTCAATAATACCACACAATTACCATTGGCTTGCAGGTGTAGTATATGCCTAATATCTGTTTCTCTCTTTTGATGGTGTGTGTGCAGCCTGACATTCTGTTGGCACCTCAGATTAATCAGATTTTGAGTAATTGTAGCTTCTGTCATGAATGGAATGAAGGTGCTTCTGCGGCTCACACTCACGCAGTCAGTCTTTTCAAGTAATCCACAGAGTGTCCAAAAGGAGGTAATGAAAGTCTACCGTCGTCAGTGTCAGGAGAATTAATACACTGATCACTACAGTTATTCATATTCCAGACCTATTTTTGCTATGTTGTTTTCAGTAGTTAAAGGCATAAAAAATAAATAAAAGGAAAGAAAATACTGCAAATATAAGAGGGAGTGCACATAAGAACCATCAGGTCTATTCAGACACCATAATTCAAGAGTAAGTGAAAATAGCAGCAGATGAAGGAAACATAATTTCTCTCATTATGTGCCCCCTCTCTTTCTGTTAAAGTGAATCAGAGCTAGATTAGGATGGGTCTGCTTTTTCGACATTGATAATTGTGTGCCGTCATTTGCCGGAGAAGAGTACATTACCTAAATGTCTGCCAGTCCTTTATGCCTGTCTGTTTCAGTTGGTACATTTTGAGGGACGATTTACTTCATAAAATCCATTAGCTTCCCTCTCTTTTCTGCTAAACATAGGTCTAACACCGCAGACTAAAGAACAGAGTTGTCTCTATGCTCGTGTACTTAAAAGGATGGACGTCAGGAGAGTGGAGGTTTGAAGAGCGAAAGGGGGCCAGCGTCGTCACCTACAGAGGAAGCCAAATAAAGGTTAATGTACCACAGCATGGCACGGCAACATATGGGATGTAAGAACTGCCTCCGAGTGAATTGGCCACACCCACGGGATTTTGAATTGGAGGTAAAGTGACAAAGTTTGAATTTAATGAATTGCAATGCAAAGAAATGTAACAGTCACACAACAGATGCATTTCTCTAGACCAGCATGCAAAATCAATTTTAATGATTGGTGATTTACTTTCAACAGTTTTTGCCCATATGTCCACTTGTTTGCAGAACCATCACTCCTTTAGAGTCTTAAAAACAGTTGCGGTCTGACAAACTACTTCAGCTTTTACCTACTGTACGTGTGTGTCTTACAGGCCCATCACCTTTCATCCACTACGCTGTACTGTATAGCTATGGCAAGGTCAGACATTTGAAGAGCAGTGGAGAATTTCTTCACGGTCGACCTTGACAGGCAGCATGTAATACGAATATAATTACACTGTGAGTGCAGAAATAATGGACCCCATAAATTCACTAAACAACAAATACTCTGACATCACCTTTGCTGATGACACGTTTTTTTTTTTTTTTTTTTTTGACAGGACAAAGTAATACAGTGTTCTCAAGAGACTGGCAGGAAACAGTCAATTTGCCTGAACTAAATGTCAAAGCAGTCAGGCATGCCAACGGGAAAATAAAGTGCTAAAGTTATACTTACACCAAATAGAGAACCTTAAAAAAAACACGTGCATGCTGGTGTTAATAAACAGGCAGAGTCTTTTCATCTTTGTCTAATTGGGAATTGGTGAGCAATCACTGCAGGGTATTGACGAGGATAAGGCAGTGACCCAGAATCCTTACTGTGTGTCTACTACATGGAGCGCGGTATACTGTCAGCATTAATGAGCGTATAGCATGATTAAATATGACAATGAAAATGTACATGAATGTGTGGTTATGATGTAAATAATAGATAACACATATAATGCTTTTAACATAAATGCACATGAATAGTTAAAAAGTGTAGAGAAATTGTATTGTTATCTATAAAATAGAGACCCAAGATTAAAGCATTTATTTATTATTGAGCCCTACTGTGCCCAGTGAGACAATAAAAAACTTTATTTATTTAAACGTGTAAAAACCTATCCAAAACCAAATTGGCGTTAACCGGTCATTATACTCATTAAAATTCTGAAACATCTGTTTCCATTGCTCATGAAAAGAGGCATTTTTTGGACTTAAAATAATAGTACATGCATGTGTTATAGTTTTTTTCTTTTTACAGTAATTTACAGTTTACTGCAGGTTATTGATCAGAGTGTGGCTATAATAGTACAGTGTGATTTATTTTACACAAAGGAAGAAACAAATATTGTGAAAAGAGCTGAATCTTGATATTGCTTTTGAAATTGCTTTACTGTGTCTTCCTCTTCTTTGTACAATGCTGTCAAACAATATTTCACCACACTCGCTGAGGACTGAACTAGCAGGACATTATTGGGATAATTGCATGTCCACCCAAGGGATGCAAATGGTGCTGTTATGTGATTAGAGTAATAGAAACTTTTTGACAGGGAGGACGAGTGAGGTGGAGCAGCGGAGGGCAGATGAGAAGCTTGAGTTGGTTATTAGGTGTAATTATTCGGTCAAATAATGCTGACAGGCCTCTGTCCAGTGAGCTGGGAGGAATTATATATCTATGTGAGAGCTCAGACTTCTCTGCAAACTTTTAAACATGAAGATTAGTCATGGCTAGAAGAATCATACACTTTAGGCAGGTACCATCGATGTTAGTGCTTTATTGTCTTCCAGGTTGAACTCTGTGTGACCCGATGGCTGCTTTCTGACCCCAACCTATCCACTGGTTACTCTTTGCCTCCAAGCCTCAGACAGTCTGACCTCGAAACGGCAGGTAGTTCAACCATGACATCTGCCTTTGCTGCTGATTTTTCTTGATTAGCTTTAATCTAAAATCCTGTCTCTGTCCTTTTTTACAGAGCTTCCTCTTGAGCTTGGCTGATGTGGAACGTCCATCTACGGCGGCTGGGATTTTAATCCCAGGGTAAATTGAAGTCGAGTGCCCACTGTGTACATCAGAACAGAGAGCTTTGGCCCCGGGGATGCAGGCTTTAATTTGAGTGAGGCGATGTTGGTGGCCTCTAAATGAGCCCAGACAATAAGGAGGGTTTAATGAGGGAGGCTAAGAGTGGAAGAGAAGCTTAAAGTGGAGAGAATGTGCTCATAAGCCCAAGGGCATGTCTGCACACACAGAGATTCAGAGGTCGGGCGCAGCATCAATGATTGTGGTGCTTGTAGAAGGGCTACATTGGTGTAGTCTGAGTGCTTGGCTGGGATGGCTGATTTGGCAAAAACAACAGAAGTTATATGTTAATTGGTTTGTGTACCTCAAGGAGTCAAAGTTTGGCTGGATAGCATTGCTCCGTTAGACCGTGGTAGGTACTGTTTTTTTCTTTATTTCTTTCTTTGTTAAAAGTAGGCATGAGTTCTCAAAAAATTGTACCCTAAATTTTTTTATACTTCACAGTTTTAGATTTTTGATCTAAAACAATATAAAAAAAAGGTTAAAGTCAGTTCAACACAATGCCCGAGGGGCAACTTCCAATCTCTCTGATGAAGCCAATATGGAAGTGACTTAAACTGCAATTCATTGACTGGCTGCTTGAGGCTGGCTCCAAAATGGAGTCAATTCCCATAGACCTCCATGTTAAAATGCCCAACTTAACAATAGAAAATAATACGGTATGTTTACAGCCTGGTACAAAGAGTATTTTTGGTCTAGATAGCTAATTTTACCCTTCATGACAACTGTGAGGGGGTGAATTTTTTTTTTTTTTTTGTAACTCGTCCGTTTAAATGAGATTAAGCCTTAAAGTTCTGCATAATTAGGACGTGGCCACTTGAGTGATGGGTGAACTGCCACAGCTGTCACTAGAATCGAGCTAGACAGATGTTGTTTCAGCTTTACCCACGACCCGCCTCTTTACCCATTTTCGGTTATTGCGAGTGATGCACGACCAAGATGGCGCCGGCAGGCATCGCTTACTTTAAGCTTCAAAAATGCTCTTTACAAATTTATGGGTGACGTCACGGACACTACGTCCATATTTTTTACAGTCTATGACAATGCCATACTAATTTGTAACTATTAACTATTTTACATAACTATTTTATGAACTTATGATTTCATTTGTTTTCGCTTTAGAATGATTTGCTTTTGCCCCATTGAGATTAGGTTTAGGCGTTGTGCCCTTATTCTTGCTTTTTTCAATTAATCTTTCATTTTTGTAATTTCCCATGAAAATGTAAGTACAATTGTATTGTAATAATATACATTTATTCTTTATTAGGGCTGCACGGTTATGACAAAAATCAACATTGATTATTCACCTTGACATTGTAATTGCGATTATTGTTGTTGATGAATGGATTTTACATAGAAGTTTGAATTGTTTTATAACACTGTGAAGCAGCTGTATTGTAAATTCTTAACATCCAAAACTAAATAATACAATGTAAATAACAAACTATTATGGGAGTTACAGTATGTTAGTAAATAATCCAAATTGAATGTTTAAAGGACATTTCTCATACACTGCAAAAAATGACTTTCTTACTTAATATTTTTGTCTTGTTTTCAGTAGAAATATCTAAAAATTCTTAAATCAAGATGTATTTTCTTAATGAGCAAAATGACCTAAGGAAATAATACTATTTTTTAGACAAAAAAATATACAATTTAAGTGAATTTGTGCTTAAAACAAGCAAAATTATCTGCCAATGGGGTGAGAAAATTTTACTTGAATTAAGTGTTTAAGAAAAAATAAATCTTATTTCACAATTTTTTTTCTCACCCCATTGACATTTTGCTTGTTTTAAGGAAAATTTCACTTAAATTGTATATTATTTGTCTTAAAACTAGACTTATTTACTTAGGTCATTTTGCTCATCAAGAAAAAGCATCTTAATTTAAGAATTTTTAGATATTTCTACTGAAAACAAGACAAAAATACTACACTGTAAAAAAAATCTGTAGAAATTGCAGCTGGGTTGCCGGTAACTTACCGTAGATTTAAATTTATATTTTTTACTGGCAACATTTTGTTCAAAGTTAAATGAACATTAAACATTTACAAGTCTTTGTCTTTACAGAGTAAAACAAAAATAACAGCATTAAGCCAAGTATTCTGGGAAACAAAAGCTGAAGCAAAAACAGAAAAAGGTTGATGATGATTTCTGGTTCCCAGAATGCTTTGCATGAGGCTGTTATTGTATAGTTTTATTCTGTAAAGATAAAGACTTGTTAATATTTAAAATTTATGTAACTTTGAACAAACTCTTGCCAGTAAATAAGATAAATTTAAATCTACGGTAAATTACCGGCAACCCAGCTGCAATAACATTGAAATTTCTACGGAATTTTTTTACAGTGTAAGTAAGAAAGTCATTTTTTGCAGTGTAGTGCCCAAACATAGTAAAGAAATGCATTAATTTATAGCTATTCAAAGAGACTTGGGCAAAGTGCATTTTTCACATATAGAAATTCTATTACCATTAATACAGTAGCAGTTAAATACATAACAAAGTCTAATGAGCTGTTCACAGTATTACGGTAATTATATCTATAACTATGATAATAATACCACTATTTTGCATCTACACTAACAGACAATAACAATAATATTATGTTAATTTTATACTCAGTGTTACAGTTACAAAAATTGATGTACATTAGATGACCAGGTGTTGCTTTATGTTTTAAATGCTGAATATCTTTGCTTTTCTGAAGGCTAAATGTGCGCTTGTCCCTGGCATACAAAGCATATATTTGGCACTTCTAGACTGCTATCGTCTTTAATTAGAACATTTAAACCTTTGTTACAATAATACCCAAACAACTTTTAAGAATTCATAGAGATTATATTTGACAGTATGTTTTATTGTTCATCAGCAAAAATTCAATACTGATCCCAAAGAAATTGTATATTGTGTCTTTATCATTATACTGTAGCTGTATATTGTTGTATATTGTATGTTGGTTCGAACTCGACAATTCTCTTAAATTTTGAAAGATTTATTTTAGTTATTTTTTATTATTTTCCATAGAGTAAATGTCTCCTAACAATGTCATTGCATCCAGGAAATTACAAATGCTGTATAAATGGCAAGTAATTATAATATTAAAAAGTTAAGATAACTGTCCTTAAACTATACAAATTCATGCTAACCTAAAACTGTAGTAACAACTTAGTGTAGTAACAATAAAAACAAACATTTCTCGGACAGTTTGGATAGAAACAAGTGTTTCCAAATAACTAATTGCTGTGTGTGTGCGTCTTTGACATGTAAGACGATTATGAAGAATTAAAAGAACTCGATTTCACAGTGAATAAAGCTAAGCTTCTAGTTTGCGCTAAAGGGCATGGTAAATTAAAAATTTCTCTGGTCTACGGAGACACGATACCTGTCAAAAACATTCCACATCTAGACACAGGATTCTCATTCCCCCAACTCCATCCTTTAGGTCTTTTTTTCATCAATTTCTCATCATCTCCAGCTCTGTAACACTGTACCTGAGATGGTCTGTCACTGTCATTCCAGTTCTCATCTCCGTCTGTTCTCTGTTTTCTCTCGTCCTCCTCAGATAATGTCTTAAGCTGCAGACAGTGCTGGGATCTTCAGACAGATCTTGAGAGACTTCTCCCTGTGATATATCTTCTTTTTAAGACCTTCACACTCCTCGTAAGTCAGAGGTATGTGCACATGTTTGTATAGCTGACGTGAATGTGTGGCTGTGCATGAGAGGTGTGTTCTTACTCATGTGAGGTTAAACAGTAAGTTTCAATGATGGGCTTGGGGTCAGAAACAAAGGCATAGTAATACAACAACACGGCAACTTTAAAGGTGCATTCGATCACATTTTTTGGTTTATGTTGCCCTGGCTGTTATTTGAAATATCCTGAAATTTTATAGGTTTTCATTTGTTGTGTTTGGTGCTGTTTTTTATCCGCACATGGTGAGTGTTTATTTTCGACCTTGCATGCATAATTTAGAGAAAAGATGGTGGAGTCGATATAGTACAGGTGTGTTTCATGGTTTATGCCATCATTAAAAAACACTGCAATGCAATGGAGTATTAAAACAGAGCTAGTTTCCTCGCTCTTATTCTCTGTTTTTCTTCCACCCACCCATTTATATGTATAAAAGTTGGAACAAGTGTATATTTGTCTTTAATAATATATAGGTACAGTGCAGAGTTTGTTCACTTCATATTTTACTAAAAAGATTTATTATGCAAAAGGGTGTGTTGGATGATGTGGTCTGTAAATAAACTGAAGAGCATTTTGGACATAAACATTGATGGAGTCTTGTCATTTTGGCAGGCACATTTTATCTGAAGAGACTTATAGTACAAAAATTGTAGGAACAGATTCCCTTGAGCAACATTGAAATGTCTTTCTAGAGACGATATTTACAGAGCAAGTGGGTAATATACAGTACTAGTAGTTCTTAAGACAATCAGAGATTGACAGGTCTGAACCTATCCCAGATCCAGCTAGCATACACTTTTGAAAGAATGTGATTTATTTTAGGTTGTACAGTTTTTTTTTTTGTTGATAAAATTATTTATTATAAACAATATTTTTTAATTCACTTATTATCTTTTTAAGGCTCCCAGGGGTCTTATGTGTTGTTAAGATAAAAATCCAAGCACAAACTTATGGATAATTCATGATTTATTATGCCTAGCAAAAAGTATGAGTGAATTCAGTCAGCCATTTTGTTTTTCCACATGTATTATGTGTCATCTATAGCATTTGTTCCCCTCTTGGGAAATACTAAAAAATATACTGTATAGTATTGTTTAATGCACTGTATAAAAATTATACTTTTTAAGGAGTGACTGCTATAAAACCTGAGAAACTGAAATTCTCTGCTTCTTTTAATGACCACGGAGACATCAAATATGGAGGTGAAGGAGCTGAAGCATGAAGGTACTTCGAGTGTTTTGAACCGTTATTAGGGAGGTCGTTTCAGTTGTTTCATGGTAAATTGCTCTACAAAATATTTTTGCTTCACAAATGAGTATGTCTGTATGATGACAAAATTTCAGCTGGTGTTAATAAAAGCCTTAAAACATAACATGTAATTTAATGAAATGCAATAAACCTAATAAGTAAGCATGTTTAGTAGTTTAATAACTGTTGTAGCCAGTGTCTCATCATGCCCAAGATATCTTAATGAACCCAGACCTTCCTTGTAAGCCTTGGGGACGGTGCTAAAATATAATTTCTTCACTTTAGTGATTCAGTATTGCTGGTTAACTATTCTTCATATATATATATATATATATATATATATATATATATATATATATAACCTTAAAAACTAACAAATTAGTGTTCTTTTAAGTTCAGATATAAGAAAATGAGATTTTTTTTTCTCTAAAAGTGTAGGTGGCATTACTTTTGTGTCAAAAGAAGATAAGGTGCAATTATCAAGCCCTGCGTAATTAGCGTTAGCCTGCTAATCTGACCTAGTTTGATGATGTGGTCAAAATGAAGATAGAGACTTTACACTTTGAGCTTATTTAGGAAACCATTTCCCTTGAGACTTTCTACTTTCTGTTTTGATGTTTTGATCATCTTCACATACAGCAATAAGAAAATTGTTCTTACTTACCCGAGGACACGTTGTACTTTAATCAAATCCATCAGGCCATATTTGAAGCCTGATTATTTTAATCTTATTATAATCATATTTATGTAGTCTGGTAAAATGCTGGTTTGTCAAGCAATAAAACAAATTCTGTTCATTAGTTCGTATATGACGTCCATGATGTAAGCATTAATTTAATCTTTATATTAAGGAATTGACGACGGGCCGTTTAATTAGGAGAAAATAATGCACACCTAAAGTGGAAATGCGGCACGACACAAAGGGTGTGCATTATTTTCAAATAATTCAAAGGACCGGAGTCAATTATTCTGCTTATACCACGGTTACCACAAACAGTGCTCTATTGCTAAGAAATTTGACAGGTTAGGCATGCGGTTTACAGAAAAATAATCCACACCCATGGAACATTTGTCAGCCAGTCAAAATACAGTATATTAGGCCTGTGGTATAAGATTAAAGAGTCCTGAATTTCTTCTATTAAAGAGTCCTGAATTTCAACAGCAACTGTTAATGTTCCCAAGGATATTGATTACCGTAAACAATTTAGCACAACTATTCAGAAATATGAAATTTAAAGAGGTTAAAAAGAAATGGGGTTACCAAATGTACCAACTCCTGGGTGATGTACTTAAATTGAGTTGAAAATTGGCCAAATTAACATCCTACCATGTAAATGTACTGTATCTGTTCTACACAGAGATTGTTAAAACTGTTACTACATTGAGTTGTGTCAATACTGCATTAGTTGCACAGAAGTTTCTCACATGAGTTACAAGGCAGTGAAAAATGTCGCACTTATTGAGCAGTATTCTTTAGTCAGGCTGATATTACCTTTTAAACAATGAAGCCTGCAAACTCTCAAGTGTTTTAATTCTCA